>NW_027187419.1:82773001-82787547 GCF_028583685.1 Petaurus breviceps papuanus | reverse complement strand
GAGAGAGAGAGAGAGAGAGAGAGAGAGAGAGGAGGAGGAGGATTGGAGAAGAGAGGGGAGAGATGGGGAGAAGAGGTGACTTTTTAATGCTCTGAAAATAGGCCCAAATATATAGAAGCTAATTTTGTCTAGATCTAACTGGCTCTGAAGACACTGTTGTCATTTCCTGACCACAGTCTGTGACACTGATCTTGAGTTTCAGAATCACAGAGACTACCACTGATTAAAAAACAGGATGTGGGTGGGATTGTTAAGCATATGACTTTTTTTTTAAAATAAAAAAACCCCAGAAGAAGCTTTATTGCAAATTTTTGACCCTCCTGGAGATGAGGAGTGACGAGGAGTCCTGTGGACCAGTTTCACCACTCCAACCCCTGCTGCAGATATGGCAGAAGGAAGAAGCAAATCCTTTCTGGTCCAGAGGAGGCCATTAGTAGCTATAATAGCTGAAGTCTCAGAAGTCACTGGTCTCAGAACAATTGTCTCTGGTCTTTATCCTTACACATAGACAGAAGGTCAAGGAGTGTATGAGGGGAGGGGTATCATTGAAAAAAATAGGTTTTTATGTACATATTACATATTTATACCACATAAATTAAGGAGTGCTCTGAGCCTGGGGAGTCCAAGCATAGGAAAAGAGCTTGCCTGGAGGCAAGATGCTGGTAGACCTTCTCTCTATGACCTTTAGAGGCCACTCATTACCCCCAAATGGTGTCAGTTCAGGGTTCCTAGGAAAGAGGGTACTTCCCTCCCATTTGACTTCTAGGATTCCAATTCAGTGACCTCTTGTTTTCAGTCAGCAGCACCATGGCTGCTGTCTTTTCAGAGGGTTTGTAATTCCAACAGGAAAAAAGAGGAGGGAGGGGCCCAAGATCTCCATGTCACATGACAATTGTTGACAACAAACCCATGATAGGCCAAAGTTCAGTTTCACTCCACTGGGGCACACTCACTGGCTTCCAACTCAAACATGGGATCCAGAAATATCTGAACAAGTCTCTGCTCCAGGGGCAAGCTTATTGCTTGCCCTGAGCCTTTAGCTTGCCCTTTTGCTTAGCTCCAGCTCAAGACAACCCCTCCCTCCTCCTTTCAACCACTTGAGCTCTTGCCAAATTTATAGACTAGTCTCAGGTTGTCAACCAGCTCTAAGATTTCTAGTTTGTAGTAGTACCTCAATGCATAGCTGAGTTTCTCATAGTTCATGTTGCTATTTTTTTCTTTTGACCCCACAACTGGGCCACAGCCTCTGGTTCAGAGGAACTTAGTGATATCCTCATGCCGGTTCCCCACTTCATAAGGCCATCTTTGGGCTCTGGGTAGATGAAGATGTCCCACATAAACTCCTATAAGTGTGTCCCTCTTGGAGCATGTTTGCTTTTCTTGCTCTCCAGGCACTCTTGGGTCTCCTTGCTCAGTTTTCAGGGCCGTCCTCATTTCCGTTTCCCATATTTCAGGTACTCTTCTTCGTAGGGTTGGAGAAGTTGTCACTGGGAAATGAGAGGAGTTTATTGTCTGTGGGATCTAAACCACGTCTATTGCACCAGAATCTGAGTGGGGACTTTGAGAGGTCCCAGTCCCTGATGTGGACACATCCGAGCATCCTTAAGGAGCCCCCATCCCATAGCTTCCTGGGTAATAAGGACTGGCCAACCTTGAGTCATCCAACAAATGTTGGTTGAAAGGGCTGCCATGATCAAAATTGGAGTCTCCCATGATATACTGAGAAATGAGTCCATCCTTCTCCAGGAGATAATGATCCAGCTCAGTTCATCAGTTGCACCAGCTGAGAGGTCTTATAGCTGAGCATAGAGCATACCTCCAAGAGGTCAAAAAAAAAGGTCAATGTGGTGCCATCCATATTGCATCAGGAAAAGTCAATGACACTAGCATCATATTTATTCTTCTTCATCTCATAGGTGATGTAGTCTAGGACCTGGGCCTTTGAGCACAACTGGGGCAGTATCTCTGACCAGCTGACTTTGTCTGTGCCCTCTAGGGGCATCTATGGATTGCTCAGGGTCAGCACTGGGTAGTCCTCGCCCAAGGTGACTGATGAGGCAGGAGCTGGGTCTTCTGCCTGGCACATGGTGCTGATAGAGTTGCTAAAAATGTTGCTGATCTCACATGATGGAACCATGAGTTTCCCTCTCAGTGTGTGAGCTAGAATACAGAAGATGCAGGACAGCCAGCAGCAGTGGGTAATCCAGATAGCAAATTGACTCCAGCAGGTAAGTGAACACAGAATCTGTGTACTTTCAGAATATGGCTCTTTTGATTTGAAGTTGGGCAAATTGTAGTTGGAAAAATGCATATGTAATACTAAACCTTATAATGTGCAGTAAAGGTAGTTATTTATAGAGGGAAGGCTGTTTCTGAACTTTATTATTAATGCTAGCAAAGGTTTAGACAGGAGTGGGGAATCTATGTCCTTGAAGCCATATGTGACCCTCTAGGTCCTTAAGTACAGCCCTTTGACTGAATCCAAACTTCACAGAACAAATCCCCTTAATAAAATAGTTTGTTCTGTAGAACTTGGACTCAGTTAAAAGGCTGAGCCCAAGGACCTAGAAGGTCACATGTGACCTCAGGGTCACAGGTTCCCCACCCCTGGTAGCATCTTAGTTCTCTATCCTGACTCAACCTTAATGAGGGTCAGTACAAATAGGATTTTGTGAGTAATATAGAAAATGCTATAAAAAAGAATTATGAAATATACAAGGAACCTAAAAGATATCTATGTAGTAGTATATCCTTTCAAGAATGTGTGAAGCCTCCTATCTTAAGAGATGATCTAATCATGGAATTATAAGGGTTAAAGCTAGAAGCAAGGGTGTTTGACAACCAACTGCAGCCTGATACCTGACTGTTAAATTTTCAGTGAACATTTATAGTTTGGGAATCAGTAAACACCAATAATTGGAACTTTATTATTTTGTTAATTGTCTAGGTTTAAGAAAGTGATAGAGAAAATGTTAATGATGCTGCTTAAATTTTGGAGGGCTTATTTTTAAATATATACCAACACACACTTGACTAGAAGGGACCTAAATGATTTTCTTGCCTAAAACTTCATTTTATTATCAAATGAGCAAAACAACAGAGAGCTGAGGGGTACAGTGATTAGTCTTAGACCATACAATGACTGAGTTTGGCTTTTTGACTTCAGATTTTAGTTAGGGCTAAATCATACTGGGGTGCGAAACCTGCAGCCTTAAGGCCACATGTGGCCCTGTAGGTCCTCAAGTGTGGCCCTTTGAGTGATTCCACATTTTAGTTGGATTTAGTTGGATCCAGTGAAAGGGCCACACTTGTGGCCTTGATGCTGCAGGTTCTCTACCCCTGGCATAGCCCCTCAGGGGAAAGACCAAAGGGAATACTCACCCAGGGTAAACCTGGCCCACAATCTTACCTTACCCAAATACAATTATAAGATTTATATTTCAATTATATGAGGTTTACATTTCAAAATTTACTTGGAACTCACATTTACATTGTGAGGTTTACATTTCAAAAATATACTTGGAAAATTTATATTGAACTTATTGAGGGGAAGGAGGTTTGCATACCAAAACTGAAGAAGAGAAATCATGTCAGAGCTGATTGTGGATTTACTAATAAACACAGAGAAGGGGGTTATCTGGGATTTACAGTTGCTAAATAGGTATTATAAGTTTCTTCATCCCTTATAGGTCAGCTGGTTCTGGACAATAACTTATAGTCTGAGACATCAATTCTCAAAATTTAGTCTCTGGACCCTGGGCGTCCCCAAGATCCTTTCAGGGGGTCTGAGAGGTCACAACTATTTTTATAATAATTCTATGATGTTACTTGCCTTTTAAACTCTCATTCTCTCATGAAAATAGCAGGGTTTTGTAGAAGTCACATGACCTGTGAATGACAAATTAAACTGCAAACATGAAGACTGAGTTAATGTCTCATCTGAAGAATTATATCTTTGCCTTACAAATGGACAAATCTACAGATGTGACCAGACTTGCTGTTTTACATGTGTTCGTCTGGTATCAGCACTAAATAATCATTGAAGGAAATCTTTTATGTCAATGTTTGGCAACACAAGTGATGCTGAAATATTCAGTGTTGAATAACTTTTTTTAATCTCATGGTTTATATTTGAACAACCGGGTTGGAATTTGCAATGATGGTACAAAAACAATGGTGAGCAAAATTGTTGCCACCTCAACGTGAAACATGGGAAGCTAGGTGCTACAGTGGATAAAGTGCGGGGCCTGGAGTTAGGAAGATTCATCTTCCTGAGTTTAAATCCAGACTCAGGCACTTAATTACTTGTGTGACCCTGGGCAAGTCACTTAACCTTGTTTACCTCAGTTTCCTCATCTGCAAAATGAACCAGAGAAGGAAATTACAAACTATTAGACTATCTTTTCCAAGAAAACCCCAAAAAGGGTCATAAAGAGTTGGAAATGTTGGAAAAACAACTAAGCAACACGATGAAATAAGTCAGTAGCCCCAAATTCTACCTGGAGTCATTATATTCTTTGCTGCTACATATTCAAGGCTGATCAATCAATCAATCAATGCCAGTTTCATTTAAGAATGAATGCCCTCGATGAAGCAATAAAAAATTTTAATTTTATTAAATCTTGGCCCTTGAGTGCTTGACTTTGCTATTCTGGTGATGAAAAGGGAAGCAGGAATGAAGCGCTTCTGTTAGCTGAAGGTTGATGGTTGTCTCCTCTGTGTGATTGTTTGACTTGTTACCTGAATTGGCTGCCTTTTTCCATGCAGCACCATTTTTACTTGAAAGAACGACTGACAGACAAACAATAATTATTCAGACTTGGGTATTTGGCAGACATTTTCTCAAAAATGAATGTAGAATAACCAATTTGAGCCTTAGGCAAAAGTTAGAAATTTAGAAAACTTGTTTCCAAGTTTTATGAACTTAACTTCCCAATACTGATAGACTTTTCTGATGAGATTGGTGATGTGACTAAAGGATGGGATCTTTTGTTATTACATAGTGAAATGTGTCAACATTTGGAAAATCTGCATAACTCAGTTTGTTTCTAAATGATCAATGTAAGATCATGCATGAATTCATTCAAAGTGCAAGACAGAACAATGGATTTTAATGTAACAGATTAAGAAAACTTCATTGATGTGGTTTCAGATTCCACTGCAATTAAACTTAAAGAAACCACCCCTTCCTTATTGAGTTTTGGTGTAGTATCAAAGATGAATATCCACAATTATCTGAAAAGGCTATGAAAATACTTCTCCCTTTTCCAATTATATATCTGTGGGAGGCAAGATTTTCTTCAGATTCTTCAACCAAAACAACACAGCAACAGATTGAATGCAGAAGCAGACACAAGCATCCAGCTGTCTTCTATTAAGCCAGGCATTAAAAAGATTTGCAAAAAGATGTAAAACAATGCCACTCTTCTCACTAATTCTTTAAAAATATAACTGTTTAATAAACTGTTAATATGTAATGAGTTTATTATTTTATGATTTCACATACAATAGTTTTATTATTGTTTTAATGAACTGATGAATATTTCAAAACGATCGCTTTTCATTGCTAATATGGTGAATATTAATAGATGTAAAGATAAACAAAAGCTCTTTGGAGGACTTGATTGTTTTAAGAGTTTAAAGAGAACCCGAGACCAAAAAGTTTGAGAATCACTTGTTGAAAACAAGGTTTGCTATTACAGTTTCAGAATTTTAGGTTTGCATACATAGGGGAACATGAGGGAAAGAAAGGCTCTCAGAAAGGGGACCAAGCTATAAAGGAATGAGAGTTTATTACCAATACTCACAGTTTGGGGAGTGGTAGGAACTCTGTGGTAAAGATCCTAGAACTAAACTGGTACACTGATTGGCTTAAGGGCCCCTGCTATGTACTTTATTTTATCTCAGAATTTCTCTGAGAGAGACTGAAAATGACTCAAGGGGAAGCAGGTGGGGTGTGGTTGCTTGTCTTGCGGCCTTTTAGCCTACACCTGGTACTTTGGTATTCTGTGGGGTGTGAGTCAGAGGAACAGAAGACCCAGGGGTCTTCATAGCTAGGTGATATCATACCCATTTTACAGAGAAAACTGGGGTTCAGAAAAGTTAAGTGACTTGTATAGGGTCACAGACCTAATAGGTGTACAAGGCAAGATTTGAACTAGAATTTTTCTTTAGTTCTACCTTGTTAACATGTCTCTATGAGCTTGTTTTCTCCTTGGACAGTGCCACCATCTTGTATAGGCCATCATCATTTCACAACTGGACTATTGCAATAGCCTTCTCGTTGGTCACCCTGTATCATCTCTACACATTTTAATCAATACTCCACTCAGTTGTCAAATTGATCTTGCTAAAGCTCAGATCTTTCCATATCACTTTCCCTTTTAAATCAACTACAGTAGCTCCCTATTGATTATCTGTAGCTTTTAGGGCTCTTCATAATCTAGTCCCTCACTAATTTTTCAAATCTTCTTACATCTTACATTCCTCCATGTACTATGCAATCCAGGGACACCGGTTTCCTTGCTGTTCCTTGCATAAGTAACTTCATTTCCATGTATTTTTGCAGGAAATGTCTGCCATGCCTAGAGTCCTCTCCTTTTTCCTCTCTGCTTCTGGCTTCCCTGGCTTCCTTTAAGTCAAAGCTAAAATTCCATCTTCTGCAAGGTCTGAATTGATTCTCCCTGATGCCAGTCTACCTTCTGAAATTAATCTAATTTCTATTTCTACCTCTTGTTTGTACATAGTTTGGGCTGTTAAGTGGTGTAGTGGATAAAGTGCTGAGCCTGGAGTTAGGAAGACTCATCTTCATGAATTCAAACCCAGCCTCAGACACTTACTAGCTATGTGACCCTGGGAAAATCACTTAATCCTGTTTGCTTAGTTTCTTCATCTGTAAAATGAGCTGGAGAAGGAAATGGCAAACCACTTCAGTATCTTTGCCAGGACAACCTGAAATGGGGTCATAAAGAATCAGACTTGACTGAAAGGACTAAATAACAACAAACATAGTTCTGTGTATTGTGTATTGATATTCTGTGGGGTGTGAGACAGAGGAGCAGCTGACCCAGGGGTCTTCATAAGTAGGTGGTATCATGTCCATTTTACAGAGAAAGCTGGGGTTTAGAAAAATTAAGTGACTTGTTTAGGGTCACAGACCTAACAAGTGTACAAGGCTCCCTCCAATTGACTGTGAGCTCCTTGAGAGCAGAGAATGTGCTTTTCTTTATAACTTCAGCACTTAGCACAGTTTTTTGTGTGGCAGGAGGGCATGTGTGACATGTTCAGGCCTTTACTTTTTAAATTATTGCTTCTTGGCTTGACTTGACTTCTTTTTTCCAAGTCTAGAACTCTACCCACAATTCTGTTCAGTTCCTACATTTCAATTTTTTTCCCTCACCATCTTGCTTCTTTTTATTTCTCTGTCTGCATGGTCATATTTGGTGAATGTCTTCTAAGTTGCCCAGTTCTGAGTTGTCTTGTGGCAGTTCAGAAAAAAAGCAATCCACTCCTTTAGCTGTTAGTAAATGTTTATTTTGCTTTGATTTTTTTCAAGGGCCTCAGTTTCTTTTCATTTGGCATGATGCTATAGGAAGTAGGTCTTTGATAGTCAAGGCAAAATTTCAGAGATTAGACTATATTGCTAAATCTCTCAGACCAGTGGGGAGTTTATCTTTAGGGAATTGTTGGATTTTAGCATATGAGCACATTTATTGCTTCCTCCTGATTTTTACAAATCCAAACAATGACAAGTTAACCACACATTTCACATTTGCAGTGAAAATACTTCAAAAATACCTTCTTGGCCATTTCATTAGCTGTGACAATAAAAGTGGGTCAAAAGCTACTTACTGTCAGCTCATTATCTAGGAAATTAAAAAAAATGTTTTTATACATTATTAAGAATGATACAAGTGACAGTCTTTTATTAATTTTAGGAAGTAGTCAGACATGTATGCAAGGTTTGTCATGGGCAGAATACCAGAACAAAGGGTAATCCATTTAATGGAAAATGTATATTTTGGATGTGTACAGGAAGGTATACACAGAGTAGCTAGACAGCAACGAAATAAGTAAATTTGTGAGGGGTTGGTGGTAAACACTGAACATTAAAAAAACCATACAGTTTGCCTCAGATAGAAAGTAAAGTATTTGAACAGGTCTTTGATGTGGTAGGGGAAATGTGAGAAGCAAGAAGTGTGATGGCAAATCAGGAAAACAAAAAGTGAACATACTCAGACAATCAAGTCATGCATTTCATAGGGGAAATAATGAAGACTCCTTGATTTTTACTGTAGTGTAAGGAGTTCAAAAGAAAAAGAAAAACAAAACAAAATCTACTTCCTTCTGTCCATTTCAGTTATCTTGGATAAAGAGGCTTACATGTATAAAAAAGTTCTTTTTTTAATTTCCTCATTAAGTTAAAAACAAAAAAGTACCAAATAGTGACTTTATAAGTGGCCTACTTCCATGTTACATTGTGGCTTAGAGGTGACTCTAGGATGTGGAAAATTTTGTCTCTAGTTCCCAAGCTATGCATGGTTCTCCCAAGTTGGAGTGCCTTTCCTTATCTATTATCTGGGGACCAATCCAGTTCACCACCAAGCAGAATAATAAGGTTGGTCAGTTATTGATTATTTTATTTATGGATTTTTTTTTTATTTATGGAGAAGGTAAGGCAGATAAGGAGCAGCTAGGTGGCACAGTGGATAGAGCTCTGAGCTCAGAATCAGGAAGACTCATTTTCATGAGCTCAAATCTGGCCGGTTACCCTGGACAAGCCACTTACTCCTGTTTTTCCTCAGTTCCTCATCTGTAAAAAGAGATGGAGAAGGAAATGGCAAACCACTGCAGTATCTTTTTTTTTTTTTTAAGCAATCGGGGTTAAGTAACTTGCTCAAGGTTACACAGCCAGTTATTTCTGGGTCTGGTGCTGAGTGTCTGAGCCCGGGATTCGATCTCCAGGTCATCCTGACACTGGAGCCGGTGCTCTTACTCCCTGAGCCACCTGGCCGCCCCACCACTGCAGTATCTTTGCCAAGAAAACCCCAAATGAGGACACATGACTGAAACAACCGAATAACAATAACAAAAGCAGATAAAAGTACATACTGACTCAACTCCCACAAAGTGGTAGTGAAAAATGGACTGACTAATAAGATCACATAGTTTTGAGGTCATTTATAATTATCTATTTAACTGTTGACATGTTTAATGTTACATTTTTATCCAACAACAACTCTACAGGGGGAAGTGAACCATATTCTTGCTAAAAATGACGGAAGTGACAGTTGATTAGAAGGATGAGACACAGGTTCTCAGGGTAGTGAATTGTAGAATTAGTGAACGTCATTTAGTTTTAAGCCCCTCCCCAAAAGCACAAGGAAATACAATTTTATGCAGCACTTGATAATATCATGTTGCTATTTCATTCTTGTCTGACCTCATGACCCCATTTGGGGTTTTCTTGTTAAAGATACTGGAGTGATTGGCTATTACCTTCTCTGGCTCATTTTACAGATAAGGAAACCGAGGCAAACAGGGCTAAGTGACTTTTCTAGCTTCATACATCTAATAAGTGTCTGAGGTCACATTTGAACTCAAGAAGATGAGTCTTCCTGACTCCAGGCCTGGCACTCTATCCACCCTACCACCTAGCTGACTTTGCAGTTTCATAAAAAGATTTTAAAAAGAAGGTTATTGTAGCTTATAGAGCAACTTTTTTTTTTTTTGCAGAGGATGAAAAAGTTCTCTATTCACTTCCCCCTCTGTTAAAAATTTTCTGTCTCTGCAAATCACACGAGGCACATGAGTGCAGTTACCTGTAGTTACACATCAAAAACATTCTTTAATTTTCATATATAATTATCCCAGGCAATTATTCCAGCCATATGTGCATTTGAAATAATATGCAAATTAGAATTCCATATATTAGAACAAGCACATAGGATTCATCCAAGTATGTACATGGTAGATCAAATGCAGAAGTCACATGCAATTCATGCAATTACATGTAGTAACATATACACGACACTTTATGTACTTTCTATTTTGGGGAAACTGGCTGCCAGTATAAATTCTTCACTTGTTATTCCAAGTCCACTAATCTAGTCCCAATTCTGGATCTATGAATGTCATCACTATTACTGCCTACTATCTCCTGAACCTACAAATAGAAACCCTCTTATAAAACATGTAAATATAGCCAAGCAAAGCAAAACAATATGCTTGAAAAATATACCGTATTCATTTTTTGGACATAGTCAATGTGTAAAGTTTTTTTGCTTGACTATGAGAATTTGTTACAGAGGTTTTATTTTTCTTTTTTCCCAAAAGGTGAAAAGGTTTATTAGGGAAAGAGAGGAGAGCTAGGGATGGGATTGACCGAAAAAGGAGAAAGAAAGAAAAAGAAACAAATTTAAAGTTCATTGAAACGTTTTTGAAATGCACAGGAAAAGAATAGAAGAAAGTCCAGCATTACAGTCAAGCAAGACAACTTTAAAAGTTACATTTTAAGTTTAAATATGCTATACATAGTAAAGAGTTGCAGTTTCATAATCCTTTCTTTCTATTTCACTTTGTATATGAAAATGTACCTCTTAGTTCATATTTTATGAATTTAGAATTTAACAAATGGAAAAAATAAAAGCAAAAACCATGTATGTCTTATTCTTAATTTCTCCTCCATCACCTCTGTACCAGGAAGTAGAAAGCATCCTTCATCAACAGTCTTTTCAAGTTTTGATTAATCATGTCACTGATAAGTGTTCTTAAGTATTTCGTTTTTGTAGTCATTGCATAGTGTCCTTCTGGTTTTGCTTCATTCTTTTTATTTTTTAAAGCAATCGGGGTTAAGTAACTTGCTCAAGGTTACACAGCCAGTTATTTCTGGGTGTGGTGCTGAGTATCTGAGCCCAGATTTGATCTCCAGGTCATCCCGACAATGGAGCTGGTGCTCTTACTCTCTGAGCCACCTGGCCGCCCCTATGCTTACTTCATTCTCTACAAGTTCATACAAGTCCTCCTTGGTTTTCCTGAAGCCAGTATATTCATCACTTCTTATATTATTTATTCTTATATATATATATAAGAATCTATATATATTATAATATATATATATTATCTATATATATTCTTATATATCATCATTTCTCTCTTATTCGTATACCATAATTTATTTAGCCATTCTATATTTGAGGAGAAACCTATACTTTAAAAAAACATATTCTTTTGGGGAAACTATATGATTGTAAATCATAGAACTGTATGATCATGGAAGAATGAAAATTACAGCAGACCTAAAGAACATGATAGGTACAAGTTGTTTTTCACATATTATCAAAGATAACTTGCATGGGAGAAGTGATATAAAAGATATGATCAAAGAAATATGTGAGCAGAAAAAGAGCTTGGGACTTGACATGAAATAAGTAATTGGACACCTTGAATGCATCATCAATATCCACCAAATATTAAAGAAACCTGAAAAAGTTTACAGTACATTGGATAATTCTTTACAATGGCATTATAAATATCCAAGGACAAGGATCACATGAGACTGAAAATTTCTTTTGGGTTGTGATCTCTTCCAGAGAAGGAAGTTATCACACTAATGAGAATAAGAATTCATGTAAGTATCGAAACAAATAAGAGAAAAAGCATGGCCTGGTAGATAGAGGGCCAACCTTAAAGCCAAAATGTTCAAGTCCTGGCTCTAAAAAATATTGACTCTGTGTTCCTAGGCAAGTCAGCCTCCCAGTGCTTCAGAATTATCTAACACTAAATTTTGGAGGAGTAGTTCTGCATTTGTAGAAGGAATTTCTACATTTGATGAGAAATTGGGTGTTCCTTTGTTATTGAATCTTTTCAGTCATCTTTGTGACCCCAACTGGGGTTTTCTTGGCAAAGATACTGGAGTGGTTGGCCATTTCCTTCTCCAGTTCATTTTATAGATGACAAAACTGAGACAAACAGGGTTGAGTGACTTGCCCAAGATCACACAGCTAGTAAATGTCTGAGGCCAGATTTGAATTCATGAAAATGAGTCTTTCTGATTCTAAGTCCAGTGCCACCTAGTTGCCCCTAGGTTGTTCTCTATTCTAATTAAATCCATTTCCTATCATCTATCAATAAAACAGATAGGAGAACAGGGAACTTAAAATAAGTCCAAAATAGTGGCCAGCACATGAAAAATATGTCACCTGGCATTTTCCACAAAAAGACATAATTTATTATTTTGCAAATGTAAAACCATACTATGCATACCTCTATTTATCTTTCCGTTCTTTAAAGGTGTACAGTATCTTCCTTCAGAGGTTCTTTGTAGTTGATTTGAATGTTTATAATACTCAGAACAGATAAGTCATTCAGTTATTCTTTGTTTTGGTTTTTTTTTTTTTTTTTGCTTTTTGGAGGAGGGAGGCAGGGCAATTGGAGTTGTGACTTACCCAAGGTCACATAACTGATAAGTGTTAAGTGTCAGGCTGGATTTGATCTCAGGTCCTCCTGACTCCAGGGCCAGTGCACTATTCACTGTGCCACCTAGCCGCCCCCAGTTATTCTTTGAACAATATTTCTGTAACTGTATACAATGTTCTCTTAGATTTACTAATTTTAATTCTTCATTATTTTATTCACTTCTGGTTATGTTTTTTCTAAAATCAACCTGCTCATCATTTCTTATAGCACAGTAGTATTCCATCACAATCATATACTACAACTGCTTTAACCATTCCCCTATTGATGGACATTCCCTCAATTCCCAGGTTTTTTTGCTGGCACAAATGTTATAAATATTTTAGAACATATAGGTACTTTTCCTTTTTCCCTGATCACCTTGGGAAACAGACCTAAAAATGGTGTTGCTTGGGTCAAAGGATATATATATATATATATATATATATATATATATATATATATATATAATTTTATAATTCCAGATTGCTCTCAAAAATGGTTGGATCAGTTCACATTTCCACCAAGTGTATCAGTGTCCCAATTTTTTTACATCTCCTTCAATATTTGTCATTAATGATGCCCATAGTTGGAAAGTATTGAGTATTTTCTAGTAATATTAACACCTTCTTGGCCTGAATGTCCTTCCAAAAAACTCCTCTCTCCTAGACAACTCACTAGGCTGGTACCAGTTTTCACTTTCATTCAACTTCATTCAAGAAACAAGTGCCCACTGTGCATTGAGATTTTGTTGATCTGATTCATTATTTTGGTACAACTATGGATTCTTAAATGTTATGCTAGAAGAGCAGAATCTCTGGTAAATCCTACTAAGCCAGATAGACTGCAAGTATGGCACAAACACACACAGTCACACATAAAACACACTCACACATACACACTTCAGTTGATTTATTTCTGACAGACTGCCTCTTAATAAGTTTAAACTATGTACTCTTTTTCCTTGCTAATTGTTTCCTTATTAATCCCATGATTACAGAGATAATTTTTTCTTTCTTCCTTGTAAATCTCAGCTTTTATTTTCCCTGTCTTACATATAGAGGGAATTTCCCTTTTCCCAAACTCTGGCAAAGATTTATTCTTCTCTGGTTGGTTTGGTTTCAATTCATTTAAGAGATTATGTAATCCAGGGAAAATGGTGGAATTGTGTGTGTGTGTGTGTATGTGTGGGTGTATATATATAATACATATATAATATGTATACACTTATAAGTATGTATAAGCATATACATATATTTACACAAACGTTACTGTTATTAAACTGTAAATTATTCATTTAGGTATTTGCCTATGATTATATGTCACTACAGATAATTCACTTAAACTTAACTTTCCTTCCTCATATTCACAAATATGAGGAAATGATGGTAATTTTCCTTAATAATTAAATTATTATTAAATAATTAAATTCCTTAATAATTAAAAATGATAACATTACCAACTAGTTTTGTTATTCTACAATAAATAACAAGTAAAATTTAGATTATGCTTTAAAATTTGTAAACTACTTTATATATTATGATTTCACTTGATCATCATAACAACCCTATCTAGTAATTACTACTTGTATTCCCATTTTGTAGTTGAGGAAATTGAGACTGGGAGAGGCTTATTGATTTGTGCAGGGGCACCTAGGTGGTGTCTGAGGCAGGATCCAAATTCAGATCTTAAATATAAATCCAAAATTTCCTTGATTATGCCACCTAGATTCTTATTGGCTGTGAAAAAAATTAATGGGACTTTGGGCCAGGGTGTGCTGGTAAATGTTTAATGACTAGCTCTCTAGAAATAAAAAAGTACACATAATATACTTTTAGTTTAATCTGCATTATTGACATTTGCTCCATCACTTTCTTATGCCTATATAGTTAACAACAAAAAAATTAATTTGTGACATTCATTCATTTCTGGGATGCAAATGCTCACACTGAAAATTCAACAATTACCTCTTGCAAGCTGGATAATCTCATTCCAACACATCCCTGCTTTCAACTCTATTTTTTTTTAAAGCAATCGGGGTTAAGTAACTTGCTCAAGGTTACACGGCCAGTTATTTCTGGGTGTGGTGCTGA
>NW_027187419.1:82743643-82772901 GCF_028583685.1 Petaurus breviceps papuanus | reverse complement strand
ATCTGAGCCCAGATTTGATCCAGGTCATCCCGACACTGGAGCCGGTGCTCTTACTCGCTGAGCCACCTGGCCGCCCCTAAGCAATTGGGGTTAAGTAACTTGCTCAAGATTACACGGCCAGGTGTTTCTGGGTGGGTGCTAAGTGTCTGAGCCCAGGATTCAATCTCCAGGTCTTCTCAACACTGGAGCCGGTGCTCTTACTCGCTGTGCTACCTGGCCACCCGCCCCTCAACTCTATTTCTTCAAACACAGTCTCCAAAACAAGTGCTGTCTCAGGTTTTACTTTACTTTTTGATAGATCTGGAATTATTTCTGAGTTCTGTATTTTAAGAGGGACACTAAATGTGGTCCACAATTAGAGAAGGAAGCAAAACTGATGAAGAACACAAAGCTATGCTCTATGTTGTTTGGCTGAGATTATTTTGCCTAAAGAAGGGAAAGCTAAGATAGGGGTCATGAGTGTGATCTCGAAATATTTGAAAGGCTTACCAGAACTAGAAAACAGAACAAGGGCAAGTGAGCAGGAGCTGTAAAAGGTAATTTTAAGTCCAAAATAAAGGAGACCTTCCAAGTTAAGAGCTACCTATTAAAGGAAAGAGCTACAATGCAATTTATTGAGTTGCCCATTATTGAAAGAGTTCAAGAAAAGTCTAGATGACCATTTTTCAGGCATGTTGTACAGTGCATCCATGTATCAGTTTGAAAATAGGATTAAATAGTCTCTCAATTCCCAGCAAACTCTTAGATTCTATGATATCTTATAATGGGAGTAATCAGGGAAATATCTCCTTTCTAGAGTATACTCCAGGAAACACTTTTGGAGCTGTCCCTTTTTTGTTACACCATTGTTCTGTCACTTGTACTGACTCAGCTCTGAAATATCTGGCTCTTTGGAATGACAAAGTAAAGACTGGGTAGTTTCTTGGTGCCTGTGACAACAGTGTGGAAAGGTGGCTGTTTTAGAAAAGATTGGCTATTGAGGCAAAAACAGCTACCTAATCAGCATATTTAAAAAAAAAACACCACCCTCTAGACCTCCCTCTTCTTCTCTGCTGACAGCTAAAGTACTTTTGGAGCCCTTCATTGAATTTTCTATGAAACTAGGCCCAAAGGGCTACAAATAAGCGCATACCCTTTGACCCAGCAATACCACTTGTAGGGTTGTATCCCAAAGAGATTATAGAAGTGGGAAGGGGCCCCGTATGTACAAAACTATTTAGCAGCTCTTTTTGTGGTTGCAAAGAATTAGAAATCAAGGGGATGCCCATCAATTGGGGAATGGCTTAACAAGTTGCAGTATATGGATGTAATGGAATGCTATTGTGCTATAAGAAATGAGGAGCAGATGGACTTCATAATAACCTGGAGAGACTTATACAAACTGATGTTGAGTGAGAAGAGCAGAACCAGGAGAAATTTGTACACAATTACAGATACAACATATGTGTGACGACTAACTTTGATAGACTGGGCTCCTCTCAGCAATGCAAGGTTATAAAGACAACTCCAAAAGACTCATGAAGCAAAGAGATGTCTACATCCAGAGAAAGACCTACAGAGTTTGAATGCAGATTGAAGCCAACTACTGGCTCTCTCTCATTTTATTATTTTGTTTTGTTTCCTCTTTCCTGTTGTTCCTTCCATCGATCATAATCCTTTACAACTTGACTAATGTTTAATGTAAAAGTATTTGTAGATCCTATGTTTGATTGCATGCCACCATGGAGGGGGGTGGAGGAGAGGGAGGGACAGAAAACTTTGAAATTCAAGAGAATGTGGAACTGAATGTTGTAAACTAAAAGTTAATTAATTAATTAATAAAAAATAAATTAACGATCAAAAAAAATTTCTGTGAGCAATGGAAGAATATACCTAACCCCAAAACAGAAGTTTTACAAGTGCTAGCCTATGTGATCTATATTCTTGATTTGAAATAAACAAGAAAGAGAAACTCTATCATTTCTGGCTTTCTATCATTCCATAGCAGGGAAATTGTTTCAAATGAAATGAGAAATACTTGTCCATGTAACCCACAGATATTCATCTAAGCTGTACATTTAGAAGAAGAGCCAAGGCACACCTCTCCACTCAAGGTCATGAGTTCTTTATGTGTTAAGCACAACAAGGAATTTGGCTTAAACAAACTCATCTTTATGAAGGGAAAGATATATAAAAAAAGCCTTCACTTGTCACTGTGGTAACGAAGATATCTCCATTAGTCTCTCAGTTACTCAGTGAAATTATTCCCAGAGGCTAAATGCATAACTCATTAAAACAAACATTTAAAAACAATCTACAACCTTATGTTTTTTTGGCAAAAACTATACAGGAAAACTACTGTATTTCTTGAGAGTGAAGTATGGTTCCTCCCTTTTTAATTACTTTTCAAACCTTAATTAATTAGGTTTATTTTGATAACAGAATGATGTGTCATCATATACTTCTGGATTTACTCTCAAAGATGTAGCTCAATGTGGTTTCTAGAATTTAAAAAAAAATTCTAAATGCATTATTGATTCTGAATTCATGGACCAAAGGGAAAGAAAAAGAAAGGAAGGAAGACATACACCAGGCATTTTGAGGGTATTGCAGGTATTTAGTAACTGCTTTATGTGTTCAAGCCACTAGAAGGTCACTGAATGTATTAGCTCATGCAAAGTCCTGTTACCACTAAGATTCTTCAACTAATTTGTGACCTCACCACAGTGGGGAATCCCTCCATTGCTGCAAATCTTAAACACATCCAAGTTGTCTTGTCCTGTGTGATTCTAGTACTTGTTCTCCCATTGTCCCTTCACAGAAGTGTCATCCAATGTACTGGAAATTTTTCTCTAGGTCTCTTAACATTTCAGGCTGTACCAGTGAAGAATGCGCCCGTCCCCACCTGTTATTCCTTGTTTTCCTCATGTTGTTCCACTTCCTTTTCTGATCATACATTTCCTAGGAATAGGCAAGATTATAGAATTAAAAGAGCACAGCCTCTGGAGTTAAATGATTAAATGATTCATATCCTGCTCCTGTCACTCCTTGTGTGACTGGGAGCAAGTTACTTAACCTCTTTGACTCTCAGTTTCCTTATCTGTAAAATTAAGGACTTGGACTAAATGATGTATAAAATCCCTTCCAGGAGGGAAGCCAGTTTTAGCTAAATAAAGGCAAAAATTTCCTAATAACTGGAGCTTTTAAAAAATTGAATGGGCTGCATTTCCAGGCAGAGAATTCCTTTTCACTGGAAGTATTCAAAAAGAAGCCATATGAACACATTCCCAGAGGTGTGGCATAAAGAATTGCCTAATGGAATTGGAGGTTAGATCCTCCCTATACTATTTATTGTGTGCAGGCTAGAAAGAAATATCCTTCAGGTTTTTTGTTCCCATCATTTCTCTCTATTTTTCTTTGCATTACTAGCAAATTTTGATTCATCAGAAAGTTAGCTGTGCCAAGATTAACAACTAACAGCATCGCTGGGAGAACATTTGTGTTAAAAAGATGGATTTTTTTTTTGTGCCAGGGAACAGATTGGGATCATTAAGAGCCCTGTACAACTTCCCCATTATTGGTTGTTTCAAAAAGTTCATCAGAGTTCTAAACACCCAACTTATTTCCAGGAAATAACTCAGACACAGAGAATAGAATCCTGTAAGTTTCAGTCATCTTGGAATACTGAATGAAATATTATGGTTTTTCTTCTTGTACTTTTGATGAAAGCTTTGTTTTATGAATAACTATTCATGTTAGTTTAATTTCTAGAAGGCATTGCCTATGGCTTTTTTAACCCTAGTAATGAATCATATCTATTGGGACACTTAAAAATCACTCCCTTAATTTTTAATTTTCTCTTATCTTTTCTTTCCCGTTCCTTTGCTTATCACTAAATTATTTCACAAGTTAATGTATGAAGTGGTTCAGTGAAGTCACATTATCTAGCCCTTCAAGTCTGACTTTTAGGAATCGGCACCAATTAGTTTGTGGTCTGCTGGTAGAGAATCATGTATAATTCCATTTTTATTTGAATTAAATTTGTTGTCCTAGTAATCTTTTATAATCCATAAGAACACCAAAATGCATGATTTCCCCAAATATATTCTATTAATATGTTAGACCTGTGATTTCATTAATCTAGAGAGGCTCTAATGAGGAAGCTTCCACTACAAGTGCAGATCAGCACCTACTCTGTAATTTCATGGTCTTGGAAAGTTTCCTGGCACAGTGGGAGTTCAAGAGATTTGCCCAGGGTCACGTGCCAGTATGTATCAGAAGTGGGACTTCAATTGAGATATTTGTGCCATTTGGTTGGTTCTTTCTCTATTGGGTGTGCTGAAACTCTAGTCAAACCATTGAATTTTAGAACTGAGAGAATAAATAGAAATGATGTGGTTGAACCAATTCTATTCAGGAATACTGCTGAGAAGGTGGTCATCCAGATTTTTATATAGGTCTAGTGAAAGGCAATTCAGGATCTCAGGAAGCAGTACATTCTACCATCTAACAAATATTATTGTGGAAATGTTCTTCTCTTTATTAAGCTAAAAATCTGTTTCTAGGTACTTCTTACCTATTAAACACAGTTTTGCCATCCAGAACGTCTTATCGTGTCTTTTTCACAAGACAGTCTTGGAAATATCAGACAACTGGAATTCCTGCCCTCCAAATCTTTTCTTGATGAAACAACATCAATTTAATCAATTGTTTCTCTTCTGGCAAGGTTTCCAAATTTCTTGCTGTCCTGCTTACCTACCTCTGGATATGTTCTAACTTTTTTGTTCATAACACTAAGAATATCCCTCCATCCAACAAGCATTTGTTAAGCAATTATTAATTATTTATTATAGTATTCTATACTATAATTTCATAATTATACAAAGCATTGTGATAGACATTAAAGCAGATACAAAGTTTAGTAAAACCAAGGTCCCCATCTTTGCAGAACTTCCATTCTAGCAGAAGGATATTTCAAATGTGGTCTAATTAATGAAGTACAATAGGACTATTAACTCCTTTGATCTGGGCACCTAAGAGGGCATCAGATGTTTTATCAGCTGTCTCATAGCATTATTCATACTTATATTGTGTAGTCAAGTAAACCTCCCGGGTCTTTTTCATGTGAACTACTCTTAAACTAGGCCTTCCACATCCCATAATTAGGTAACATAATACAAAACAAAACAAAAAACCAAAAAAAATAACCAGACAAGTCATGCATTTATTACTTTGCAATTTCATTTGGTTGGTTTTATGTTGCTTATTCTCTGGATAGACTTTGGTTCTATAGCCTGTTTGCTGTCTCCCCTTTATCCCTGACTACTGACTATAGTTCATTTCATATTTCCGGATGAAACTTATCATTACCATACAAGCAAAAGAACTTTCCTACAATTTATCATCTTCAGTCAAGACTCAGAAGGAATGGACTGATAGTTTTGGTGCTACATTATTAATTTCATCAGTATCATTGGCTTGGACTGTGACCAAACATGAAGTTAAACATTAATAACCCCATCCCTGTGTGGCATGCTGTTTGCTAATTATGGCTTCTGGTCATCAACCTTTACCTGTCTACTACCTACTAATACAAAAGGACAACTTACAGTTGACAAACAATTCTTTGCTGTCCAAAACCATGCTCCTCTTGTTCAGCAATTCCTTTTGTTTCTCCTTTAAAATGAGGTTATGGGAAGAATCAATTCAGAGAGTGAAAAATTCTCAACTTTGCCTCAGCTCCCCTGAAATCTTTTGCAAAATGATCTGAAAAATGCAACAAACTGAATACTGTGCGGGAAAGCCAAGAAAAAGTCACAGGGAATCACTTTTTTTTAGCCCAAAACGGTTTACAAAGATAGAGAGGTCTGGGGGCTGGCCAGAAGTATAATGCAGCAGCAGAAGCAGTACCAGCTGTGGCAACAGTGGCGAGAAAAGTTAAGTATCCAGGGACATTAAAGTGACCAAATACTTGGGCAGAAAGAGATCCCAGGGGACCTCTGTATTAGTACTAGGAACTAATAGTACTAGGAACTAATTCCTATTACTATTATCTAGCAGTTCTGTCATCCAATATGAGTCACAGTTCCAAGGCAAGGAAGAATGGTGATGGTAGCTAGGGAACAGGGTCCCTACTTTTATAAGGAGCAGAACACAAACCAAAATGGTGATGGTTTTTCCTCAGATCATACCATCTTGGAAGCAACAAAAGTTTATGGTCTCCCAGACTGGTCTGTGAAAGTAGCAGAAGGGCATAAAAGACAGAAAGTCAAGGCAGACATCCCCTCCAGCGATGAGCAGAGCACAACTCTAACATAACATACAAAGTCAATACAATAAGTACTCTGGAGAAGTGATCAATGTAAAAAAAAAAAACAAAATAAACCTGGACCATAAAAAAGCTACTGTGGTGAAATGGAAGCTCAAGTCAAAAACTCAGAAGATAACAATGAGCAAAACTTCAAAGACAAACACTCAGATTGGACAAAAGTCCAATAAGAATTCCTAGAAAAGCTAAAGGAGGAGATTTTTTTAAGAGAAAAATTATTTTAAATAAAATAAGAATGGAAGGGGAAAATTAGGAAAAGATAAGGGAGTTATGCAAGAAAATTATGAAAATATAATTAATCAATTGAAAAAAGACACAAAAATATACAAGAAAATAAACCTTAAAAATGAGAATTAGCTAATTATAAAAGAGGAAAATAAAATTTCACTGAAGAAAATAATTCCTTAAAAATTAGAGTTGGCCAGGTGGAAGCTAATGACTCCATAAGACATTAAGAAACTAAGAAAAAAAACTCTGAAGATTGAAAAATTAGAAAAATATGCAAAATATTTCAAAAGAAAAACAACTACCATGGACATATATCAAGGAGAGAGAATTTAAGAATCATTCAAAGTCACAACTGAAAAAGAATCTAGATATCTTTAAAGAAATTAAGAAAAAATCTAGATTTGAAAAGGAAATCTTAGGACCAGAGGGCAAAGCAGAAATTGGAAGACTCTCAACAGGGAAGTTAGAGGGAAATAAACTAAAAGTCATGGGAGAAGGATAAGAAGAAAAGTAAATTCAGTGGTCAGAAGCAATACAGACTCTTGAGGAAAGGAGAGGGTAAAACAGAGAAGGACACATAGAAGAGAACAGGGAGGAGGAATAATCATAACTATGCATGTGAATTGAGGAGGAAAGCAAAATAGAAACCAGAATACAACAATACGTTGCTTTTAAGAAACACATTTAGAACAGAAAGATATAGACAGGGTTAAAATAGGAGACTGGGGCAGAATCTATTATGCTTCAGTAGAAGTAAAAAAAAGTAGGGATAGCAAATATTATCTTAGATAACGCAACAGTAAAAATAGACCACATTAAAAGGAAATCAGGGGAAAATATTTTGCTGTAAGGTATCATAGACAATGAATTACTATGAATACCGATCGTGTACACCAGAAGGCGTAGCATCGAAATCCTTGAAGGAAAGATTTAATAAGTTACAGAAGGAAATAGGCAGCAAAACTATACTATTAGGGGACCTCAGTTTACCCCCTCTCAGTCCTAGATAAGTCTAACCACAAAATAAACAAGAAATAAGTTAGGGAGATGAATGGAATTTTAGAAACATTAGATATAATAAAATTTTGAAGAATATTGAAAGGAATAGAAAGGAGTATACCCAATTCTCAGGGATGTATGGCACCTTCACAAAAATTGACCATGTATCAAGGCATAAAAACCTCACCAACTAATGCAGAAAAGCAGAAAAATTAAATACATCTTTAAAAAACCATAATGCAATAAAATTTTATTTAATAAAGGATCTGTGAAGCATAGATCCTTTAATTGGATTTCATTTAATTTAATTGGAAACAAAATAATCTAATCCTAAAAAATGT
Source organism: Petaurus breviceps papuanus (assembly GCF_028583685.1). Classification (NCBI taxonomy): domain Eukaryota; kingdom Metazoa; phylum Chordata; class Mammalia; order Diprotodontia; family Petauridae; genus Petaurus; species Petaurus breviceps. The sequence goes on along the minus strand of NW_027187419.1, from coordinate 82,765,026 downwards.
CAAAAAAAATTATAGAAATGGTCAATAATTTTATTAAAGATAGTAAGGAGGGAACATATTTGAAATATGAAATTGAAAAAGCCATAAATTAGTTCCCTAAAGAAAATAAAACTCAGAACCAGAATAATTTACAAGTGAATTCTACCAAACTTTTAAAAATAATTAATTTCAATATTATTTAAACTTGGAAAAATAGGTATGGGAGGACTTCTATCAAATTCTTTCTATGACAGAAATATCATTTTCATACCTAAATCAGGAAGAGAAAAAAAAACAGAGGAAGAAAACTATGGAAAAATTTTCCTAAAGAATATTGATGCAAAATTTTTAAATTAAATACTAAAAGAGAGACTATAATAATATATCACAAAGATCATACATTATTACTAGACTGGATTTTTATCAGGAATGCAGGACTGATTTCATGTTAGGAAAATTATAAGCATAATTCACCCTACTAATAACAAAAATCATATGATTATTTCAAATGATGTTGAAAAAGTTTTTGACAAAATACAACACTCATTACTATTAAAAACACTAGGATACCCAGAAATGAATAAAATTTTCCTTAAAATGATAAGTAATATCTATCTCCAACCAAGAGGAAACACTATCTGTAATGGGGATAAATTAAAAGCATTTTCAGTACTGGGGTAAAAACCAGACGTCCATTAGTACCATTATTATTTAATATAGTACTGGAATGGTGAGCAAAAAGATAAGAGAAATTAAAGTAATAAGAACAGGAAACAAGGAAACAAAACTATCACTTTTTTCAATTGATAAGGTGATTTACTTAGAGAACCTTAGAGAGTCGACTACAAATCTAGTTGTAAAAATTAACAACTTCAGCAAAGTTGTAAGATAAAAAATAAACTGACACAGATCATCAGCATTTCTACATATTACCAACAAAATCTAGCAGGAAGACATATTTCCATTTAAAGTAATTATATAAAAATTAATGGTATAAAGTACTAGGGAGTCTACATGCCACTCCCCCGCACCCCCTCCCCAGGAATTCAATGAATATAATTGCAAAATAATTTTGGGGGGATAATTGGAAGTATTGGCAAAATTGGAAATCCAAATAATTGGAAAAATATTACTCATAGGTAGGCTGAGCCAATATAATAACAATGACAATGTTACTTAAATCAATGTACTTATTTAGTGACATATAAATCAGGTTACCAGAGAATTATTTAATAGAGCTGGAAGAAATAATAAAATTTATGTAGAAGGACAAAAGTCAAGAATGTCAAGGGAATCAATGAAAAAAAAAGTGGAGAAAGTTGTCCTAGCAATATCAGATCTCAAACTATGCTACAAAGTAGTCATTATCATACTAATGCAGTAGAGGATGAGAAATAGTCATTGATAAATGGAATAGATTAGGTGCACAATATACTGAAGCAAATGATTATAATATCCTAGTTACATACACAATAGTTTGATATAGCCAAAGTTTGATATCCCAAAGATCCCAAGTTATTGGGTCAATGCAATGGCAAGCAAAGTAGTACTTAAGCTCCTTGTTTCAGCAGAGTATATTTTCAAAGTAAGGAATGTCTTCAAATTTCCTTAGGCTTATTAAGGGGCAAGGAACACCTTCAAATTACCATTACCATTACATTTAATCACAAGCTCTTTCATGTCCCTTACACAGCAAAAATACATAGATTAATGGCTGTTTAGGAATAACTGGTGGTGTAACTGATTTCAATGGAATTTTGCAAAACAGGGATAATAGAAAATAAACACATAAAACAATATCTTAGGGTAGGGGCTTGGGCACATCTTTCCCCCTCCTTGAATGAATGGGACTCAAAATCTTGGGGTATGGGGTGAAGATCTTTTCTCCATAGTTAATTCCAGCTGAAATTGGACATAAAGCTGTCTCTGCCTCTTGATGTCTCATTCAAGAGGTCAGTTCTCTACCTGGCATCTGGGGCTTGGTTGACACCAGGTCCAGCGGTGGCACATCACAATCATGGACAGGGCATGGCATCCAACTTAAGTGATCAGGCATTTGCAGGTGGAAGTCACTAAGCCTGCAGAAAACAAATCTAGCTAATAAGTTTAATAGATAAAAAGACAAAAAGAGATAAATATAGGGTCAACCATGCTTCTGGAGTCCATGAACTCACTCTCATAGCCTCATTCATGGTAGAATACATGAGTTAAGGGTCCAATTTGGTAATCATCTTCTCCTGAACAAACAACACCCAACTGTATTGTCTTTCCCATGTGCTATAGTCTCTGCAGCCTTTGGACAATCAACTGGCTTCCTCTTTACTCATGCTTTAGCTCCCAATTTTATTCTATTAGTAGAACCAAACTCTTCAGTTGCTCTGATAGCTATTTCAGAAAGAGTGTCAGTTTTCACAAGGGGTATTGTTTCACAAGGAATAATGATCACCCAAATTTTGGAATGCCACAATAATTTCTCCTTCATAATTAGAATCTATTACTTCAACCAATATATGTATTCCTCAAGATGTTAAACCTGATTTAGGTAATATCTGTCCAAAATGATTTTAGGAATTCCATACATATTGATTTACAGACAAGAATTATCTGACAAAAACTGCTGGGAAAACTGGAAAGTATTCTGGCAGCAACTAAGCATAGGCTGACATCTCAAACTCTCTACCAACATAAGTTCAAAATGGGTATGATTTAGACATAAAAGATGCTATCATAAGCAAATTAGGGGAGCGTGGTAGAAATTACGTGTCAGATCCATGGATAGGGGAAGAGTTCATGACCAAACAAGAGAAGGAAGTTCATAAGAGGTAAAATGGATAATGTTGATTACATAAAAAGAAATCTTTTTGACCAAACAAAACTAATGCAGCCAGAATTAAAAGAAAAGTAAGAAACGGGGGGAGGGGAATCTTGCAGAAAGTTTCTTGGATTAAAAAATTCTTTTCTCAAATATATAGTGAATTGAATCAAATTTCTAATTATGAGCCATTTCCCAGTTGATAAAGGACCCAGGGATATTAACAGGTAGTTTTCAGAAGTAGAAATCAAAGCTATCAATAGTCATTAAAATGCTTTAAATTATAAACAATAAGAGAAATGCAAATTAAAACAATTCTGAGATATCACTTCATACCCAACAGATTGATTAAAATGGCAGGAAATGGAAATTACAAGTGCTAGAGTGGATGTAGGAAAATAGTAATGGGCTGAATTTTATATTTTTTACCTTCTTAGTGGGTGGGCATAGGGTACAGGGAAGGAGAGAATTTGGGACTGAAAATAAAATTTCAAAAATTAAGTTATGGAAATGAAGTGTTTTATAAAAGAAATGAAAATCTTTGTCTACATAGCATTGGACTTGAAGTCAGAAGACCTCAGATCAAATCCCAACTCCAATATTAAGCTTCAGTAGAGCCTTAATCAAATCATTTCAGCACTTTGTACCTCAACTTCCTCTTGTATAAATTGAGGATAATATTTGTACTACTTCACATGGTTGTTTTGATTATGTCTGTAAATAACATGTTCAACCTTAATATAGTTTAAGGTCCACAATCTCATCAATGCAGGGCATGCTCTTAATCAGTTTATATCGCACTTTGTAGGTGCCATCCCCATATGTTTGCATCGATGTCCACCTATAAATCCTCTCTCTGCCTCTGTCTCTGTCTCTCTCTGTCTTTCTCTCTGTCTCTGTCTCTCTCTGTGTCTCTGTCTCTCTGTGTCTCTGTCTCTCTCTGTTTCTCTCTCTCTCTGTCTCTCTCTCTCTGTCTCTCTCTCTCTGTGTCTCTCTCTCTTTCTCTCTCTCTCCACACACACACACACACACACACACACACACACACACACACACACACAAACATCTGACTTGTTGCAGGGCTTTCTATAAGTATTCATAGTTTTCTGGATACCAGTATAGCATTTAGGATTCTCATTCTCAAAAACTTTAAATTCCTGGTAGAACACTAATTTGTGAGATATTGTCAACAGGAAAAGTTGTTGATTGATATTAGTAATTTCACAAAAAGTATGTGACTGGAGCTTCCTGAAGTCTGACAAGCTCTGGCTCAGGAACCCACAGATTCTTTTCCCAGGTTTAGGGTATGGCATTTTGTGCAAATAATTGTCTAAATCATGGTAAAAGCCACTAACTACCCGCATCTCTATTAATAGATCATTTCTCAAAGTCCAATATCAAAGCATTTAATTAAGATGCAATAACAATGCAAATAATAAAGGTGGAAAAATAAGAAAATGAAACAATTTCTCAGTTGCCCTTGTCCCATACACATGAGTGAAATCATTTTAGGGGAATTAAAATCTAATAACCTTTTAATCATCACTAATCTTCTTAGTACCCTCTTGAGAGACATAGAATTACCTCTATGGTCCAGTGGTAACAACAAAACAAAATAAAAATATCTTCTTGATTTCAGAGTCATTGGCTTTAGAAATCTATAGAAACCCCTCAGGGCAGTTTGGAGACTTGTAGAAACACTGTGCATCAGACCTGAGGCTGTCAGGATTTGAACTTGTTCATGAAATCCTCATCCAACTCCATGCCTTCCTCTTCGGTCCTCCTTTTTCAACCAATGCCTGTGGTTTGCTTTTCCAATGCTACTCACAGCCATCTCTTGCAGTTACACTATTTAAATGTCTTTTCTTCCAGAAGGCTTCCCACTAGAGTCCATTCTGTGTCCTGGTAAATACTCTCCTGGGAAATGGAGCTCTGAGAACTTCTTCCAAAGAACCCAAGCCTCATAAGGAATGTCCTGGGAATTTTTTTGCTTTGCCATGTTTACTACATCCTTCCTGCTCCCCTCCTCATTAAAACAAAATCTTTTAATGCCTACAGACCACACTGGTATATCTATAGGTATATAATAATGATTTGTTAATTTATCTCAAGTATAATCATGTCAATTATCCTAACTACACGGACTGGAAACAAGTAAATATTTTCTAACTTCCATAATATAATTGCATATAGCAAATCAATTATGTGAATATATAGCAAATGTGAATATATAGCACACAGCATCATGTAGTATTAGTTACAAGCAAAATACATACACTCTATTAGTGATCACCTTCTGGCAACATGTGGGCACTTTTTCATCCATAACTTCTATGTCATCATAGGTCTGCCTAGTCACTGTTTAAATAGCATTAATCTTGTGGTGATCTAATATCCATTGTGCATCATAAAGGTATCATACTCACTAACCTATGATCTCAATACTGGACCTAGGGATGACCCAGGTGCCTCCTTGATGGAACAATAGGATCATAGATCTAGAGGAAAGTCACTTATGGCTCATCAAATTAACTTCCTTATCATGCAGTTGAGGAACCTGAGACCCAAAGAGATTAAATGAAGGTAGAAAGTGGTAAAATCAAGACTTGAACTCAGGGGGTGGAGGCAAGATGGCAGCACAGAAGCAGGAAAAATCCATATGCTCCCTCCATAACCACCTCAAATACCTATGAAAATGACTCTAAGAGGTTGAAAGAATCCATTGATCACCTCCTGAAAAAGATCCCAAAAAGAAAACTCCTGGGAATATTATAGAGAGGTTCCAAAATTCCCAGATCAAGGAGAGACTATTATAAGCAACCAGAAGAAACAATTTGAATGTTGTGGAAACACAATCAGGATAACTCAGGATCTGGCAGCTTCTACACTGAGGGATTGAAGGGGTTGGAATATGATATTCTGGAAGTCAAAGGAGCTGGGATTAAAATCAAGAATCACCTACCCAGCAAAACTGAGTATCATGTTTCAGGGGAAAATATGATCATTCAGTGAAATAGAGGACTTTCAACCATTCTTTTTTCTTCTTTTTTTAAATGCCTTATTAACTTCTGATTTACATCATTAATTTCCTCCAGATTTTGAGTTACAAATTTTCTCCCTATTTTTCCAATACCCACCACCCCAAAATAGCAATCCCACAGGATATTGCCTCCTCCCATCTGCTGTATCCCATATCTTCTCCCATACCCTCTTCGACTCTCGATATATATATATATATATCTTCTCCCATACCCTCTTCGACTCTCAATATATATATAAATTTTAAACATTTTATTTTAAAACTTTGAATTACAGATTCATTCCCTTCCTCCCTTGTCACACACCCTTACTGGGAAGATAAGCAGTTCAGTATAGGTTGTACATGTGTAGCTAATGCAAAACATTAACTTAGAAGATATATTGTAAAAGACTGACTATATTTCCCTCCCTCCTATCTCACCACCCACTTATTCTATTCTCTACTTTGATCCCGTCCCTTTTCAAAAGTGGATGCTTCCAACTTCCCTCCCCCCAGTCTGTCCTCCCTTCTATCATCCCACCTCTCATGCCCTTCCTTCCTATTCTCCTGTAGGGTGAGATATCCTATTTGGTGTGTATGCCATTTCCTCCCAGAGCCAAATTCAATGAGAATAAGGTTGACCCATTCCCTTTTGCCTTCCTATTCTTCCCCTCCATTGTAACCATTTTCCCTTTGCCTCTTCTATATGAGATAGCTTACCCCATTCTGTATCTCTCCATCTCCTCTCATTATATTCCTCTCTCACCTCTTAATTTCATCTTTTAAGTATCATCCCTTCCTATTAAATTGGTCCTGTGCCCTCTATCTATGTATACCTGTAAACATATATACACACATTCACAAAAGTATTCATACACCATTTACCCTCCAATATATATTTCTATTCCCTTCAACTATTTTCATACTGAGAAAAGTTTCATCAGTTACAATTATCATTTTTTCATGTATGAATGCTAATAGTTCCACATTGATAAGTGGCTTCTGATTTCTTTTCCCTCTTTAACTTCTCATGCTTCTCTTGCTTCTTTTATCTGAATATCAAAATTTCTATTCAACTCTGGTTTTTTCATTAAGAATGCTTGAAAGTCCTCTATTCTACTGAATGACCATATTTTCCCCTGAAACATGATACTCGGTTTTGCTGGGTAGGTGATTCTTGATTTTAATCCCAGTTCCTCTGCCCTCCAGAATATCATATTCCAGGCCCTTTGATCTCTCAGTGTAGAAGCTGCCAGATCCTGTGTTATCTTGATTTTGTTTCCACAATATTCAAATTGTTTCTTCCTGGCTGCTCATAATATTCTCTCCTTGATCTGGGAATTCTGGAACCTGGCTATAATATCCCTAGGAGTTTTCTTTTTGGGATCTTTTTCAGGAGGTGGATACTTGCAACCTCTATATTGCCTTCGGGTTGTAAAACATCAGAGCAATTTTCCTTGAGAATTTCTTGGGGATGATTTCTAGGTTCTTTCTTTGATCATGGCTTTCAGATAATGCAATAATTTTTAAATTATCTCTCCTGTATCTATTTTCCAGGTCAGTGGTTTTTCCCATGAGATATTTCACATTGCCTTCTATTATTTCATTGTTTGGATCTGTTTAACAGCATCTTGATTTCTCATAAAGTCACTAGCTTCCCTTTGCTCCATTCTAAAAGTGAGGGAATGATTCTTCTCATTGAGTTTTTGAGCTTCTTTTTCCATCTGGCAAATTCGACTTTTTAAGGCATTCCTGTCCTCATTGCCTTTTTGAGCCTCTTTTGCCAATTGAGTTACTCTCTTTTTTAAGGTGTCATTTTCCTCACGTAGGCTGTTGACTCTCATTTCATAATTTTCTTGTATCGTTCTCATTTCTCTTCCCAATTTTTCCTCCACTTTTCTTATCTGCTTCTTAATGTCTTCTATGTCCTGTAACCAGCTTGTATTTTCCTTTGAAGCTTTTGGTGCAGGAATTCTGACTTTACTGTCTTCCTCCTGTTCCATGCTTTGCTCCTTTTTGTCCCCAAAATAGGAGTCTCATGTTGGAATCTTCTGTATGCTTTGTTTCCTTTGCCCGGTCATGTCGCCCCTCCATCACTTGACCCCTGGGCTTTTTGCCACAATAGGACTCTGCCACCCGACAGGGGAGCTTTTGTCCCAAATGCTGGGATTTTCTTACCTGCTGAATTTATTAGTTGGGTGCCCTCTCTGAAGCCTCCACAAGCTCTGGCAAGCTGGTCACACACCCCAGGACCTCCACCCTAGACTGCAATCCATATCCAAGCAGGTTAAAGCAAGAGCAATTACCCTTCAGACTGGTTGCTTGGTCCCCCTACACTCTGCAGGCCAGCAGCTGAAACTGCAGCATGGAGAGGCTGCACCAAGGCGTCTCAGTGGCTTTGCCAATGCACTCCCCACTACTGGTCCCAAAGTCCACATTGCACTGATCTTTCACTTTGTCCCTTGCATTTATGTGTTGATAAATCTGGAAATGGCCACAGCTGCTGGTGATCTGGAGTCCTTCTGGCCAGTGGCTGTTCCAGATGGCCCTGGGGCTAAATCCTCTGGCTCATGTGGGCCTGGGTTCGGCTCCCAGTGTGCTGCGCTGGCCTATTCCTGATGGCCTGCCTGGCTGTCCTCAGCGGGAGGTTATCTTCTTTGTCATTTTGTGGGTTCTGCAGCTCCAAAGTTTTTTAGAGTCCCCTTTTACATGGATTGGGGAAGGTGGAAGCCAGATTCACGTGGAGGTCCTGCTTCTACTCTGCCATCTTGATTGACTCCACCCTCATCACTTTTAAACATTCTTGATGAAAAAACCAGAGATGAATTGAAGATTTGACATTCAGATACAAGAAGCAAGAGCAGCATGAGAAAGTAAACAGGGAAAGGAAATCACAAGGAACTTATCAAAGTTGAACTATTCACATTCCTACATGGAAAAATGTTCATTGTATCTTATGAAACTTTTCTCAGTATGAGAATAGTTGAAGGGGAAAAATGTATAAATATATATATATATATACATACATACATACACATATATGTCTATATAGGAGGGTATATGGATATATGAATACATATGTGAGTGTGCATATATGTGTACAGCTATACATAGACAGAGGGCAGAAATTGAGAGGTGAGAGAGGAATATAATGAGAGGAAATGGAGAGAGACAGAATGGGGTAGATTATCTCATATAGAAGAGGCAAGGGAAAACTGTTACAATGGAGGGGAAGAACAGGAAGGCAAAAGGGAATGAGTCAACCTTACTCTCATTGAACTTGGCTTAGGGGTATCTCACCCTACAGGAGAGTAGGGGGGAAGGGGATGAGAGGGGGTGTGATGGAGGGGAGGGCAGGTTGGGGGAGAGGGAAGTTAGAAGTACACACTTTTTTTTAAAGCAATTGGGGTTAAGTAACTTGCTCAAGGTTACACAGCCAGTTATTTCTGGATGTGGTGCTAAGTATCTGAGGCCAGATTCTATCCCCAGGTCATCCTGACACTGGGGCCAGTGCTGTTACTCGCTGAGCCAACTGGCTGCCCCGGAAACACACACTTTTGAAAAGGGACAGGGTCAAAATAGAGAATAGAACAAGTGGAGGGCAGGATAGGATGGAGGGAAATATAGTCAGTCTTGCACAATATATCCACTATGTAAACGTTTTGCGTAGCTATACATGTACAACCTATATTGAATTGCCTATCTTCCCAGTAAGGGTGGGTGATGAGTAAGGAAGGGAAAGAATCTGGAATTCAAAAGTTTTTAATCAAATGTTTAAAAAATATTATTATTATTTCTTTTTATATGCAACTGGGAAATAAAATATACGGGTATAGAGATCCATCTTGCCTGACTGGAAATTTGAAGGGGGATTGGGGGAGGATATAGGAAAAAGTAGATTGGTGGATTGTGTGGGATCACTGTTTAGGGGTGGTGGGTATGGGAAAGATGGGGAGAAAATTTGTAACTCAAAATCTCTTGGAAATGAATAATGTAAACTAAAAATAAACATAAAATTTAATTTAAAAAAAAAGACTTGAACTCAGGTCCTTTGATTCCAAGTCCAGTGCTCTTTGCATTGTGTTATGTTATCTCCCCAAATAGCCTCTAGCTAGACCAGCTCTCTGAAGTCCTGTATTCCCTCTGGATTTGGCTATCCTCCATCCCTTCTAGGTAGAGACTCTTCCCCTTCCTCCACCCCTGCCATTAGCTGCAGCATTCTTGGGAAGCTTCCCTGACCCCTAAGCCAGAAGTAACTTGAAGTTTTTGTCTTCTACATCCCCTCCATGTTCTATTTTCTAATGACAAATGTCCATCTTTACCTGGTGAATGGATAGTTCTCAGTGTTTGACCACCCTTGTCCATTTGATCAACATGGAGTCCAACTAACTCTATGATACAAAACAGGTGGTAGATAATGTCTCTTCAGGACTCTGACTCCTTTTTTGCTTGGTCTTTCAAAAACTTGATTTATAATTAACTCACTACATTATACATCCTGTGTGTGTGTGTATTTTTTCTAGGAAATCAAGTTTTTATAGCAAGATTTTAGCCCCTGGCAGCCACCTTAACATCATGCTGTTGCTTTTTCCTCTCTGAGTTCACCTGAGCTGAGGCCATAGCCAGGTAATAGGCTTCTTTAAATGACTTTTCTTCCAAGACTAATTTTGAGTCTCCATATCTTCTCCATTTTCTGAGATCATTAAGAACAGATTACCAGGCAAATGGAGCTTGCACCTAAAATTCAGCAGGTATGGAGGAAAACTTAGGGCATAATAGTGGCATTATATACTCACACTAGATGTGCTCAGGCCTCAGTATCTCTAGCATGTTTTATAGTATCTGATTAAAACGATCTGGTTCTGGATCTCCTTGAGGAGAGAAAGTTATAGTCTTACCCTTCTCAGTTCTTACAAAGTTAGCACCTTGTTGAGTAACTTGCTCTCAAAACTTCAACTTTGTTCAAAATGGATCTTGGCAAAAAAGTCATATTGTAAGAATTAGTACTCCTATAACTTCTTGGCTACTAGGATTCCCGTTCCTGGTTTCATCACAAACAATTTACTAAAATACCAAAACTATAAAAAGACTTAAGGGAAAGCCTTCAGCATATAATGTATAGTAGGTATATTGTTTATGGAGGAACCTATCGGAGAACATGGGTAAGTACACAAAGGATGAGCAGGCATGGATTAGTTGCAATCTGCCCCACTGGAGGGAAAATCCACATTGATGAAACAGTAGACTCACTGAAGCATTGCAAAATCATTATTTTTCACTTTGTATATAGATACACAGATACCTGAGGCCACATGTATTATTTCTTGTTGCTTATTCCTCAGAATTACTAAGCTCTTTCTCCACTATGGTTCTGCTTTTTACATCAGATTTTCTCTCCTTAATAGCATTAGTCTGACTATTTTTAACCCTTGAGTCATTTTCCCCCTCCCTTTGCCAGCTCAAACTTCAGATTAAAGTCCTAATATTCAGGTAAGGAAACTTCCTGTCAAACCCATTGCTTGTGTATGGGTGTGTGTATGTGTGTACATGCTGTCCTTTGCTAGGACACCACTATTCCCTCTTCTTCATTTGCTTTCTCACTTCCCATCTGTATGGCACCAAATTTAATCTAGTGGTTTTCATGCTTCTTTAGTCATTGTCCACACTTAGCCTTTGATAGTTCTTCACAACAGAAGTTATAGGATCTATAGAACATTAGAGTTGGAAGGAATCTTAGATATACAATAATAGTTTTACATAGTGTTTTAAATGTTATCGCATTTCATTTTCACATGTCTGTGAGGTGGGTGCTATTATCATCCCCATTTTACAAATGAGGAAACTAAGTGACCTGCGCACAGTCACGCACCTAGTAAGGATCTGAAGCAGTTTGAATTTTAATCTCCCTTAGTCCGACACTATAAGCAGTACACAAACTAGAGGCTTTATATAATCCAATTTCTTAATTTTCTAGATGAGTAAAATGAAACCTAAGGAAGTTCCACAAGTGAGGATGATGAGTGACCTTAGAGGTCATCTAACCCAAAGCCTTCATTTTACAGGGGATGAAACCTGAGACCAAGAGAAACTTTCCCCAGGTCTCCTGTGAGTGGTGAAACTGGGCTTCACTTCAAGATCTTGCAGCTTCAAATCGAGTGCTCTTTCCCCTCTGCCAGAATGTGCATACTCCAAGTTCCTAGAATAAAAGGGTAGCAGAGCCAATGAGAGAATTCAGATCTCTTGGTTCCCTAGTGGTTGTTCAGTCATTCAGTTGTTTCTGACTCTTCATGACCCCATAAACCAAAGCACATCAATATTGCTGATGGTTTTTGTTTTGTTTTTAAAAGATAGTGGAATTGTTTGCCTTTTTCTTCTTTAGTCCTGATACTCTACCAACCCTTTAAACTTTCCACTTTGCCAAATGAGCATCCCAAACTCAGAAATGAAGCCTTGCTAAAACTTGTAAATCTCCAAGTTCAGCCTGATTTCTTCCTACTGTCTTTGTGGCAGAAACTGAAAATAGAATTAAGGAAGTTGCATGACAGAAGTGGGGTGTATTTGCATGTGAGCTTGTCTTTGCATACCTTTCTAAGTCCATGAACTCTTTTGATATCTAGATGTTATGTTATCCTCTTTATTATTTGGGGGCAAACCTGGGGAATCTCCCAGGGATCTTTCTTGTTCAGATATGGTCAGTAAACATTAAGCTGTACACAGATTTTTCCTGCATTGCCCTATGTTGAGAAGTGCAGAGGGAATGAGAGGAAATGTTTAGGGCTGAGGAGTGATTAGAATGTAGGACCAGGGTATGGAATAACTAGCTGTACTCTATTGTGACTTTCTCTAATGGAAAGAGAGGCACAGCACAAGTCATATGATGATAGAGACTCACAGTACTGTGGTCTGAGTCAGGAATCAGAGGAATGATGATCATTCAAGGGTCTGGACTAATGGTGCTGTTTTTAGTGATGCAACAGCAAACTATATTGAAGTCGGTCAGAAACCCAGATATAAGGAGGACCATAGGTCTGATTCCATAGCAATTATCAGAAAGTCAAAGACAATGTGCTTCATTCACACTGCTTTAAAAATTATGTTGATATCTCCTGTTATTTCCCATTGTACAGCTAGAACATGATTACTGTGAATAATGAATTGCACGAAATGATTTCTTGTGCAAAATATAGTAATTTGTTCTAGACCAATGAGAATATGAATTAAAATAATGAGATCATTTAAAAGGATTTATTATTTGGATCTTGCTATATTCTTCCACTCCTTATCCTCTCAAAGAGCCACTCCTTCATCAAATAATAAAAAAGGAATATATGTGGATATGTACATGCATATACACATGTGCATATTGTGTATATTATATGTAATATTCAGGAAACCTAACCTACAGATGGAAAAAGTCTGACATCATATGCAAAATTCCATACCTAAAATATGTGACTTCTGTAAAGAACCTAGGGGCAGATGCCTTCATTTATCTCTGGGATCAAACGGTCATTATAATTTCACAGCATTTGGTTTTGACTATTCTGTTGTGCTTTTCATAGACAATGTTGCATTGTGTATATCGTTTTCTTGATTTTGCTTGCTTAACTCTTCTTCATTTCACATAAATTTCCTTATATTTTCCTGTATTCATCACATTTACTATTTCCTAAAACACTGCCATATTCCATTCATGTATCACATTTTTAAATTTTCATTTTTACCTTTTATTTTTTCTAATTTATATGTAAAAAACATTTTTAACATTTCTTTTATTTGAAATTTTGAGTTCCAAATTCTCTCCCTCTTTCCTTCCTCTTCCCTCTCTTTGAGAAGGCAAACATTTTGATATAGATATAGATTGCACATGTGCAGTCATGACATATTAGCCATGTTGTAAAAGAAAATACAGACAAACCCCCCTAAGAAAAATAAAGTGAAAAAAGTATGCTTCCATCAGCATTCAAACTTATTTTTCATTATGGGTCCTTCAGAATTGTCTTGCATCATTATATTGCTGAAATTAGCTAAGTCATTCATAGTTGATCATCAAACAATATTGCTGGCTAATGGGTAAAATGTTCTCCTGGTTCTGTTCACTTCACTTTTCATCAGTTCATATACATCTTTCCAGGTTATCCTGAAAACATCCTATTTATCATTTTTTTTTTGGAGAGAGGAAGCCACGGCAAGTGGGGTCAAGTGACTTGCCCAAGATCATATGGCTAGTAAGTGTTAAGTGTCTGAGGCCACATTTGAACTCAGGTCCTCCTGACTTCAGGGCTGGTGCTCTATTAACCACACCACCTAGCATCACCTTGCTCATCATTTCTTAAAACATGATACTATTTTGTCACAATCATATACCACAACTTGTTCAGCCATTCCTCAATTTTCCTCAATTCCCCATTTTTTTGTCATCACAAAAAGGGTTATTATAGATGTTTTTGCATTTTTTTTGTTTTCCTTTTGTTTTAAAAAATCTCTCATCCATATAGGCTTAGTAGTGGTATTGCTGAGTCAAAGGACACACAGAGTTTTCTAACCTTTTGAGAGGGCAGTTTCAAATTGCTCTCCAGAATGGTTGGATCAGTTCACAACTCCACCAACAAGGCATTAAGAGATGTTAGATCTCTTCCAACATTTTTCATTTTCATTTTCTTTCATATTAATCGGATAGGTGTAAGGTGATACCCTGCAGTATTTTAGTTTGCATTTCTCTAATAAATAGTTATTTGGAACAATTTTTCTTATGATTGTAGATATCTTTGATGTCTTCTTCTGAAAACTGCCTGTGCATATCCTTTCACCATTTATCAATTGTGTAATGACTCATATTCTTATAGCTTTGACTCAGTTTTCTATATATTTGAGAAATGAGACGTTTATCAGAGAAACTTGTAAACATTTTTTCCAGTTTTCTGTTTTCCTTCTAATCTTGATTGCATTAGTTTGTTTATGCAAAACATTTTTAATTTAATGTAACCAAAATTAACCATTTTACTTCTTATAACGCTATCTCTTGTTTCACCATAATTTCTTCCATTATCCATAGATCTGACAAGTTACACCTGTCATCTTCCCCTAATCTGTCACCCTTTATGATATCACCCTTTATGTCTACATCATGTACCCATTTTGACCTTATCTTGGTATATGGCATGAAATATTGGTCTATATCTAGTTTCTGCCAAACCATTTTCCAGTTTTCCCAGTGATTTTTTTGTCAAATAATAACTTCTTGGCCCCAAAGTTTGGATCTTTGAATTTATCAAAGACTAGATTACTATGATCATTTTTTTTACTATGTATTGTGTACCTAATCAATTGCACTGGTACTCTATTGTTTTTTAGACAATATCAGATTGTTTTGATGATTACCACTTTGTAATACAGTTTGAGATCTGATACTTCAGCTTTCTTCCCATTTTTTTTCATTGATTCCCTTGATATTCTTGACCCTTTGTTCTTCCAGATGAGTTATTATTTTTTCTAGCTCTACAAAACAATTTAGGTAGTTTTATAGATATGTCATTGAATAAGTAAATTAGTTTGGGTAGAACTATCATTTTTATTTTAATGGCTCCACCTACCTACAAGCAATTAATATTTTTTCTAGTTGTTTAAATCTGACTGTGAAAAGTGTTTTTGATATCTTATTTTATGCAAAAATAATTTTTAATATTCATAGTTTTAAAATTTTTGAGTTCCAAATTTTCTCCCTCTTTCCCTACCCTTCACTCTCTTTAAGATGGTAAGAAATTTGATATAGGTTATACATGTTCAATTATGCAAAATATATGAAAAATATTTTGTAATTGTGTTCATATAGTTCCTGGCATGGTCTTAGCAGGTAGACTCCCAAGTGTTTTTTTTTTAATATTGTCTACAGTTATCTTAAATGGAATTTCTCTTTCTATCTCTTCCTGCTATATTTTGTTGGTACTATATAGAAATGTTGATGATTCGTGTGGGTTTATTTTATATCCTGCAACTTTGCTAAAGTTGTTATTTCAACTAGTGTTCTTTTTTTATACATTTCCTTTTGAGTTTTGTGTTTCAAATTCCATATCTTCCTCCCTTCCTTCCTTTCCCCCTCCCTAAGACAGTAAGCAATCTGATATAGGTTATTCATATGCAATCATGTAAAACACTTTTGCACTTCTGGAAGTCAAGATTGGGGAGTAAGAAGTAAATCACTGTAACTCTCTCATAATCACCTCCAAACAACAATAAAATAATACACCAAAACAAATCGTGGAACAGCAGAACCAGCAAAAAGATGAGATGAAACAATCCTTTATAGCCCAAGAAACATGAAAGATCAGCAAGAAAAGATTGTCTCACTTGGGTAAAGAGGGAGCATATTTCAGGACAGGAAGTATCCCAGCAAACCAGCCTCAAGCCCCACCTCAAAAAACCAGTGTGTTGAGCAGGCAAAAGACAATACCAGGACCCCCTATTTGCCTTAGCATAGCCAAAGGAATCATCAGGTTCCAGCTCCAAGAACTACAGTGTGCTTTAGTGAAGCCCTGGGCAAACATGCATCCTTTAGCATGACAAGAGAATAGGTCAGATCTCCATGTGCTTCAGTGTAGACCCAGGGAAATGCAGAAACACCTCAGCACATGCCTAGACACTACCATTAGGAACCTGGCTCATTACCTTGTAAACTGTCAGACCTCCAACAACCTCCAACAACACTAGCCAGTCCCTGCCCCCACCTCAAACCCCCTCAACATAGCACCGGACATGAAGGTTTCCTGGGGACCTCAGGTCAAAATCAGCACAGCACCAGGTAAACAGTCTAGACCTGCAGTCACTGGCACAAGAAGCCTGAGACAGTGCCTGTTTTACCCAGGGTACAGAGTTCAAATTTTTAAGAAAGGAAAAAGGCCAAAAAGAAAAAACCTAAAACCTCACAACCCAAATATAGGTAGAAAAAACAAAAAGAGAATCTAACCTAGAAAGTTTTTTATAATGGTTACAGGAAAGATCAAGACACAAACTCAGAAGAGGACAACAATATCAAAATATTTATAGGCAAAATCCTAAAGAAAAATGGAAGTTGTCTCCAGACAAGAAAGAACTCATGGAAGAGCTCAAAAAGGAGCTTATAAATCATATAAGAGATGTAGAAAAAAAATGGGAGAAGAAATGAGAGTGATGCAAGAGAATTAGGAAAAAAGCGTCATCAACTTGAAAAAAGAAAACAACTGCTTAAAAAGTAGAATTGGCCAAATAGAAAAGGTGACAGAAAAATCTACTGAAGGAACAACTCACTAAAAAATGCAAATGACCAAATTGGAAAAAAAAATACAAAAGTTAATTGAGAAAAACAACATCTTAGAAGTTAGAATTGGGCAAGTGGAAGAGAACGACTCTATGAGACATCAAATTCAAAACAATGAAAAAATAGAAGAAAATGTAAAATACTTCAATGGAAAAACAACGAACCTGGAAAATAGATCCAGGAGAGAAAATAACAGAATCATTAGATTACCTGAAAACCACAATCTAAAGGAAGACCTCAACAGCATCCTTCATTTTATTTTATTTTTATTTTTTGCTTTTTGGAGGGGTGAAGGCAAGGCATTTGGGGAATTGGGGTTAAGTGACTTGCCCAAGGTCACACAGCTAGTATGTGTTAAGTGTCTGAGGCCGGATTTGAACTCAGGTCCTCCTGATTCCAGGGTCAGTGCTCTATTCACTGAACCACCTAGCTACCCTTGGACAGCATCTTTCAAGAAATTAACAAAGAAAACTGCCCTGATGTCCTGGAGCAAGAGGGCAAAATAGGCATTGAAAGAATCCACCAATTACCTCAGGAAAGAGGTCTCAAAAGAAAAACTCCAAGAAACATTAAATTTCAGAACTCTCAGATCAAGGGAAAAAATACTCCAATGGCCAGAAAAAATCAATTCAAATATAGGGGAATCACAATAAGGATTTCAAAGGACCTGGCAGATGCCAAGCCACATTAAAGGATCAGAGGTTATGGAACATGATATTTCTGAAGGCAAAGGAGGTGGAACTACAACCAAGAATCACTTCCACAGCAAAATCAAGCATAATACATTAAAGGATAAATAATCATTCAATGAAATAGAAGTTTTTAAAGTTTTCATAAGGAGAAGATAAGAACTAAACCAAAAATTTGACCTTCAGTATCAAGAACCAAGAGAAACCTAAATAGGTAAAAAGGAGAAGGAAACATAAGAGATTCAACAGAACTTAACTTTTTACATCCCTTCACTAAGAGATGATACTTGTAATTCATAAAAAAATTTTTTCACGGCTACAGAACCCACAAAATGACACAGAGAAGCTAACCTCCTGCTGAGGACAGCCTAGCAGGCTGGCGGGAATCAGTCAGCACAGCGCTCTAGGAGCTGAGCCCAGCCCCACACAAGCTGGAGATTTTAGCCCCAGCATGGACCTAACCAACCACTGGCTGGAGGGACTCCAGATCACCAGCAGCTGTGGGGGTTTCCAGAATTATCAACACATAGATGCGAAGGATAAAGTGAGAAGCTAGTGCAGTGTGGACTTTGGAATTCAGTAGTTGGGAGTGCGGTCGGCCTTTGACCCTAGAACAAAAAGCTACTGAGGTGCCAGGGCTATGCAGCCACTGCCATGTGGCAGCTTCAGCTCCTGGCCTGCAGATTTTAGGGGGATCAAACGACCAGTCCGAAGGGTAATCGCTCTTGCTTTAACCTGATTGGATCTGGATTGCAGTCTAGGGTAGAGGTCCTGGGGTGTGTGACCAGCTTGCCAGAGCCTGTGGAGGCTTCAAAGAGGGCACCCAACTAATACCTTCATCAGCTGAGTAAAACCCAGCATTTGGGATGAAGCCGTCTGGTGACAGAGTCCTACTATGGCAAAAAACTGAGGGGGCAAGTGATTGAATGGCAACATGAACAGGAAAAGAAAGCAAAAAATATATATACAAGCTGGTTACAGGCCATAGAGAACCTTAAGAAGAAAATAAGAGAAGTGGAGGAAAAATTGGGAAGAGAAATGAGAATGATGCAAGAAAACTACGAAATGAGAGTCAACACCTGACTGAAGAAAATCACATCTTAAAAAAGAGACTAACTCAATTGGCAAAAGAGGCTCAAAAAGGCAATGAGGAGAGGAATGCCTTAAAAAGCCAAATTGGCCAGATGGAAAAAGAAGCTCAAAAACTCAATGAGGAGAATCATTCCCTCACTTTTAGAATGGAGCAAAGGGAAGCTAGTGACTTTATGAGAAATCAAGATGCTTTCAAACAGATCCAAATAAATAAAAGAATAGAAGGCAATGTGAAATATCTCATTGGAAAAACCATTGACCTAGAAAATAGATCCAGGAGAGATAATTTAAAATTTATTGGACTACCTGAAAGCCATAATCAAAGTAAGAACCTAGAAAACATCCTTCAAGAAATTCTCAAGGAAAACTGCCCTGATGTTTTAAAACCAGATAGCAATATAGAGGTTGAAAGAATCCACTGATCACCTCCTGAAAAAGATCCCAAAAAGAAAACTCCTAGGAATGTTATAGCCAGGTTCTGAAATTCTCAGATCAAGGAGGGAATATTACAAGCAGCCAGGAAGAAACAATTTGAACACTGTGGAAACACAATCAAGATAATAAAGGACCTGGCAGCTTCTACATTGAGGGATTGAAGGGCAGAATATGGTATTCCAGAGGTCAAAGGAGCTGGGATTAAAACCAAGAATCACCTACCCAGCAAAACTGAGTATCATGTTTCAGGGGAAATATGCTCATTCAATGGAACAGAGGACTTTCAAGCATTCTTGCTGAAAAAACTAGAGTTGAATAGAAAATTTGACATTCAGATACAAGAAGCAAGAGAAGCATGAGAAGGTAAACAGGGAAAAGAAATCATAAGGAACTTATCAAATTTGAACTGTTTACATTCCTACATGGAAAAATGGTAAGTGTAACTGATGAAACTTTTCTCAGTATTAAAGTAGTTGAAGGGAATATATGTGTGTGTGTCTATATAGGAGGGTATATGGGTATATGAATACATATATGAATGTGTGTATATATGTTTACATGTATACATAGATAGAGGGCAGAGGAACAATTTAATAGGAAGGGATGATATTAAAAGGTGAAATTAAGAGGTGAGAGAGGAATATAATGTGAGGAGATGGGGAGAGACAGAATGGGGTAAACTATCTCATATAGAAGAGGCAAGGAAAAATTGTTACAATGGAGGGGAATAATAGGAAGGCAAAAGGGAATGGGTCAACCATATTCTCATTGAGTTTGCCTCAGGGAAGGAATGGCATATACACTAAATGGGGTATCTCACCCTACAGGACAGTAAGGGGAAAGGGGACGAGAGGGTGGATGATGGAAGGGAGGGCAGGCTGTGGGGAGGGAAGTTGGAAGCACCCACTTTTGAAAAGGGACAGGATCAAAGTAGAGAATAGAACAAGTGGAAGGTGGGATAGGAGGGAGGGAAATATAGTCAGTCTTTTACAATATATCTACTATGGTAATGTTTTGCATAGCTACACATGTACAACCTATACTGAATTGCTTATCTTCTCAGTAAGGGTTGGTGACAAGGGAAGAAAGGAATGAATCTGGAATTCAAATTTTTAAAATCATATGTTTAATATATATATATATACATTCTATTATTAATACTTCTTTACATGTAATTGGGAAATAAGATATACAGGCACTGGGGCATAGAGATCCACCATGCCCTACTGGAAAAGTTGAGGCAGGTATAGGAGAAGATATGGGAGAGAGCAGATTGGAGGAGGGGATATCCTGTGGGACCGCTGTTTTGGGGTGGTGGGTAGGGGAAAAATGGCGAAAAAATTTGTAACTCAAAATATGATGGAAATGAATGATGTAAACCAGAAATAAAAAAACAATAAATAAATAAATAAATAAGAAGTTAAAAAAAGTGCTCTGAACCAGTCCTGATTAAAGAAATGCAAATTAAAACAACCTTGAGATACCACCTCACTCCTACCAGATTGTCTATCATGACAGAAAGGAAGCTGACAAATGCTGGAGAGGATGTGGAAAAATTATACCTCTGGTGGAGTTATGAACTAGTCTAATCATTCTGGACAACAATTTGGAACTATGCCCAAAGGGCTATAAAACTGTATATACCCTTTTTTATTCAGCACTACCACCCTTTCCCAATCCCTTTTAATGCCTTTCTTCTGTTGATTACTTCTGTATAAAGATTATTTGCATGTAGTTTGTACATAGTACATAGAGGATTTGGGGTCAAGGTTGTATGTAACAGCATTAGACTGTGAGCTGTTTGAGGGCAGGCATTATCTTTTGATTTTCTTTGTATACCCAGAATTTAGCACAGTATCCTGCACATAGCAGACACTCAATAAATGCTTGTTAACTGACAAAAAAATATCACTAATAGTATAACTAGAAGGAAATTATAGATAGATAAATAAGATATAGGTCTATCTCTGTATCTATGTAGAGGGAGAAGAGAGAGAGAAACAGACAGACACATACGGAGAGAGAGAGAGAGACAGAGAGAGAGAGAGACAGAGAGAGAGAGAG
>NW_027187419.1:82660201-82743543 GCF_028583685.1 Petaurus breviceps papuanus | reverse complement strand
AGAGAGAGAGAGACAGAGAGACAGAGAGACAGAGAGACAGAGAGAGACAGAGAGAGAGAGGGGGAGAGAATAGGTATAAGATGAATTTGAAAGAATGAAATAAAACACTTAAGGGATGAGAAAGAGGAGTACAATAGATGCAGAAGGAAGGTAGAAGTAGAGTGGGGTAAATTATTTCCCATGAAGAGGCATGAAAGACCTATTAGAGTGGAGGGGAAGCTGGGAGGGTGGGTAACAAGAATTACTTGAACCTTACTCCCATCAATATTTGCTCAAAGAAGGAATCATATGTACAATCAGTTGAATATATAAATCTATCCTAACAGGCAGGGATATAGTTGGGGAGGAGATCAAGTAAAAGGGGGTTGTAAAGACTGAAAGAATGGAGGGCAGAAAAGAGAAGGTGGTAAACAGCAGCAAAACTCTGGTGAGGAGGAAAATGGTGTAAGGAGAGAGAAGACAGATAGGAGGAAGAATAGGATGGAGGGAAATACACAAGCAGTAATCATAACTGTAATGTGAATGGAATGAACTCTCCCATAAAATAGAAGAAGATAGCAGTGTGGATCAAAAACTGTAATCCTAACATATGTTGTTTACAATGAACATACCTAAAGCAGAAAGACACATATAGAGTAAAGGTAAGGGGCTGGAACAGAAACTATCATCTATTATACTTCAGCTGAAGTAGAGAAAAAAAAAGCAGGGCTAATAATTCTGATCTCAAAGTTAAAGCAAAAATAGACCTAATTAAAAGAGGATAAGGAGGAGTGGCGGCCAGGTAGCACAGCGAGAAAGAACACCAGCTCCAGTGTCAGGATGACTTGGGGATCGAATCCGGGCTCAGACACTTAGCGTCCACCCAGAACCACCTGGCCACGTAACCTTGAGCAAGTTACTTAACCCCAATTACTTAGGGGTGGCCAGGTGGCTCAGTGACAAAGAGCACCAGCCCTAGTGTCGGGATAACCTGGGGATCAAATCCAGGCTCTGATACTTAGCACCACACCCAGAAATAACTGGCCGTGTAACCTTGAGCAAGTTACTTAACCCCTATTGCTTAAAAAGAAAAAAAGAGATAAGGAGGGAAATTACATCTTGCTAAAAGGTTCAATATACAATGAAGCAATATCAAGAATAAAAATACATGCACCAAGTGGTATAGCATCCAAATTCTTAAAGGAGAGTTTAAGTGAGTTACAGGAAGAAGTACATGGCAAGACTATACTATTGGGGGATCTCAACTGTCTTCTTTCAGAACTCAATAAATCTAATGAAAAAATAAACAAGAAAGAAACTAAGGAGGTAAATAAAATATTACAAAAGTTAGAGAGAACAGACCTTTGGCATGATTAAGACATAAAGGGTGACACCATAAGCAAATTAGAAGAGCAAGGAATAGTTTACTTGTCAGATCTATGGGGAGGGGAAGAATTCATGACCAAATAAGAGATAGAGAGCATTACAAAATATAAAATAGATAATTTCAACTATACGTAATTAAAAAGCTTTTGTACAAACAAAATCAATCCTACCAAGATTGAAAGGAAGGCAGAAAGATGGGAAATTATCTTTACAAGTGTCTCTGATAAAGGTCTCATTTCTTTAATATATAGAGAAATGGCTCAAATTTTTAACAATGCAAGCGATTCCCCAATTGATAAATGGTCAGAGGATATGGATAGGCAGTTTTCAGATGAAGAAACTGAAACAGTATATAAGCATATGAAGAAGTGCTTTGAATCACTTTTGATTAGAGAAATGCAAATTAAAACAAATCTGAGGTACTAACTCTCACCTATCAGACTGACTAATATGGCAGAAAAGCAAAATGATAAATGCTGGAGAAGACGTGTGAAAATTGGGGCATTAATGCATTGTTGGTAGAGTTGTGAACTGACGCAGTCATTCTGGAGAGCAATTAGGAACTATATTCAAAGGGAAACCAAGTTATGCATCCCTTTTGATCTAGCAATACCACTACTAGGTCTGTATCCCAAAGAAATCATAAAAAGGCAAAAGGACTTACATGTGCAAAAATATTTATAGCAGTCCTTTTTGTGGTGGCAAAATATTGGAAATTGAGGAAATTCCCATCAATTGGGGGAATGGTTGAACAAGCTGTGGTATGTGAATGTAATGGTGTACTATTATGCAATAAGATATGACAAACAGGCTGATTTCAGATAAACCTGGAAAGACTTGTGCAAACTGATGCAAAGTGAAATTAGCAGAACCAGAAAAACATTGTACACAGTATCAGCAACATTGTGTGACGATCACCTCAGCTTCTCTCAGCAACACAATGATCTAAGACAAGTAAAAAGGACCCATGAAGGAAAATGCTATGCATATACAGATAAAGAACTGATGGACTCAATTCAGACTTAAGCATATTTTTTCACTTTATTCTTTCTCATGTTTTTTCTTCTGATCCATTTCTTCTTTCACAATTGTGACTAATGTGGAAATATTTTTACATGATATCAATGTAGAAACTATATTAAACTGCCTACCATTTTCAGAAGAGGGGAGGAGAGGAAGATAGGAAGGAAGGAAGGAAGGAAGGAAGGCAGGAAGGCAGGAAGGCAGGAAGGAAGGAAGGAAGGAAGGAAGGAAGGAAGGAAGGAAGGAAGGAAGGAAGGAAGGAAGGAAGATAGTGAAAATAGTATGCTTCAGTCTGTATTCAGACAATATTGTTCTTTCTCTGCAGGTGGATGAAGTTTTAGAATGAGTCCTTTGAGATTGTTTTGGATCATTGTATTGTTGAGAATAGCTAAGTCACTCACAGTCCTTAACTGTATGCAACATTCATCTGGTTCCGCTCACTTTACATTGCATCAATTCATGTAAATCTTTCCAGATTTTTCTGAAACCATCATACTTTACATTTTTTATAGCACAATAATATTAATATAGTGAGTATTAATTGAGAACTTCCTGTATCCTCAGTTTTATGCTAGTTACTTTGGAGCATGATGTTATGATTGAGAATATGAGAAGAAAGCATAAAATTGTCTGGACCATGAAAGTGTATTAAGATTTTCATTTGATGCTAGTGATCATATTTGAGAAGCCCTGGTCACTGGTCACATTGGGATAGAGCAATAAGGGGTTGGGTGAAAATGGAGCATGGATTAGTTATTAAATACACGTAGGACTGCATGTCAGGGGACAAGGAAGGAAGCATATTTGAATAAGGATCCTCTGAGCTGATTTTTGGATGGGTGCTTATAGAACTGGTTTTAGGACCAGGCAGAAGTAGATGCTTCCACTGTGTGTAATTTACTAGACAAATTGAAGAATGGGCCTCATGTCAAACTCCTGTGGAGCAATATTAGGCTTTAGGGAGCTATGATGACATTGCACATATGGGTGTCCAGCTTCCCCACCTGTATTTTACAATCCACCCAGCTGTTTATCCTGTCCATTTGCCCTCACATCTGTTTTGCTACTGGAAATAATATGTCAGTGAACTTTTCTATGGTTCCATTCCCCATCCCTTGACTTATTAGACATTACTCCCTTCCCTGGACAAAACTGCTCTAATATGTATCATCTCCCTTAACAGAATGTAAGCTTCCTGAAGGCAGGTGAGTGGTTATTACCTAACTCGAAGTGAGTACCTGCAAAGGCCTTAGCCTAAAAGGGCCAGGGTCTCCCATTGCATACTGTGTCATCTCCAGTCATCCTGATGACTATCAGGTCATTAGATACAGATGACTCTGGAGGAGAAAGTGAGGATGGTGACCTTGCACAGCCCTCCCTCACTCAAATCAAGGTCAACTGCAAGTCATGTGATCATTTCCCTGATGCCATGGTCCTCTTTGAAAATGAAGGACAAACAAAACAACAATTGTCTTGCAGTATTTTTATCCCCAGATTTTGCAGATAATTAGCACTTACTAAATACCTTTTCATTCATTTATTTAAATCTTGTTGGCACATAGTAATCTCCACAAGGGAAAAGAAAACTTAGGGGAAAGCCACTAGACAGAATCTGTATTTCAGCATAATTAGTGATAAGTAGCAAAACACTTTTAACTTTGTCAGTGAGTCCATATTTGGATAACTACATTAAAATAAAATTACCTTTAAAGCAGGGGTTTTTAATGTTTTTTTTTGTGTCATGGATCCCTTGGCAATCTGGTGAAGACAGTGAACTCTGTCTCAAATATTTTTAAAATGCATGAAATAAAATACATAGGACATAAATTATGTTGAAATACAGTTGTAAAATATTTTATTTGTTTTTTCAGTATTAATCACATTTTGAAAGAAGAAACAGAAAAAAAGGAAAAAAACACAAAAAAAATGAAGTGAAAATGGTGTGCTTCGATATGCATTCAGACCATCAGTTCTTTCTGTGGATTTGAATAGTTGCCATCATGTATCTTTTGGAAATGTCTTGGATTGTTATATATATATACAGAAGAATTAAGTCATAGTTGATCATTGTACAATATTGATGTTCTCGTGGATAGTGTTCTTCTGGTTCTTGCTCACTTCACATTGCATAAGTTCATCTAAGTCTTTCTGAAATCCCCTGATTGCCATTTCTTTTAGCACAATAGTATTCTATTACATTCATATATCACAACTTGTTAAGCCATTCCTCAGTTGATGGGCATGCCCTCAATTTCCAATTCTTTGCCACCACAAAAGAGCTGCTAAAATATTTTTATAAATATATGGTTTTTTTGCCTTTTTTATGCTCTTTTGGGATATAGACCTAGTAGTGGTATTGCTGGATCAAAGGGTATGCACAGTTTTAGAGTCCTTTGGACACAGTTCCAAATTGTTCTCAGAAATGGTTGGATCAGTTCACAACTATACCAACAGTACATAGTGTCCCAATTTCTACCACATAACTTTCCAACATTTTTCATTTTCCTTTTCTTTCATATGAGTTAATCTAAAATTTGTGAGGTGTACCTAAGAGTTGTTTTAATTTGTATTTCTCTAATCAGTAGTGAATTAGAGAATTTTTTTCATGTGACTCTTTAAGGCATTCTTCTCCTCATTGGCTTTTTGAGCCTCATTTGCCATTTGAGTTAGTCTGTTTTTTAAGACATTATTTTCTTCAGTCAGGTTGTTACTCTCTTTTCATGATTTTCTTGCATCATTCTCATTTCTCTTCCCAATTTTTCCTCTACTTCTCTTATTTGGTTTTCAAAATCCCCTAAAGCTCCTCTATGGCCTGTAATCAGTTCATATTTTTCTTGGGAGCTTTTGGTACAGGAGTTCTGACTTCATTGTCTTCCTCCTATTCCATGCTTTGATCCTTTTTGTCTCCAAAATAGGGATCCAAAGTTGGATTGCTCTGCTTGCTTTGCTTCCTTTGCTTGCTTATGTTTCATTCAATTATTTGACTTTTGAGCTTTTTGCCACAGTAGAACTCTGCTTCCAGAGAAGAGAGCTTTGTCCCAAATTGCTGGGGTTTTCACAGCTGTCGGAACTATTAGTTTGGTGCCCTCTCAGAAGCCTCTGGCAAACTGGTCATGCACTCTAGGACCTCCACCCTAGACAGCAATCCAGATCCAAGCAGGTTAAAGTAATAGCAATTACCTCTCAAAATGGTTGCTTGGTCCCCCTATAATCTGCAGGCCATGAACTCTGAAGCAGCCATGCCATGGTGGCTGAGCCTCAGCTGCTTCTCCCTCTGGGAGAAGAGGCCAGACCACACTCCCATGCTCCCTGTTCCCAAAGTCTACACTGACCTCTAACTTTGTCTTTGGCATTTGTGGGTTGATAATTCTGGAAACTGCCACAGCTGCTAGTGATCTACTCTCCTAACAGTTGGTCACAGCCTCCCTGGGGCTAAAACCATGGGCTCACATAGGGCTGGGCTCTGCTCCCAGCATGCTGCACTGAACCCGTCCTGTCCTCCTGATGGGCTGTCTTCAGCAGGAGATTTGTTTCTCTCTGTCATGTTGTGGGTTCTGTAGCCTTAAAGTTTATTTAGAGTCATTTTTTATATGTATGTGAGGTAGTTATGGGGGGAGTGCAGGGAGTTTTCCTGCTTCTGTGATGCCATCTTGTCTGACCCCCTTATTTTTTTAATATCACCCCATCAAGTCATCTTATGCTAGTGCCCTCTGACTATGTGTATTTCTTCTAATTGCCCTAAAAGAGATACAGTTGTTAAGAATTATAATTATCATCTTCCTGTATATGAATGTAAACAGTTTAACCTTGTTTACTAATTGTTTTTTCTTTCCTGTTTTATTTACATTTTTATGCTTCTCTTGTGTCTTGTATTTAAAAATCAGATTTTCTGCATAGTTCTGGTCTTTTCACTAGGAACGTTTGAAAATCTCCTGCTTCATTTGAATGTTCAATTTTCCCCTAAAAGATTATGCTCAGTTTTTCTCCATAGTTGATTCTTGGTTGTAATTGAAGTTGCTTCACCTTTTGAAATATCAAGTTCTAAGCCTCCCCTGCCCCCAATCCTTTAATGTAGAAGATGCTAAATCCTATGTAAATCTGACTATCACTCTTCAGTATTTGAATTGCTCTTTTATGGCTGCTTGAAGTATTTTCTCCTTGACCTGAGAGTTCTGGAATTGGACTATAATATTCCTAGGAGTTTTCATGTGGGGATCTCTTTCAGTAGGTGATTGGTATATTCTTTCAATTGTCTTTTTAATTCTTTGGTTCTAGAATATCAGTGCAGTTTTCATTAATAATTTCTTTAAAACTGTAGTCCAGCCTCTTTTTTTAATCATGGCTTTTGAGTAGTTTAATAATTCTTAAATTAACTCTTTTGGATTTATTTTTCAGATTAGTTTTTCCAATGAGATATTTTACATTTTCTTCTATTTTTTCATTAAAAATTTTTTTTGATTGATTCTTGATGTCTCATAGAGTCATTAGCTTCTACTTCCCCAGTTCTAATTTTTAAGGAATAATTTTCTTCAGATAGGTTTTATATCTCCTTTTCCATTTGACTAATTCTACTTTTTGAGGAATTCTTTTCTTCAGTGAATTTTCTTACATTTTTTCCAACGTTTGTGCTTCCTTTACCAAGTTAACTTTTTTTTCATAATTCTCTTGTATCACTCTTTTTCCCCCCAATTTTTTTTCTACCTCTCTTATGTGATTTTTAAAATCCTTTTTGAGCTCTTCTAAGAATAATTTTTGGGCCTGAAAACAATTCATATTTACCTTTGCGACCTCACATGTATTCATTTTGACATTTTGTCCTCTTTTGAGTTTGTGTTTTGATCTTCTCTGAGCCCATAGTAGCTTACTATGATTGGGGCTTTTGGGAGGGGTATACTCATTTTCTAGGCTATTTTGTGACTTTTAAAATTTAGCTCTGTTCCTGGGGCACCGGGACCACTGTCCAAAGCTTCTTGTGCTGGGTGCCCAGGGCCTGGTTATTTGGCTTGTTCTGCAGGGGCTTCTGAGGCTGGTGGCTTGCCTGCTATTCAGTGGTTGCTGGGGCTATTTGCACCTGTTGCACTTTGGTATAAACATTTTTCAAAAACAATTTTTTTTCAGAGAAACCAGGTTAAGAATTCATTGGCTAGATGAACTGATAAAGGCAATAAGGAATTTGGGGAAATTAAAAAAAATAATTTATCTGGAAACTTATACTGTAGCAGATTTTCCCAGATTGACTTGCCCATCAGCATTTTTGGAGACTCAAAAGTTGATGATGAGATTACCATTAATGGGTGGGTCACATTTATGACTCATAAGTCTGGGGCTGTTGACTCTGCTAGTCACCAGCGCTGTTAGTATAGGCTATAGGGCAATCACTGTTACCTTGTGTTAGTTGAAATCATATAACCTGGTACTCTCTTTGGGACTGGTTAGGAGAAGGAAGCAACAGAAATGACAAAGAAGTATAGGGTTGAAGTCTCCAATATCTAATTTGCAGTGCCTTGGGCTGGCCTAGATTTAAAGATCCCTTAAAAGATCCCTTCTTTTAATTGTTTAGACTCAGTACAGAACTGTTTGACTCTTGCTCAAGATCAATTGTACTATGTAGCAAGGAGGGTTAACAGAGGATCTTGAGTGGGGGTGAGTAGAATGGTTTCTGTAGAGAAGAAGTACCTCTCAATCTCCTGCATGCCTTAGTTGTGGCTTTGGATGGCAATAGTGAATGGAATGTGGAAATTGTTGTATAAATAAAAAGAGGAGAAATTAATTGATTAGAGTAAGGTCTGTGTGCAAAATGAAAGAATGTGGGTCAGTGTGTGCATGTTCACATGTATAAGTATGGGGGTGTTGGGATGGTTATGTAAGTGTCGAGCCCTTATAATTTAAGGGGCTGTTTGAGGATTTGGATGCAGCTCTGAAGTACTTAAAGACGTTCGAAAGAATGGCCATTGGAGCTATGTGGAGGCTGGCATACTTAACTGATGCTTTCATCTCTGAGATGAATGTATGCCGATTGCTGCAACAATTGGTATGAGCAAGTCATTGCCAGCTACAAAAGAAATAAGTGGCGTCTTCCGTTCTTGTGGAATGTAAGAACAAATTGTGAAGCTCAAGTATCTTCTTATTCCTAAAGCACCTAATGGTGACTTACCTGATTTTGGGGATCTAGTTTTCAAGCACCAGAAACTCTGAGGACAGGGAATGTCTGTTCATCTTTATATTCCCTCCCAGACCTACTCGGTACTGCAATAGGTGCTTAGTAAATGTTCATTGAATGAATGAAGAAATTTCTCATTCTCTTTGCATTTTACAAATCATCTTGATGTTCTGAATACTTAACTAGAGAGAGAAAGGGCATAGTCTAAATTAGTGAATAGAAAAATAAATGAGGTGATACATGTGATTTGCTCAAATGAGGCAGCTGTGATATAATGGAAAACAAAACATTGAGCTGAGAAAAAAACTTGAGTTCTACTTCTTCCTCTTACACTGGTCAGCTGTGTGACCTTGGAGAAACTCTCTTTCCATATCTGGGTATCAGTTTCCTCATCTGTAAAATGAGGGTGTTGGCCTTTTTCTAAGATCCACTCTTGCAGTGTAGCTATACCGATGTAACCTACTGCATGTGAGTATGGATTGGGATGACAGTCCTGGTCTTTGAAAAATCCATAGTTTCATTGAATCTGAG
The DNA here is from genome assembly GCF_028583685.1 of Petaurus breviceps papuanus. NCBI lineage: Eukaryota > Metazoa > Chordata > Mammalia > Diprotodontia > Petauridae > Petaurus > Petaurus breviceps. The sequence goes on along the minus strand of NW_027187419.1, from coordinate 82,734,464 downwards.
ATGATTTATGCAAAGTGTCTGTAAATGATGAGTGTGAAGAATTAGAAACGACGAAGACAGAAGAAACAAATCATTGTTGAATCTGCACCAGTTATTTCCTCAAGTGATAGATATCAATTCTTATTTTGGTCACTCACAATCTTATAGTCCCTCGGGATTTGGGGATGGAGGAAGTGAATAGCTCTCTGAACAAGAAGTAAGAGTTTGCTCAAAACTTAGGTTGGTTTCTTGGTCATAAAACTTACCTTATAAGATGGCTGGTTATTGCTGTTTGGTATTTTATGCAGGTTAAATTGCATTCCCCAAAGCATAGCTACATAGTATAAATAATACTAATGGTTAAATTGCTCAGTGGGTAGAGCAGTGGCCCTGAAGTCAGGAAGACCTGAGTTCAAATCTGGCCTCAGAACCTTGGCAAGTCACTTAACCTCTGTTTGCCTTAATCCACTGGACAAGGAGATGGCAAACTAGCCCATCCATTTGCCAGGAAAACCCCATGGACATCCACGTGGTCACAAGGAGTTGAACATGACTGAATGACTGAACAATGATATAAATAATAGACCATGTCAACTTACTTCTGTCTGTTTAGCCAGGTAATAGCTCAGCCTTCATTTGCATAAGAGTTTGCATTTAAAATAGGAATTATTGCTATCCCTTAGCACAAATCTTGTACTAAAAGGTCCATGGTGTTTTCATTTAGTTGCATGACAGCCATGGAACTTGGTCTATGCTGAGAAATTCTTACAGCATAGTGTCAGAGTGCTAGATTTGCATTTAAAAGCTCAAAGGAATTGAGTTAGAGTCTAGCTGAGTCATCTATTAACTGTGTGACCATACCAAGGTACAGAGCAGCCTTCATCTTATCCCACAAACAAATATCAGTAGCATGTGAAGGACCCATAATGACCTCTAGTCAATACAATTCTTTCTCTCCTTCCCAGGATCCTATACGATTCTATGGGTTCTCTCACTCTTAGTACTACCCCATGTTTTGAAATCTAGAAGGAAAATAAACATGTGGGGTGCCAGAGTGGTAACACTTTCCCCCTCACTTTCTCTACCTCCCCAAAGCAAATTCTCAGAGGACTGCTAGACAGGTAAGTCCCTTCTCACCACAAATATTCGAATATCTCATAGTAAGACTGGAAGGTGAAATCCATGTCTTTTGCAACTCCATATTGTAGCTTATTCCCTTGCTGTTCTTCTAGTTCAGGGGTCAAAACACTGGCATGGTCTAGAAACTATTCTCTCTCTTTAAAAAAAAGACTACACTTTCTAAGAGGCTTCTTGTTGTTATGCAGTCATTTCTGATTTTTGTTCAGTAATTTCAGACAAATCCAATTATTCATGACCCATTTTAGGTCTTTCTTGGCAAAGATACTGGAACGATTTGCAATTTATTTCTCCAGCTCATTTTACAGATGAGAAAACTGAGGCAAAAAGGGTTAAGTGACTTGCCTAAGGTCACACAGCTAGTAAGTATCTGAAGATGGACTTAAACTGGGTCTTCCTGACTCCAGGCACAGCATTTATTCACTGTGCCACCTAGATGTCTTCTCCAAAAAATCTAGCACCATCTATATCCGTCAGTAAACAAGCATGTACTTAAGCACTTACTATTCACTAGACACCGTGCTAAGAACTAGGAATACAAATATGATCAGAAAGAAAGATAATTCCTGCCATCAAGGAACTTACCTTCTGATGGAGGGAAGATACTATATAGAAAAGGGTGATGAAAAGTGGCTGGAGGTGGGGGTTCTGGGAGAAACCATTTAACCAAGGTGAAAGACTCCAGGGGTAAAATGTGCTTTCAAGCTGTGAATTTCAGAACCGAAATGAGTTTCCAGGATAAAATTTCTAGGGGTTGTAAAAAAAGTCCTGAACACAACCTGAAAAGGAATGTGCCTATGCATCCCACCTTCTATCCCTAGAAGTGTTTGGGTCTCTGAAAATTCTCCAGGACCTTGATACTATCAAAGGCATATAAGGTATACGGGATGTTCAGAGAGGACTTGAACTTCTGGCTTGCCAAGCCCTTTTCAGGGCTCCTCTCTCTCACCTGTAGCTCTGAGAAGCTGTATCATGTGAAGTGGTCACATCCTGGTAAAAGCATCTTGGTAGACAGGCTAAACCAAGTTGAGGGTAACTGACAGACCTCAAACCCCTCAGTGAGTTAAGGGGATGTCTACCCTAAGCATGTGAAGCCTCCCCCTGGCAGAATGAGTAGATGTTCTAATGGCCATGGAGACAGCTGAAGCAGGTGCTGTGGAGCACCTGAGCTTAATCAGACATCGAAGATGCCAAGGTCATCCACTACATCTTAGGTCATTGTTACATCTTGACTTTTGTCCTGCCACTGGACTTTGATGACTCTGGAAGAGAGAGTGAGACTGATGACTTTGTGCAGCTCTCCCTCATTTAAATCCAATTCCTGGGCAAGTCAAAACATCACCCTGGGATGTTATTGGTCCTCTTTGAAAATGAAGGATGAACAATCACATTGTCCAAAGAATCCCCTCTCCTTTCTTCTGGAAGCTGGGTTCCAGGACTCTCAACATTTCTCCAGAGCTAGGATTTAGATATTTAAAAGGAAAAGAACCGGAGCTTATTAGTGTACTGCTGGGGCTGAGGCTAGAGGGGATAACTATCCCAAACCTGGAGAAAAAGTCAGACTCTCCCTCAAGGAAGGAGAATGTATTGTTTATCGGCTACCATGAGCTTTCTCTGTGCTTTGTGAATTATGTCTTTCTGTTGAAATAAGACTTTTCTATACTAGAAATACCTTATTACTTTGACAACCTTAATGGGAAGTGAGAACTCTTTTATCTGCATCTATGGAAACAATTATAACTTTTATTCTAATTGTACTTGGAAAGATCTAGAGGAAACTCTGGGTGAACAAAAAGCGAGAAAAAAATCAAATGATACTTTGGAACCTTTTCTAAGACTGAATACACCAGACTTAGTGCTAGCCAGTCAAAAGTTACATGATGAAAGTGGGAGGGTGAGGGGGGGGGGGAAGAGAGTCTCATATGTGATTGTTTAATTTTTGAGCAAATTTCAACTATTTCCCTAATTAAATTAGGACAGATCATCTAGGATTGGTGAATTTTTGGAGCTAGATTACTTGCTTAATCAAGGCAGAAGTTGAGAGAGGGAGCTTTTAAAATTTTACCACATGATTACACAAACTTCATTTACCTGGAAGGCGGCCTTACCCCAGACTGGGAGTGGAAAAGTAGTTGGAGTGTACAGGTTCTCAAAAAGAAAAAAAAAGATGATACACCTCTAAGTTTAATCTTCATTATTTACCTTTTCTTCATCAATTTTCTAAGTCTAGACAATTAACAAAATAATAAGTCAAGCCCTGATTTTTAGTGTTTGCCACTTTCTAAAGTATAAATATACACACTAAAAATTTAATAATCAGCTCTTGAAAATTGGTAAGAGTTGGCTCCTGCATATTTTTACCAGCTCCAGTGTATCAGTGGGGGAAGAAGAGGAGAAGGTATAATAGTGTTTCTCTAATGCTTTTTTTGCCTCTACTGTGGGATAATTCTGGGAAAATTTCTAATACAACCTTAGGTATGGCTCATGTCTCTGGTCTCCCCCAAATATAGTTAACACTTCTCCCCTCTAGAAAACAAATCTTATATATAATAATAATAATAATAACAATAAAAGAGCTCATCACCCTAAAAAATGACAGACAGGTTATATACTTAAGGAGATCAGATGTTCATTGACCCAGATTTTACAAGGAAATGGTAAGAACTATAATAAAGCCCTGCAGGCTGCAAAAATTTAGCACTTATTTCATACCTAGGAAGAGATAATTAAGTGGTAAGAACTGCTTACCAGAAGCTTACTAGCTATCATAAACTGGTCAATGAGAAATTTCAATCCTATGCATACAAACTATAAGCTATCCTAGAAAATTCAACAAAATAAACTGTACTGGCCTTGGAGTATCATCTCAAACCAAACTCATTCCCATATCTTCCCAGACCTAATACTGACCCATAAAAACTAAAGAACAATGCACTAAAGAGATGTCACCATGCCAAATATGACACCAGAGCAAATATGTCACTATATCAAATACTTATGACCTCCAAATTACGGGGCATGAAAAATCTTCTAAACAGAGACCTAGGGAAAGAAATCATAAGTAGATGTAAAAAGGATGAATTATTCATCAGTCCCATATGCCTTTCTGCCACTGGAGCTGTCTCAATGATGCATTCAGTGGGCCATCAGAAGATGAACTTATACCAATGCTACACACAAAAAACTTATATTGTTATGGGAATGGCAATTTAAGATCTTCCCTGCCTCTAGGACCTTTGATAGGCTTAAATGACTCTGAGAACCTTCTTTGATTTGAAAATATAATATGCCCCCCTAATAGGCTGAATGTGGTCACCTGGAGCCTGTGGCATGAGGCTTGCTTTTCAGGAATGCCCATGCCTTGATGCCTTGTAATTGGGCAATGAATCAAGAGGGTTGTAACATTCTCTGAGCCAGGAGAAGGCTACAAATACCCTGATGTGAGATTTTGTTTTGGGGTTCACTTTGATAAGAGTTATGTGATTTGACCAGATGAGACTCTGGGCAGCCATTGAGCCCCCCGGCTTTGAAAACCCAGATGTTGGTGCTTCTCTCTCCGGTAACTGACTAGGAATGGATGTAATGGTTGGACAGGTGGAAGCCTATCTGCTGATTTGTTTCTCTGTCTGTATTTTTTGTCTGCTTGTAACTTCTGTATTCTCTGAAGTTTGGGGTGCTGACATTTTTCCCCTGAACTAGGTAAATGACATGTTTGATTAAAGTAAGTTTGTTAACCCATTTTGAGTCTCTTTCCTTTAGAAAAGCAGACCTAGGAACCTGTGTTGGCAGCCATCCTGGGGATGCTAGGGTGCTTGCTACTACATATATATGCCTGCAAAACAGTCCACCAAAAATTAAATATTAAAGGAATTATTTTCTCCAGATAGCTGTTGTACTTTCTTTTCAATTTGCCCAATTCTGCATTTTAAGGAGTTGTCTTCTTAAGTGGATTTTTGTACATCTTTTTCCATTTTTTTGTGCTTCCTTTACCAAACTGCTGGTTCTACATGGTTCTCTTGCATTACTCATTTCTTTTCCCAATTATTCTTTTACCTCTCTTATTTGATTTTTAAAATCTTTTTTTGAATTATTCCAAAGTTCTTTTTTGGACCTGAGACCATTTTACATTTTCATTTAAGGCTTTGTATGTAGGTGTTTTAACATTGCTGTCCTCTTATTCTAATAGTGAAATCAAAGAGGGCATATTGAGATTAAAGTACAGAAAATTAGACTTACATTTATGTGGCACTTTGAAGTGCAAAAGGCATGACATATATAATTTTATTTGACCCTTAATCAGCCCTTTGGTAGAAGGTTTTCTGCTTTTTATTTATTGCCATTTTCCAAGTAGAGAAATTAAGGCTCAGAGAGATTAACTGATTTACCCAGGAGAATGTGACTCATGTGTGTCTTAGGTAGGATTTAGATTTCCTGAGTCCATATCCAGTACTCTTATCAACTCTGCTACATTGTAACCCTGAGGCATGTAGTATTTAGAATGAAAGTGATTATTCATGGTTTCTAGACGAAGAAAGTAAAAGAAATGAATGGACCAGGAGTTTGAGCATGTTTGAGCCGGAAAAGGCTTTGTTGATCATTCTGTCCAACAGGCTTCTTGTCCTTTGTGCTGAGAATGGATTATCTCCTCACATCCATTTCTTAGTAACCCTAATTTCACCCATAGATTATTCAGATTCAGGTACCTATTTCTACCTCATAGGTTCTTAACCTGGACTGTAGAGAACCTCAAGAAGTCCATAGATAGATTTTGGGGGTCCATGAACTTGGATGGAAAGATTATATCATTTTTATTTTCCTTAATTTCTAACTTAAATTGAACATTTCCTTCAATAACTTATCAATGTTATTCTAAAAAGAGGTCCCTAGGCTTCGACAGATTGCCAAAGGGGTCCATGACACCAAAAAAGTTAAGAATTCCTGATCCATATGAAACCTTTTACTTCTTCCCTTCCTCCAATTATCTTGTATCTATTTTGTATATAGGAACATGCCAATCTCCAAATAAGTCATAAGCTCCTTGAGAGTAGAGATGGATTTGCTCTTGTTTTTATGCTGAATAAATGCTTGTTGACTAACTAATGAAATGACTTGCCCAAGGTCACTCCTGCTATTCAGTAGCAGAGCAGGATTTTGGAAACAAAACTTAATCTAAATCCAGGGATCTTTTTACTCTCTCACAAGGCTTAGGGCCAGACTACTGAGTCTGGAACACAAAAAGTAGCTAAGTTAATAAAGAACCTAATACAAAACTAAGCTACCTTTCTTCCATGTCAGTTCAAAGGCTTATTTTTCAAATTGTGTCAGATTTAACTAGTGCAGAGCTCTCCATCTCATTGCAGAAAAATAAAAAACAAAAAACAAACTATTTTCCAAATAGATGATTTTGTTTGGGTATGCAATATACTGCTGAACTCTTAATGTATCCTAGGCAGCAATTTTTTAAAACATATTAAATATTATAACTAGCAAACTGTTTTCTCAAGGTAAAAAGAAATGTATTAGAGAAATCCTTATGTCTTTGTATGTACCAGGTTTTAACTGAAGAAACACTGAGCCCTCAGCCTGTCTCCGTCTGAGGCATCTCTTTTTCCTCTGACATTGCTTCCTCACAACTCAGGTTAGTTTGGGTGAAAACATTGGGCCTAGTGGTGAGACAATGACTCATGTCTGAGTCAGGCATGAGGAGTTGAGTCATAGGCTAGAATCCCATTTGAGCACAGTTGCAAATGGGAATATGGATTCTTTTGAGAGTCAATAGCCCACCCTACAGTGTTATCTGTCACAGGAACTGGCCAGGGTCGTCCTTCACTAAACTTCTTAAGGGATGTTGTCATGGTCTGTTAGTCACAATTACTTATTGTATGCCGTTTCTGCCTCTCGATCTGCAGGTGGCAGTCTTCAATTGGCATTCATCTACTTCCCTGTCAAGCAATGGGGACAAAGTACAAGTATAACTTAGGTCTGAAGTGTTTGCTGTGTGCCTGGGAGGGGAGAGTAGGAACTGGGTTGGGTAGATATGTCAACATGAATCTTATGGCCAAATTCCAACACTGGATAACTGCCTTCTTTCCAAACGTCATGTAATGTATCTGAGTCCTACCTTCCCCCTTCCCTCTCCCCTCAGCATTTCCCTACACATCTAGCAAGTGGCACACTTCACACTTAGCACTCCAAACAAAATCTGATTCTTTCCATTATGCCACATTGCCCTGGGCCACACCAAACAGTTTGCTAGTTATAATATTTAATATGTTGTTCTAAAAAATGCTGCCTAGGACACATTAAGAGTTCAGCAGGATATTGCATACCCAAACACAATCATCTATTTGGACAATAGTTTTTTTTTTCCCCCACAATGAGATGGAGCGCTCTGCTCTGGTTAAATCTGACACCACGATTAAAAAAAATAAGCTTTTGAACTGATATGGCTTAGGTTCTTGTACCACACACAGAACTTAAATTATGTGGCTAATAATATATTAAAAATACATTGAGGACCAGTGATTTTGTAAGGGTAGGGATGTGAACTTCCTCTACTCACACAGATTGTAACCCATCGTTAACTTACGGTCTTAGAAAGTTGCTTGAAGTTCAGAGGGTTTTGGACCCACCTTTGGTCACGCAGTAGTAAATGTTCCAAGTAAGATTTGAATGAACCCAAGTCTTCCTCAATAAGTCTAGCGATCCACCCACTATGATACGCTGCTTAGGAGAATACAGAAAATAAATTTAATTTCTACCTTAAGCTGTCTCGGAAGTGAGCAATATAATCACCAAGTGGAATTTTATCATCTGTTTGCACAACATTGCCCCCCTCCCACTATAAGTCAGAAAAACCTCCATCAGCTGTCAGATATCTTTTTCTCAGGCCAAACACAAACTCTTTAAGCAGGATCCTAATATGTCTGAAGATTTATTTCACCCACTGAGAGCAACTGAGACTTCTCTTGCTTAGCCTGTGATGAATTTTATCTCAACTAAATTATCCTAGGCATCCTAGGAGACATCACATTTGTTCACATTCATATCACTGTCACCTTCTTGGAGAGGCAGTGACTCACAGCAGGGCTATATTTTTTAAAGAAAAAAATGTGTTTAATTATTTTGCTTGCCTGTATCCCTTGAATAACAACATGTTGTCTTAAACTCCTGGTGACATTCAAAATAGCTTGAGAGGCATGATGACGGCAGTGATATTACTTTCACACAGATCCTTTCCTCTAGATGGATTATAAAATGCTTTCAAACTACGAAAAGATGTGTATGCATATGCGGTAACATATTATAAATATATACATACACAATCATACTGAGGTATATTTTCATTCTGTTAACTTGTCTATCAGATATCTGTGAATATAGAAGCCCCCTTAGTCCCCACCCTATTAAATAAATCAAGACAAATCCCACTGTTGGGGACAGATTTGTAGTTGCCTGCCAGCAAGCTCCTATAGAGATTATATCAACAATATCTCCCTGATGAATCTGGGTACATTAAATCTTAGTAATGATGACTAAGACAGTAAAACAGCTTTATTTTCTTCCTTGAGTTTCTCCTTTCTTTACCATTAAAATTGCTTTGGAAAACTCAAAAAGACTGAAGTCATATCCCATGCATCCAACATCATAAATTAGTTCTCTGAACATAACTGTAGGTGAAACAATGGATGGTGATGATGATGATGATAATGATGGTGATGATGATAAGAATGTAACTTGGGGTTCAAGCCTGAGAATTTGCATAAGACTCTGTGTTGGTGAAGAGAAGGGTTATTTGATGCTCTGTCCCTGCACAGGGGTGGGGTTTGAGAGAGAACTGTGGTTTGAGACTCTCTGGTGGGAGAGAGACTTTGGGAAATAGTCAACATGTAGAGAAGCAACATTGCCACAGCAGAGACAATACTAGGCTCCTCTGCCTTGCTAAATGTTGATAGTCTAGGAGAAATGACTTTTAGTTTCAAACTGCTCTCTTGGTCTTTATTCCTCTGAAGATTTGTCTCCCCACAAGATGCTAGATACACAGATCACTGAATTAAGAAACATTTATTAAATACCTACTATGTGCCACAGATATTGGAGGCAGCTAGATGTCTCAGTGGATAGAGTACTTGGCCTAGAATCAGAAAGACCCGAGTTCAAATCTGGTCTCAGAGGCTTAGCAGCTATGTGACTCTGGGCAAGTAACTTAACATGTTTGCCTTAATCCACTAGAGAAAGAAATGGCAAACCATTCCAGTATCTTTGCTAAGAGAACCCCAAATGGGGTCATGGAGAGTCAGAGATGACTGAAAATGACTGAACAGCAACAAACTAGTGTTTATGCCAATCTTGGATGTGATCCTTACAAATTATTTGATTTTTCATGAAAATATTGGAATTACAGGGGTAGTATAATGGGAAAAGTGCTCAATTTAGAGCCACAGAAAATGGATTCAAAATCATCCTCTGGTGTTTACTATCCATATGTCCTTTCACAAGGCACTTCACTTTTTGGGGGCCCAGTTTTATCCCCTGTCATATAAAGGGATCCGGTTGACATGACCTCCAGCCTTCCAGCCCTAAATCTGTGATCTTTCTATCCTCGACTGGAATCTTGATTCTAGATAACTTGTAACTGAAACTGTAGACATTTGAAGGATTACATGACCTAGTTACATTTTGGGGAGAAATCTTTCCTTTCCACATTTCTCCTCCTGCAATATAACTTCAGTTTCACAAATGTCTTGGTTCCAGTGACCTCATTCCTATTATTTAAAATAAATGACTGGTGAAAGAGGTCCACGACTTTACATAACTGTCATTTTTCTTTGTGTCCCTCCCCCACCCCAAATTCCCTTACCATATGGGAGATGTAATAACATTTCAGTTTAAACTGTCATTTATGCAAAGAGGTATGCATTTTTTAAGCTACAGGTAGTAACAGGCAATGGATTAGCAAATTATCTTTTTACTGAGAGTGCCAGGTAGTCTCTCCATTAATTATCTTTTTTTCCCTTTTGGTCCTTGTGTCACTTAACCTCTCCTTGGCCTCAGTTTCCTTATATGCTAAATGAGGGGCTGAAGTAGAAGGTCTCTGAAGTCCCTCTCAGTTGTACCTCTGTGATCCTGTGTGAAAAGACTTTGGAGATTGAAAACCTGAAAACCAAGTGTGGGCCTGTAGGGCGGAATGACTAAACAAGCTGTGTCACACAAATGCAACAGAATATTATTGTGTACCAGGCAGCTGTGTAAGACTAAGTTGTGGAGGAGTTCACAAATTGCATCGATAGGTATATTTTGCTTCAACAATGAGATCACAGGTCTAAGTCACGTGTGTGCATCTATGTGTACTTCTGTGGATTTAGGTATAAAAAGGTACATATAGATACATACAGTGCCATAGGCCAGCTAGGTGGTGCAGTGGATATAGCACTGGACCGGAAGTTAGGAAGACTCATCTTCCTGAGTTCAAATCTAGTCCTAGACACTTACTAGCTATGTAAGTCATTTAGCCTTATTTGCCTTAGTTTCCTCATTTGTAAAATGAGCTGGCAAGGAAATGACAAACCAGTCTAGTATCTTTACTAAGAAAACCCCAACACACAATAATGTAAAGGAAAACAAGAAGACATGAGAACGCCAATGGGCACTCTGATCCATCTCAATTCCAGAGGTTTGTTGGTTAAGACCACCTCTCTCTCTTTGGTAAAGAGGCCCAGTGTGAGGCATGTGCTGCTGGCCATGATCATTGTGCTGAATTTATCAACAAGCATTTATTAAGCACCTACTATTTACCAGGCAGTGTTTTACTTAACTGTGCTTTTTCATTACAAAAGGGGATTTTACTGTGGGAGTGGTAGGATTATTGAGAGTCAACACAGATATAAAAAAGCAGAGCATTAAAGCATGGTTTTTGTGTTTTCTTTAAAGAAAAGACCCTTGGAGTGGCCAGGTGGCACAGTGAGTAAGAGTGCGGCCAGGCATTGGGAGACCCAGGATCGATTCCTGCCTCAGATACTTGGCACCCACACAAAATAACTGGCTGTGTAACCTTGAGCAAGTTACTTAACCCCAATTGCTTTAAAAAAAAAGAAAGAAAGGACCCTAGTTACAGGCCAGCTGTTACTTTATGTGTGACTTTGAGCAGGTCTTTTCTTCTCTCTGGTTTTTCATTTGTTCATCTATAAAATGAGGTGGTGCTACAGTCATTAGATGATATTTAAGGCTTCTTATAGCTTTAACTCTACTAACCTAACTCCTCTACTATGAGATGCCAAATCAAGTGGTGGCTAATTGAAAAGGAAGACATCAGAGCCATTGAAACTACCTTTTGGTACATCTTGTTATGTTCTTGTTAAGCTCCTCAAGGGGAGGGAGGATCAATCAATCTATGAACAAGTATTTAGTGCTTACTGCGTGCTAGGCACTCTACTGGGCACTGGGGATCCAAGAACAATGTGTAAAACAACAAATATATTTACAAAGACGTCATAAATAGAGTTAGTAAATATGAATATGTACAAAGTGCTAAATAGAGGGTAGTTTGAGAAAAAGGACCCTTGCAGTGTGGGTGATTAGGGAAGGCTCCTTGCAAAATATGATGCCAAAGCTATATCTTAAGGGAAAAGAGGGAATGTAATATAAAGAGGGAGTACAAGCATGTGGAATATCCAAGGATGCAAAGATGTCTTTTACATCTCCTTGTCTCTCGTGGAACAATGCACGGTGCCTTGTACAGAGTGACTCAATAAATAGCTGTTGAGCAACTAAGCAAGTGAATTAATAGATAGTGACAAGAAAAACTATTAGAAAATTTCAGAGAGGCTTCCCTATAGGTAGGTTTTCAAAAGACCGATAGAATGTCTAGTCCCAAGGACTAACGAGGTCAGTTTGTGTCAATTCCATAAATGTCTATGAAATACTTAATATGTGTAAAATGCCTTGCATTTGGAAAATTTTAGAAAATGCACAAATACCTGCCCACACAGACCAAACATGTAAAGGGCAAGTAAGATTCATAAGTGCCTTCTATACTCTGGACATTGTGGTGGGGATACAAAGAGAGTCCCTTTCCTTAAAGTGCTTACATTCTTTTGGGAGAATAGATAAAGACAGACAGACAGACAGATAGATAGATATGGATAGATAGATAGATAGATAGATAGATAGATAGATAGATAGATAGATAGATAGATATGATATAATATAATGATATGATATATAATATATGTTTGTCTATGTGAATATATATGCAGGCATTTATAATAGATAAACACAAAATTGACAAAAATAATAATACATAACATAGCACTTTACAAAACACTTTACATATATCTCAATGCATTTGATCTGTGAAATTGATACTGCTTTTTGGGGGAAGTTACTACCAAAACAGTACGACTTTGATGATAGAGTTTTTGGTATTAGCTTGTAGCTAAAAGAAATAATGTCAGGGTAAGAATAGAGGTCCTTTTCTGAAGCCCCAAATCACAGTATATATAGGTGGTTGTGTAGACCGCCTATACATAAGGCCAACATTGTATAAGCTGGTTTTATTCTTCAGTGATCAGGAAAAGAAGCTATTGTTTACACAAAAGCATCTGAGGTTTACTAGAACAAAACCTGCCTGGAAATATTAAGCTGGTTACACAGCACTAACATGATTTAAGGTGGTCATTCTTTTTGGATTAAAGCTGTGGAACAATTGTGGGTCCTGTTACAAGGGGAATAACAAAGGACTATTATAACAAGGGGACACAAATCTTGGTTCTTTGCAGGGCCAGCCATGTTGGAAAACACTTTCTGCAGGCTCACACAAAAGCCTGATTGCTTCAGATGTTTACATAAATTAAAATATTACTACTTAATTAGACAAGTGGGAGGACCAAACAGCGAGGGTGCTGATTGGCTAGTTTGGTGCAAAGAAGAGGTTGTTAAAATCTCAGACAATTCCCAGTTTTTAAAATTCTGTGTTCTGGTTTGAGGGAGGATACTTTAAGTTTGTTAAGCATTGGAGAAAAATATAGTGATAGGCAAGAAAGTTTTCAACCTATGCTCTTGGAATTGCTAGGAAGATTCTGGGATTTTAAAGGAGGAATCAAAATACCTATCAAGGGGAGTCATCCCTTTTACTTATATCCCAAAGGTTCCAAATTAATTGCTCTTTACTGGAAAATCATGACAGAAGTTCCAAAGACATCCAGTCTGACTGAGTACAATGGAGACATGTCACCTGAAAAAGAGACCATTGATATTAATGATGAGGTTTTCACCCCTGATGACCTCAGCAAATGTCGTGGCACAGATATAAATCTTGAAGATTCTTTCTCCAAAGGAAATCCAGAAGAAAGCAAATATTCTCGAGCAAGCATGATCTGCAGAGATTTGGCTTGGTCTTTGGAAGAGAAGAATCATCAAGAAGGTAAAGTATCATTTAAATGATTTTGCTTGTTTCAGTTTGGGAACTTGGGGGTACATATGACTCCTTCTTTTACATTTTGTTAGAATAGTAAAGAATAGCACGTGTGAGAATTCAAGCAACTTTTATAGCCAGATAGATAGATAATGGGATCGGGTGATTCGAAATTTGACTGCTTTTCTATGTTAACTATGACAACATGCCTAAGGATGTCAGAATAAATGTTTCTATAATAAGAAAGGACATTTGAAGTCAGACAAAAAATGAAATGAATCTTTTGAGAAATTATTTAGAAAAGGAAAAATGTGACCTTTAGTCATAATAACAGAGAGCCACCTTGCAGGGGCTTTTTGGTCATTTGAGTTCCATTTCAGCTGTCATAACTCTTGTACCCTTCTTGTATCTTTCTTAAGAAAAAACAGAGGAGGACAACTTTACTGTTCACAAGAGAATAGCAAGTTTCTCCCTCAAGGAAACAAGAGCTGATGAAATGACATCAGAGGAAGGTAATGAGAACTCACACGTTGTACACAATATTCTCTGACTGTATATAGGGAACAGCTTTGCATGGGCTATTGGAGGGATATGTGGGTGTATGCGTGGGGGAGAAAAGCAATTTAGGAAATGCATCCAAACTCTTGAGACTGCTGGAGGCAGATAAGTCAGTCATGATTTATCAGTCAGTTCCACCTTAGAAAATATCCCAGGGAGTTCAAGACCCAGATTGCATAGATTAGTATAGCTGACTGAAATGTTCCATAATGGAGGGGTATGATATTTGTCCATTCAACTGACATTTATTTTTCATTCACAATCTCAAAATCTGTACCATACTTCCAATGGCATGTAAATAGTAGGTCTTTAATTTGGTTTGCCATACAACTCTAGAATTCACATATAATTTGGAGAAACTGTAAACCCATAGAATCCTGTGGAAATTTGGGGGGTGGGTTCTTGAAGGTCAGCTCAAAATACATAAATTCTGTCAAAAAATCTTAGGATAACCAGCTTCTTTGTAGGCAGGAAGATTAAAAAAATATCACACCTCGTATTTCAACAAACTCAATAGCTGGGTACACACTGAATCCTTTAGGAGCCTCTTCTGTTTTAGTAGACATCTATATTCAAGGCATGCTCTCTTTTAAGTGCATAACAAAATCTATTAAGTAGTCTTTCACAGACCCTGACTCCCAGCCACCAGCATTTTATCTCAAAGTTGCAGGCAGCTTTTAGTGCCTAGCCAATTTACCCTAATTAATACCTAGGACCCCACAGGCAAAACATTGAATAGGCCATTTTTTGAGAAATTAGAGCATCATTTAAAATAGAGATGTGCTAACAAGAACCATGGATGTGATAGTCATCTAAAATGTAGCCTACCACATTTTCAGGGGTGAAGTAGCATAGCATGGGGTCTCTGGGATGCTGGGAAGCATGACACACACCTGCAGTGTGTGACACAGACCTGAGTGTGACTGGAGATAGCCATTGCTTTTGGAAGGGTGGGAAGGGCATGTCCCACACTGTGGCTTCAGGAAGCAGAAACAACAGGGAGGTTCTGTGTCCATAGCAAAACTCGTTTCTAACACCCTTAGACTTATGCTGAATAGACTCTTTTATCAGATTACTCCTCCCTTAGTTAACATTCTCTTCCTCATCTTCATTCTCCCAAGGTTCCAAACATTCAGGCTACTTGGATAACAGGGAAGTCTCATTTGAGTAGTGTATCTCAATGAAAAGCTCCTATAGGCAAACCCCTTTGGAAGCATTATGTTGTTATTTATTGACTTTAACATTGGCCTAGTAAAATAAGAAAGCAATACTTGAATTCTTAAAGTAGGTGGGTTCTTTGAATTTCTCAAAATATTTATTTCGTTATTTAGGGGAATATTTAGTTGTCTTAAATTCAAGAGGTATCAATTTTATTTTTCCTATCATATTTCCAATGGAGAAAAAATCCATTGAAATAAACCTGCAGAGTGATTATTGCCATAGAATGATAAATAAGAAAAAATGCTAAATAATATTCAGGAAGAATGTAATTTAAAGTCATGGAGAAAATTTCCTCATGGGAGAAAAAAAACATACTCTAGTTATTGTTATGGGAGTGGTGATCTTTTCCCCAGGTATTTAGGGTGGGAGTGGGAAAGTAAGGTAGTAAGGAATCACTCAGGAATGGAGATAAGATCACAAATTTGGAGCTGAGACAGATCTTCATTTTTATCTAGTTTAGCCCCTTTCCAGATTTTTGACTGAATTGACCAAATTAATTGGCTGTTTTGCTATTATATGTATATTCCCCAATTATGACAGTGAAATCAGCCTAAAATGTGGCTTCCCTAGAAAGGAGCTTTGCTGTTTTAAGCTAAATTGGGCATGAGATATGATTTTGTGCTAAATGTTGTGGGTCACTAAAATTGTGGACTCTGTATTTTACTCCATGTACCTTTGTACACCTGTTTCAGACTTTGTGCCCAGCTACTTTAGATCAGATAGGAAGCAATGGGGTAGAGGGAGAAGAGGGCCAGCCCTACAGATAGAGAATCCAAGTACAAATCCTACCTCTAGTACCTTCTAACTTATGTGATCTGAAACAAGTCATTCAACCTCTCTGGGCTTCAGTTTCCACATGTAGAAAAATGAAGGGAGAGGGTTGGGCTAGATATTCACTGAGCTTCCTTCTAGCAACACCTTTATGATTTTGCGATCAGTTATGAGGGGAAGAGCCAAAACTAGCATTGGGTGACTAGGACTTATCCATAGGGTGCTGAATGTAGAGGTTTTCAACAGTACTTTTAGCCCTTCAGTGGATAGAAAAAACCAAAACAAAACAAAAAACAGCTTAGCATCTTGTTAAGCAAGAATAATTAGTAAAAATAGGAAACTGCCAGATGGCACGTTGGGGTGAGCTCCTTCCCTGCCTCTCTATAGTAGCCCACAGGGTTATAGAAATGTTTGTTTAATTCAATTAAATGAGACCTTTACCTCTGCTTCTTGGGACAGTGCTGGAATGACTTATGACTTTTGCACAAAATATCCTATTTATGATTCTAGTGGGGGTCTCTCAGTGGAGAGTCTCTGGGAATAGAGGTGTGCAAAGTCAATTTTTATCAGAGGAGAAACCTTTCTTTCCTCAAAAAAAAAATTTTTTTTCCTGTGGACGTTGGTATTTCTAATGTTTGAAAATCAATATATTTCTCCTCCCCTTGCATCCCAACTAGACTTTTATATCTCTAGGTACAACAGATAATAATGACTAAGTATTTTAGAATATAGTACATCTCATCTCCAAATTGATTTTGCTACAGGACTTCAGTGGGAGAAGATTTCTCCACATGGAAAATTCCAAGACTCAACCAGACAGAAAGAAAGTGGCATTGAGAAACTTCTAGAAGGAAGAGATGGTAGAGTGAGGAAAAACGAGGAATTCCAGGTAGCAGAAGCAGAAGTTAATGTGAAGTGGCTGGGGTCTCAGCAACCCAATAAAGATGGAATGATGATGTCCAAACAGGATGACGAAGTAGAAGATTGTGAGCAGGAGATAGAAAATGATAACGAGAATGGTGATGATGATGATGAAGAAGATGAAGTCCGGTTGATAGAATTTAAGAAAGGAAATGGAGGAGCTTCTCACCTCAAGGAAGAAGGCAATGACAGTGAGGACTCCCCTCTGAGCAGCCCCAGTTCACACCCTGTGACACCAGAGGATCTGCCAGCCTCGGGGAAGAAAAATGATATTTCCAGACATACTTATTCAAGATACAACACAATATCCTATCGGAAAATTAAAAAGGGGAACACAAAGCAGAGAATTGATGAATTTGAGTCCATGTTGCATTTATAATTTACTTCTTCAAGACATTTCATTGCCCATGCTACCTGTCATCTTTTTTCTCGTGTATAATTTCATAATATCGATGGAAGCTTAACCTCTTGTCTTTCATTTGAAAATTGGGTGCCACTAGCCATAGGAAGAAAACTCCAATTTGGTCATCTTAAATCAAGCAGCATTAAGTTTCTTCACTTACACAACAGAATTTATACAGTTTAAAATGTTACTAATGCATCATCCTGCATACCAAGAACCACAGGTGAATCTGGTAATGACCTGACTGCACAAGTGGGAAGGTTAGGAAGTGAAGTAACCAAAGGAACAAGATGGCCCTGCAAGGCTACGTCTCTGTCTTTCTAGTTGAGAAGCTAAAGAGGTTGGGAAGCCCAATATTAAACTTCAGAAATGTATAGTTGTTGGATAGTACAAATGAAGCGCATTGTTTCATCGAATCATTTAAAGAATCTTCAAGGTCTCTTCCTCCTTCCCTCATATTGTGCTCCTGTGATGTGAAACTGTTATCTTGGACTTCTGGATAGTGAAAATTCTATATGCCCAGTCCCTTCGTGTTACCATTCATCGTGTCCCCTCACTGGAGGGGCTGAGCAGCTGTCAGCCGGGAGAGTTCCGTTTGGTAAATGTTGGTATTATGTTCACCATTGAATTCATCTCATTGTAAGGCTGACGTATTGGGACAGGATAGAAGAGAAGTGGGCACCAGACCAAAGAGTTGCATTGAATGTTTTCACTTCTGTGGGGGTTTATTTGTTTTGTTTATCTAGGAAATCTTTGCTAGTAGTTACATTTCTTTCAAACAAAGATGAAAATATTAGCATGATTTAAAAAAAAAAGCCTGTCTTTAGTACTGTGCCTTCACTCATTAACATGGCCTTCAGAAATTTTCTAAATAACTTAATCCAAGTTTACTATTTACCATGAGAGTGGAAATAATTACCTTAGCATGTTTTCAATATGGGACCTGAGTGAATATTTTCAGTGATATTTTTTCACTGAAAGCTGAAGCTAATAAGCTAATGGAATATTTAACTTTTTAGTCTTGAGACCCTAAAGAGTATCTCTATTAATTTGGGAATATTTTGATCCTGGGTTTTTGGTTTTTTTTTTCTTTCGAGGCTTCAGTAACTATAATCCTGAATTTTCTGCTCCATGTAACAGGCATCTATTTTGAGGCTGCTGCTTAAAAACAGTTCCTTATTGTTTAAATGTAATACAGCTCTCATTGTTCAACAATTCAACAATTTGTTTATCTCCTTTTCAGTTTGTGAAGATCCCAGGGTTTGCTGCACACAGATTCTTGATTATTTATGTGCAATCAACCCCCAATTAACTTTGATTACATTTTTATTGAATCCTTGTCTTAAGACAAAGATTTATGTAGCATTATATGCATTTTGAAAAGTGGATTCAGTGACTACACAGACAAAATTGGTAGTTTTGGTGACCACAGTCCTCTGTTTATCCCTTTGAATATGGCATATTCAACAGGGTATTCAAATGTCATCTCATTTCAATAGTAAATACTTTCAAAAGTCCTTATTAAGCCTCTGTTAGGGTCAGGTACCCTCTAAGGTATCCCAAGATATGGGTCCTGATTTCAAGGAGATTATGATACAATGAGACTGGGGGTAAAGTCATAAGGTTACAAATTTAGAGCTCTAAGAGACCTTAGAAGTGTTTATTTACAAATGAGCAAACAGAAGCTGAGAGTTGGGAGTAATAAGGGAAGGCTCCATTGGGAAGGTAGCACCTGATTTGAACCCTCACAGAAGGTGGAGTTCACAGGAACGTTTAGGACTGACTCCTGGAAATAGAATAAGTGTAGTTTTGTATATATGATTTGGGGATTTGGGGGAAAAAATAAGAGAACTAGACCTCCACTGGCAAATTCAAGTGGAGACCTTAATTAATTATATGGTTAGCTTAGGTTATGAATTACTTCATTCAAATTCTGGGGAATAAATGATCCCATAATTTACTGTTTCACTTTGTAACATAACATAATACTGTTCTTTACATAAAAGGACAATGTTGGTGACCTATCATCATTAGGATGTGAATATGGTTGATTTCAGTAGGAGTGACAGATTTGTATGGGACCATCCTCACATCCACCTCTGTGACCAGTAGCACTTATTTGTGACATGATAGAACTGCATTTATGGCCATGGAACAAAACAAAGCTCACGTGGAAGTCTAACTCATATGGCTATGTTAGCTCTCTGCTCTAACCAATGAAGATGACTAGCTACAGACAATTTGTCTATTGATATCCAATTGCAAGATGTGTAGAACTGGTGAATTTTTAATACTTCTCCAGGTTAATGTGGACTGATGGGTGCATAGGTCATGTTGTTTGTTACAAATGCTTTTCTTCTACATCACTGCTCATCATAATATAGGAACTACTGCTATCTCTGATTAAGGCCATAAATTTTAGTGACTGTAGGTGACCAATAGGTAACTGATAGATATTTGACTTTCTTTAGTCAGGAAACCATAATCTTGGAAGGAAGGTGTCTTACTTTGAAAACCTCAAATGAAGTGAAGAAAATCTCTCCCATTCAGTCCCTTCTAGCACAAACTGCATGAACGAGGGAGAAAAGCTCTTTGTTTCCAATGTAGAAGGAAAACTGGCTCACCCTGGGCCTGCTGATGTTCCTAATATGATTTAGAAACTAGAGCAAATATGAATTAACAACAAGCAATGTTTTATTTTCTGAAGATATAAAATCTGCCTCATCAAATGTGATCGTTGAAAAAAAAAAACAACAAAAAATACCATTATATTAACGATTCAAATAAAGAAATGCTTTGTCTACTCTGTATTAGATAATGTGTGTATGTTTCTAAATCTAGATCTTGGTGTCTTTGGCTATTTTTAAGGTGTTCTATAATGCATTACCTTCTCAAACTCATCAGTTAATGATAGCTAGAAAGTATTATACTATCTTATTTTATAGGCTCTTTTATTTATATTTATCATATAAAAATTCTGAGGCTTAAAATATGCCTAGTTTATCAAATCATGGCTTACATATACAAAAAGAGTTCCGTTTTATAGGAACAGTGAAAAATTCTCTTAGAAATAAATTTTATTCCTGATTAAAAATATTTAACATCTTTTTACTCATTGAATTAATGGATTCCAACAACATTGAAGTTTTAATGCTCTTCTCATATGTTCATTTGCAAATTATAATACCTTTGGAAGATATTAAAATAGTTTAGTTTTTTTTTAAGTGATGGAAGGAAAAGCATGTCAAATGAGTAATATTAGAAGTGTTTTGGGAAAAGGATAAATTACTCAACTAGCATAAAAAAGAAAGATACTTGGCCATATTATTAGAGTAACATATGGGCCCACTCACTGTTCTGGAAAAATTGGATAAAATTAGAAAAGTAACAAGACTAAATAGCAAAAGGGGTACCACTGTTCAAAGAGAGAAGAGTACTATAATAAAATAAATAAGACAAAATAGTATAAATGACTGGGAGAGAGCAATGGATGACTAGCGCATATAAGCAATAAAGACAATGAAGATAGCATTGATAAATATCCAAAGCTAATGTCACAGTCATGAAGTGGAAAAGTACAAAAGCAAACACCAAACTGTCTGCCTGTTGATGGAATAACTGATTCATTGCAGAAAATGCCTAGAATATTTGGAAATCTCTCACATGTGTATATGCTGTGATTTATTTAAAACTCCAGTCACTGGGCACAAGCAAAATTATTGATTTTGGAAATCTACATTTCAACTTCAAATTCCCCTTTAGTCAATAGGTTTAAGTTGGCTACTACCTCCCCAGCCCATTAAAATGTTTACTCATTGACAGAGCAAAATGTGCTCATTTGTGTCTTATCCTCTTCTTTCCCACCTTTTAGGGAAAACAAGCTATGAAATAGCATAAAAGGGTGTGTGTCTGGGATATACATTATATGGTTACACGGTTCTCTGTCTCTTATTTCATTCAAGGAGAGCAGTTTATCAGTTTGAGCAGGGACAAGGAAAAACGGGGAGTTGGCACCATCATTAAAAGAGCAGAGCAGGCAGGTGGTTGCCTTTTCCCTCCAACACCATAGAAGCTGGTGCAGAACCACCAGACAACTTTAAATCCATTCATAATGGAATGAGACCAGTGAGATTTGTGCTGACTGGAAAAGGCTCAGAAGTTAGTGAGCTAATAAAAGCAGGAATGTAGAACAGGAGTGAAGGTTGATGGCCCTGCTGGTTTCACCTGGTCTTCGCTTTTTGTCCCAAGGCTCATTGGAATATCAGTCAGGGAGCATCATGGGAAGTCTTGTCTTCACAGCTTGTGTGGAGTTTTACTGGTGCTTCCTGAAAACAGATTTGGGGGACATAGACTGGCAATCAGGAATTTATAGGAGTGAAAAGGAATTTTCCAAACCAAAATCCGATCGTTGGCTGGAGCCAAGGAGCTTAAGCATGGACCACACAGCTATCTAATTTGGGATTAGAAAATTCCTTTTAATTTCCATTAATTTAACACAAGGGCCTGAGCAAGAGGAAACTAAGGAGAAGCATTGTGATCTTACTAACTCCTTCTATATTCCTACATATCAATTATCGATGAGAGAGAATAGAGCAGTACAGCTTATCTGCAGCAACCACCCCTGGGCCCTCTCCACACACTCCTATCACCACCATACACACATTCTTCTTTTTTCCATAGCCAGAAATGATGGGGAGAAGGGAATAAAGGACTTTTCCTCTATTTTCTCCCCAAATCCCTTCTTCCACTCATGTCCCTTTGCACACATACACCCACTCACCATTCCACATCTGCTGTGTAATAGATACTGAGAATGAGGTCAGTCAATAATCATTTATTCAGTGGCTACTATGTTCCGGGCACTGTGCTATTGCTGGGCCACAAAGAAAAAGCAAAAGAACGTCCCTGCTTTCGAGAAGCTCACAGTCTGATGGGGAGACAATATGAAAACAACAGTTTGCAAAGAAGCTACATATGGGATCAAATGGAGATAATTAATAAAAGGAAGGCATCAGCATTAAGGGTGATGTGAAAAGACTACTTATGAAAGGCAGTATTTTAGCTGAGATTTGAAGGAAGGCAGAGAGAAGAGGAGGGAGAGAGTATTCTAGGCACGGGGAATAGTTAATGAAAATGCCTGAAGTCTGGAGACATAGTATAAGTTGAACATCTTAGTAATATATATATACACACACACATAAACACATGCCTATATACACACACACATTATGTATGTATGTGTGTATGTATGATGACTACGCTTTGGAAGTTACCAAAGTGCAACTCTATGTGTGTATAAACATATAAGTGTATATATACAGATGTTTGATACACACAGATCTACATAAAATATATATGCCTACATGTACACACACTTATATACATCCATGAGTATGTATTTCATTCCTGCTTAAAATACTTAAATGTGTGAATATGTGTACATGTGCACACAACATATGTGCCTCATATGTGTGCATATGTGTGGGTATATTGTGCAAATACACATTCACATGTACATATACATACACAGAGACACATATAAATATACGTATGTGTGTATACGTATACATGGACATATATATGTATATATACACACCATTTATTTCACCATAATCAGGAGCTGGAAGAGAAATTAGAATTGTTGAAAGAAATAGAGACTCTAACATCTTCTCCACCTCACTTTAATCTCTTGCATGAGTGCCCTTGTAAATCATTCCAAGATGACCAATAAATGGCATCTTCCTCTGGGTCCCTGTTCATCTCTGAAGCATCATGTTTTTAGAAATCACATTTGACTGGAATAATCGAACGCCCCATCCAGAAGAACAGAGAGAACTGGTTCCCTAGAATCCCTGGGGTGATGCCAGAAGTAAGACATTTTAATATCTAAGTGAACATTTCCCCAACCCAGTGACAAAACTGACAATATGATGTGGTCCTGACATATGACTATTTGTGGCTGCCCGGATGACAACTGATTGAATGTCAGCAAGCAGAAATGAGGAGAACTGATGCTGGTGATGAAACAAGACTGCACCAACAGCAGCTGTGTCATCTTTCAGCAAATAGCTGTGGGCTTATACTGGGAAAGAAGAGGGGAAATTCAGTCAGACAGCTGGGCTCCAAGCCAGCTGTGAAAGTTGCTGAGGTAAGTTACGATGATCCCCACCAGGCTGTAGCCCTTTTGCTCCAGGCAATAGTGTGTACAAGAGTCTTTTTGAGAAAATCCAAGAATGAATCTATGATGAGTCCGGTATTGTACTGAAAGCTTCCCAGAATATTAATTTCAAGAGTCAGTGTAAGTCAGGTTCACTTCATACCTCATCTAAGACATTTGTTTATTTCTGGAAATATCCAGAAATATCACTCTAACAGTGTTCAGCCAAATCCTCCTAAAAGAAAAAGTTATGAGTTATCACAGTCATTTTTTGAAAATCTTCAGGTACTCCTACAGTCACTGCTACCAGAGAGGAAGAGGGTAGTGGATCATTTGAATTTGGAAGTTCTGACCTGCATTGGGTTAAGTAAATTGTGAGTCTGCAGTGTCCAGCTTTAATATGGTGAGACTTTGGGAGGAAGAGGGGCAACAGGCTGAGTAAGCAGGGCTAAACAGATTAGAAACTAAGCAGATCAGAGCTCCTATGCAGCCAACAGGGGAAATCTGTGTGTGTACACACACACACACACACACACACACACACACATACATATACATATACACGTATATATATATATATAATATATATATGTAACAGTGGCTGTTATATACTTCCCTCCTGAACAAGATAGGGAGACCTAATCTCAAAAAACAACACAATACGACACACACACATACACATGGAAAAGAAAAAGAAGGAAAAGGAAGATAAAAAGGTTGTGGAAGTTTAGGAGTCAATATCACTGGCATCAAGGTTAGGTACATGAAGGTTACTAACTGAAACAGATCAGCAAGGGCCATGTCTGGGAGGAGCTAAACTACAGGGTTCTGGTACCATACAACTTTATCATTATCATTTTTCATTCTGGTATCATGCCTCCTTTGCCTCCATTTTAATCAAGCAAATATTACCATTATTTCTGGAAAGACTTTGTCAGTTTCCTGCCCTACCGTATCACTGAATCATTCATCAAGTGTTTATTAATTGCTCACTCTGTGCCAAGGCATTGGAGATACAAAGAAAGACAACAGACCCTGTCTTTAAGGAACTGACATTCTAAAGGAGGAAGAAAATATACAAATAACTATATACATAGAGGCTCTATATTCAGAATAGATAGAAAGGTAATCTCAGAGGTGGCACTAGAAGCCGAGGGAGCCCAGAAAAGTCTTGAATAAAAGGTAGGATTTAAGTTGAGCCTTGAGAGAAGCCAGGGGAACTGCAAGGTGGAGGTAGGGAGGAAGAGTATTCCAAATGTGGTGGGAAGTTCAATCAAAGGCACAGAGATGGGAAATGGGGCATTGTGTGCAGGAGGTAGACAAGTATGGTTGAATTATAGTGTTCTGTGGAGAAGATTAAAGTTGAAAGCTAGGAAGGGAGCAGATGGTGAAGAATTCTAAAATCAAATTTGGGGACTATGTTTGAATCTGGAGGTCAGAGGACTTTACTGAGTTGGAGGGTGGAGTTGACATGGCCAAACCAACACTTTAGAAAAATCCCTTTAGAAACTGAGATTAGAGTGGAGAAGACTATTGCAACAGTCCAAGTGAGAGGTGATAATAAGCACCAGGGTGGTTAATTGTGTGAATGGAGAGAAGGGGAGCTATGGGGAAGACATTGTAAAGAGAGAAACGACCTATTCAGGATGGAGAGTGAGGAGTCAAGGATAAACCTGGGTGACTAGGGAAAAGATGATCATGCCCTCCACAGTGGTAGAGAAGTTGAGAAGAGGGGAGAATTTGAAGATAAAAATAATGAGCTTTGTTTTGGACATATTGAATTTGGGATGTCTAAAAGGCATGTGGTGATGTGGGAACAGGGATCAGGAGACAGACTAGAGCTGAATATATATTCATCTGCACCTAGGAATAATCTATAAAGATATGATCATGGAATCTACGGAGGTTAATGAGATCACCAAGCAAGATAAAATGGAGGGAAAAGAGAGGAATGCCCAGGACATTTTGGTGGATATCCAGAGTTGGTGGGTATGACTTGGATAAATATCCAGCAAGGGAGACTGAGAAGCCCTCAGAAAGAAAGGAGGAGTACCAAGAGAGAGGTGTCACAAAACCTAAAAATGAAAGAATACTCAACAAAAAAAGGCGATCAACAATATTAAAGGTTGCAGTGGTCATGTAGGATGAAAACAGAGAAAAAGCCATTGACTTTAACAATTAAGAAATCATTAGTCATTTTGGAGACAGCAGTTTTTGTTGAACAATAAGGTTCAGAAACAACATTGCAGAGTATCAAAAAAAAAAAATGAGTGGGGTGGCTAGGTAGAGCAGTGAATAAAGCATCGGCCCCGGAGTCGGGAGGACCCAAGTTCGGTTCTGGCCTCGGACGCAACAAGTACACACACACACAAAAACTAGCCGTGTAACCTTGGGCAAGTTACTTAACCCCAATTGCCCTCCAAAAGGCAAAACAAAAAACAAACAAAAAAAAGAGAGGAAAGGAAGTGGAAATACTTGTGTAGATATCTCTCTTAGGAGTTCAGTAGAGAAAAGAGAAGAGATATTTGTTGAGAACTAGCAGGGGTGATCAGATGAAGGGAGATTTTTTTCTCCCTTTTTAGAAAGGGAAAGACATGAGTATATTTGTAGGCAGTAGAAAAGGAAGTGGTAGAAAGGGGGAGAGAGGGAGTGTGGGTGGGAATCATAGTTGGAACAATGTGTTGAAGAAGACAGGAGGGAATGGGATCAATGGTGCATGTGGAGAGGTTGGCATTGACTATGGAGAAGCATTGCCTCTTCATCTGAGACAAGACTGAAGGAGGAGACAGTTGGGGAAGATGTGTGACTGATGTAAGGCAGGGAGGAGGGAAATGAAGAGCATCTCCATGAAAGGCCTTGCTTTTTTAGTGAAATCTAAGAGGAGTTCCGCAGGAGAGAGGGAGGGGTGATGCCATGGTAGGTTTGAGAAAAGATAAGGTTTGGAACAGTAGCTCTGGAGAGTGGGATAACCAATTGATTAGGGAAAAGTGGAACATTCGCCTTAATGTGAGAGAACAGTTGATATTAGTTAACAAAAATTTATAATAGATCCATTCTCCAACTTTATGTATTTTCAGACCATAACGTCTCTTTCTGGCCACCATTTCCCTTCATGTGTTGCCTTCTCCATAATAAGGTAAGCTCCTGTCTTCATTTTGCATTCATATTCCTAGTACTTAGCACAGTGCTTGGTCCACTGTAGGTACTTAACAAATGTTTTTCATTAACAGAACTATTGAGCAAGAATGGAACAAAAATGTTCTTTAGACTGTAAGGTAGATGAAAGTACAAATACAAGATGTACTAAAAATTACTTAAAATATTCCTAATTTGGACTTCAATATATCTGTGATGTTATGGCGAATCAGGAATAAGACTACAATGACTACATGAGGGAAAATTCCTTTGTGCAAAATATCCAAACATCTGAGGCTGGGTTTCCTGCTGGTTGGTTCTATTATCATAATTCAAGTCCTTCTGAGAATGAAGTTGAATTTTCTTTGATAAGTCTGCTTTTGCCTATAAAGTAAAGTCCTATAGGCTGAAACAACAATAGTAGCTTGAAACATTTCACAGTTGACTTGAAGTGGCCCAGAGACATGAGGCAAGCAGACAGGGTGTTCAGTTTGGTCAGTAATTCAGATGCTTTTGTGCTCTTTCTCCATATGTTTTGTGCTTTGAGATGAGTTTTCTTATTTTCCACTCCTTGCATGCTGTTTCATCTGCAATGTCGTTTATTTGAACAAAGTGTTCCATGGAGAACTGAGGAAAGTTGACTTCTCTGTCCATCCTTCCCTCAGCACTTTTGTTCAGCTATTTAAAAAGGTGAGTCAGATCTAAAGATACTATTTTTACTATTAATTTAGCATGCATTGGGGCGGCCAGGTGGCTCAGCGAGTAAGAGCACCGGCTCCAGTGTCGGGATGACCTGGATCAAATCCGGGCTCAGATACTCAGCACCACACCCAGAAATAACTGGCCGTGTTACCTTGAGCAAGTTACTTAACCCCAATTGCTTTAAAAAAAATTTAGCATGCACACAAGTTCTACCATCTGAACCCAGAGCCATAACTAGGAATTGTTGTGCCCTGCACAAATGTTAAAAGAGTGAACAAGAGGGTGAACAAGGCAAAGAGGATGGATAGGCAGAGGGCAGGGGATGACCACCACACATTCTCATCTGGTAGCTTACTGTTTCAAAAATTCTTTCTAATTAGGTGGAAAGCTCTGTAGTTTCTATGCTACTAGTAGAATGCAAGCACTATTTATTTCCTATAAATTCAGTGCTCTGGGAAATAGCCTAAGTTGTCCCACCTTAATTATGTTTCTGATCCAAACAATGGCAGAGCATCATCAGTCTAAATACAGCTTGACTCCATGCCTCCTAAAAGTTATATAACTCTTGTAAAAATTCTGATATGATAATTTATAATATAGTAGCACCTCATTCTGTAATCCTCCTAAGGAGGCAGTATATACAGAGGTACCGGACCTGGCTCTATCAACTAATTCTTTGACAAGGGGAAGTTCAATTGCCTTTTCTGAATGTCAATTTAATCATCAGTAAAACAGAAAATTTGCACACCAAGTCCTTTTCTGTGATCACTGAATGTGAAGGGTATAGGGATTTGGGGACAAAGAGAATGCACAAACACATATTGGAAGGACAAGAAGAATGCAAATATTCTAGTTTTATCTTAATAGTGTTAAAATGTACCATGTGTCATTATGTCCAGAGAGGACATAATTTAATCTATAATCATGGTGAGATGCTCTACAATGGAGTTTTACTCTCTTTAACAGTGTCTATTTAACTGTCTTCAGGCACAGTTGGGTTGTCTATTTTAAGATCTGTATGTTTTACTTACCCTGATTTAAAAACTTTCTATTCCTGTAGATCTTGATTTTGCACCAAAAGTGCAGTAGTAATTTTTTTGTACTCCATACAAAATATAGGAATACCTGAGAAGTACAGAGGCTCAATTTTGAACAAATAAGTATTTCTTATGTTATTAGCATTATCAAAATCTCCCAAGCAAGTGTTTTGCTCCTATCACCCATCAACCCATGATTTTTCTTTGTCTGCTTCCTGAGTTATGATTAACCCATTCTCTTCTGTCTCATTCCCTTTACTACATATGCATTATGGATGTTAAAGAGTCTATTATTCCTCACCCTTCTGTGTGTTTGTGAATCATATTGGGTTTCCAATTTCAGAGAATTTTTCAAGATTTGGGGGAGGAGTTTTATTTTTGTTTTTGGTAAAAGAATCTTTTCCTTTTGGAATTCTATTTTCTGTTTCCTTTGTTTCAGGTCTCTCCCCACTGCCTCCTTTGGTCCCATACTACATTTTGATTTTATGCTAAATTTCTTATTTGTAAAATGTGTCATAATCCAATGTAGAATCAATCATAGTCATGGAAGTGGAAGGTTCTAAATGTTACGTTGACTCTCTTTAATTCTTGTTGTGAGATCTTTAGTTCTTTTAAACTCATACTAGCCAAAAGCGCTATGAAAATGGCCACAGGAGTTAAAGTGAAATTTGAACAACAAAGAGGATAGGAAGGCACTTCAAGCCAGAGGTTGGTTAAATATTTGAAGATTCTTCTTTCCTACTAGTATCATAGCCTCATGGTCTATGAAAGTATCATTCAAAGCTAGCCAGTTCGCTTGCTTTCACACAAACCTCCCTTAAAGCATCTCAGATTGACACAAACATCTGAGGTCATACCAGTCTGAGAAATTTAGATTATAAAGCAATTTTTGTTTAAGGAAGACATTTAGAAGTAAAGACCAGTCTATTATTTGGCTAAATACCAGGTTAATCTTTGGTTATCATCAAATGCTCTCACAGTAATACAATGCTCACCAAATAATTTCTCACAGTACCATGGATTTCCTCCACAGTTGATTCTGCGATTAAATCTAACTGTGCTCTGATCTTGATAAAGTTTGTGGAGGGAAATGACGAAGTTCTTGCACAGTTAAGTGAGAAAGGCAAATTCAGTGTTGCCAAATACTGAAGCAGGGCCCCAGTCCAAAGTTGGAGAACAGTCCCCTGAGTTACCATTAAGTTAAATGACACCATCTTGATGTAGCTTTAGACTTTCTTTCTCATGTGTTGAAATTACCACTGAGTAATGTGACATTATTTGAATTCCTCGTCCCAATGTCTAGTGCCCCTCACTAGATGAGAACATCATAGTTTGGCTCTGCTTATCTCCCTTTTCAGGCTACATAATATTTTTCAAATTTCCATTTCTGATATGGATTCATGGAATCACAGGCAGTTGCCTTTAGGGTCTTTCCAGAACGGCTTGCCTCCAAGCACCTCAGCTGCTTCCAGTGTTCAAGAATAAGGTGGTCCATCTAAAGAGAAAAGAGGATATGGGAATGAGCCACTGTTAGTTCTATTCAGCAGTCAACATTTGCATGGAACTGGAACAAGCAATGAAAACAAGAAGTAAAGAATTTTATCGTTTCTTAATCTTTCCCCTATCAACTGTTCACATAATAAATGCACAGTCCTTAAAAAAAACATATTTGTAAAAGGCTGTGCAATTTATCTCTATCTTGAATCTAAACTAGCTCACCTCTGTCACGACTCTTTGGTAGTGTGAATGAAAGTTAGCTTTTTCAATGAAAATTATCATTAATGAGGTCCCCTATCTAGAAAATATGGCAAGATCTATTAGTTGATGGCAATAAAAGAGATACTGTTAATTTGTTAATTAAATCCATTCATTAGGATTCTATGTATAAAATGTTAAAAGTGGATATATAGAAAGTGCCATAGTTCTAGAGTAAGAGAACATGGGTTCAAATCTCATCTCTGGTACTACCTATGTGACCTTGTGCAAATCACTTAATCCTGTAGGGTCTCAGGTTCTATTCACAACTGTAAAATGAGGAGATTGGACTAAATGGTGTCTGAGGTCTCTTCAAGCTCTATGCCTATGATCCCATAAGTATTTGAACGATGATGTTTCTATTGCAATCTCTGGAAAGCTGCACATGAACATCATCATTAGACAGATCTGGTAGGACAGAGTTTTATATTATCATTTAATATCTAGTGAACTCTCTCCTCAAATGTGGTAGGTACTCTACACATTCCTTGCCTGTGGGTTTACACTTTTTAGACTGTAACTTCCTCTTAATCATCCATGATAATTGAAAGTGGAATGCAAAGATGCTCATGAAATGCTCTATAATATTTAATTCAGATTTACCTTCCTAATTAAGTCTTTAAAAGATAATTATTTATAATTAATTTGCATTATTTGAGTATACACTGGGTAGAGGTGGGTGGGAAAGAAGTGGTGTTGCCATAAATTCATTGGTTTGTGAGAAAGTTAGTCTATGGTATAAGGATATAAAGCAAAATCCCCATGAACAGTCCAAATTGGATGTTCCACATGGAGATATTCAAGAACTGACCGTCCAAGTATTCCTCACTTTACCAACACTCAACTTATGCACAATCCATGTATACATTCAGGGTGAGAGGGAGGCCTTGAGCATAGAACCCCAATGCCCATTCTGGAGACAACTTCAACTTTTCTTCTGCAGTTCACAACAATCCAATGACTTAGGGAGATATTATTCTTTATGCTCTTAGAATGGTGCCTTCTCTTACACCATATAACAAAATTAATAAGTTAATAGAGCTCAGGATCTTGTAGCCCAATAGTGCCCTACCTCAGATGCCAATAAAAATAATTGTGTTTTTGGCATTTCTATTTGGAACTTAGGAAAAATTCTATTAGAAACAAAGTTGTAATGATCATTAAATAAAGGTGCAATAGAACTTTAGGCTAATCATGTGTTTAAGATGGGCTTTGTGGGCTGGCCTGGAAATGGAGACAGTGTGGTAGAGAAAGGTAGCATGATGTAGCATGTTACTTGAAATAGGGAAGACTTGGGTTCACATCCTACCCCAGGTACTTCCCAACTGTATGACCCTGGAAAGTCAAGAAAGCTCATTGAGCCTATTTCTTCATCTGTAAAAAGAGGGGTCTAGACTCCATGCCCTCTAGGATCTGTTTGTGTTCTAAATAAGTGATCGTATCATCATAACCACCATTTATGGCATTGTTTCTATCAGGAGGTATAGTCTGGGATCTAAAACTCCTACTATAAATATACTCTTTTGGAATATAACCTGGAAATGAGTTGGTGATGGTCCACATTAGGAAACAATTTGCTATCATTTATTCTTGATTTCTTATGGGGTCAGGGTCATTTTTATTACCATTTAGAGAAGAAGCCAAGACCTCTCTCAAAATGTCACATTCTTCCCCACAGTGAGTCATTGGAAGCAAAGTGAAATTGTCATAAGCCCTCTGCAGGTGGATTTTTGAAAGAACCTAACAGTAACTCTTCATTAGGGGTCAATCACCTTTTAAAAATAATGTGCCAAGGTTATGACTCCTTTCTTTCTGGTGGGAAATGGTAGTGGAGGGAACAGTTGCTCATGTTCTGACTTTTAGGATGACATGGCTTATTAAAAGTCATACCACATTTCACCGGGTGGACCGCTACTATCATTTTCAGTCTCTCAGTTTTTGGTGGGTCTCTTGCTTTGTAGTTCAGCTCGGTTTCACTGTATCAGCCACCAGAGCCACACTGTGTTCTAGTTTCTGGTTTGTTTTGCTGGAATTTGGCCTGGGGTTTTCAGTCTGCAAATTTATTTCCTCAATTTGATCTTCATGTTAAGGATGGGAAAACTATTAGTTCTTATGGGATCAAGATGACCCTTTAGTGTGTTATTATCGGTGAATTTTAAGAAGAAATGAGACTAGAGAAAGGCATTTGCCAAATGTATAGATAATTATAAGATTTTTTAAAAATTTAAATGTCATGTTGCCACTATTAAAAATAACTCCAAATTTTTCCCAGAAAGACAGGGTGGAGTGGGAGGGGAGGGTGATACAGAGAGACAGAGAGTGAGACAGAGAGAGAGACAGACAGACAGACAGACAGAGACAGAGAGAGAAACTCTTGCTCATATGTCAAGATGTTACATTTTATATATTATCAGAATAATAATTAGGGTAGGACAAAATAATTTTATCTCAATCCTTTTAAATTTAGAGGAACATTTAACACATGGATGTCTTCAGGAGCAAGAAACATTTCCTTACTAAGAACTGAGTACCTAGCGGGCAAAAACAATTAGTTAAAATAGGAAGCTACTAAAATATGCACATTATTAATAATGTCAACTTGTGAACCATGATAGAAACTAATTATTGTTCTTGCTCAAGTCATAGCTACTTGTTAGTTTTACATAATGAACTGAAAAGATATCATAAAGGCCATTTTATAGATGAGGAAACTGAGGTTCAGACAGGTAAAGTGATTTGCCCATGGTCATACAACAAGTAAGTGTCTATGGGCATATCCTCTCAGTTAGTGAACAGATTTTGCTAATTCCTCACTTTAACATTCTCAACTATCCTTATTTCTTGGGACCCATTCTCCATTATTTGCCTTTTCCCTTACCTTCACTCCCCATCTTCTCTACAAACTTTCAAATATTGAAGTTGGTTGATGCACATCTAAATGAGTTTCATAAAGGAGAACTTCTTTGACAGGCTCCTGGGAGTCATTTGTTTGTGTCCTTAACATTTTATTCTGGGAAGTTTCCTACTCCTCTGGGGTTGACTGCAGAATTTTGCATCATGGGATTCTACCTATATATTTTTTGACCCTATGAGTACAATGATGAATGCTCCCAACCTGTCATAGGTAAGAAATGAGAGTTTTATTCCTCAAGGAAAAGGATTCCATTGTCCTTTTTGCAGTGAGCAAGTCACTTAACTTCCATTTAGATTAGATTGCCTGAGATTACTTTAAGGTTTAACTCTTAAACTTTTATGTTTCTATGTTGGCCCCAAATCAAAGAATATGTCACTTTCTCTTCTCTATCACAAATTCCAAGTTGGTGAGATTACTTCCTTCTAAAGCTTCCATCAACCAATTTTTCTTTACATTTTAGAATTAATTTTAGAAAAGTACCTCATTTTATCACTCGGGCCACTTTTGAAAGACCTAAGACAAGAAGTAAAATCCCAGGTTGAACTAGAAGCCTTTCCTACCCTTTAATGCTGATGCTTTCCCACTGACATTTTCCATTTGTCCTGCCTATATCTTGTTCATAAATATTTTTTTTTTGCCTATTGCCTCCCTGATTAGACTCTGAGTTAATTGAGAGCAGGGACTTATTTTACGTTCTTATATCCTGAGTGCTTAGTGTAGTGCTTGGCACTTCATAATTGCTTGTTGACTTGAAGAAGGCCATCATACTACTAATATCTGGTCAGCTGAAGTCCCCAGTTTTCTATAAACTTAGCTTTCATGCTATAATTGAGTTCTGTTTCCCAAATGCTTCATTTATTTCCTCCCTCTTTCCTGGTGGTCTGTAGTATACTCACATGTCAGTATTCCTTCTCTTTTTCCCTTCTTTAACCTTCACAGAAATGCTGTAAGCTATATTTACCATACTGCTCTGGTTCCTAGATTATGCCCATGTGAATGTATATTTTAATAATTATGTGATGAATATCCACAACATCCTTTATCTATTCTGTTCCTATTGAATGTGGCAAACTAGTCCATAGCAACATTCTGATCATGAGTTCCATCCCAACATTCAAATTTCCATGAGGATGCATTTATTTCCTTGCATTAGGATCTCTAGTGCACCTTGTGTATAATACAATTAAATTCATTAGCATACAGACTTCATAGGTCAGGGGTTTTATTGCTGGTTGTCTTCTTTGATATTGTCCCTTGTAATCTTTGTGGCATCTAACTTGGAAATATATATGGGCAGTTTTCTCCTTTCATTTCTTTTTTAGTCTGAAGACTTCAGGTTTACAATACCTTGGATAAATTTTTATTGACCCTTGTTAATTCTACTTTACCTCTGTTCAAGAATTAAGCATTCCTATATTTTAAACTTTAATCCAGAAAGATTCCAGACATTAGTTTACGCAACTTTTCACTTCTCAAATTTACCTTTCTCTTATGAAGTTCCTTCTTTTAATTGGAAGCAATAATGAAAATGCCATCTATACTACTAAAATACTCAGTTTTATGCTCAGAATAATTCTTGGTGCCTTCTGGCATTATCATTCATATCCACATGAATCACCAGAAGTGGGTAGTGGTTGTCAGTTTTGACAAGTCTTGGGAGGTTCTCAGTCATATTCTGGATACATTGCCCAAATACAGTAGATCTCTCAATATTTTTTGTCAGTTAACCAGTATACAATTTTACACTCCTTAAAAGGAAGTCACCAGGTACTATTATTGCTTTTTTACTTTGACCATGAAAAGATTACCTCTCTCCTTATGGCACCTGTGA
Source organism: Petaurus breviceps papuanus (assembly GCF_028583685.1). Taxonomy (NCBI): domain Eukaryota; kingdom Metazoa; phylum Chordata; class Mammalia; order Diprotodontia; family Petauridae; genus Petaurus; species Petaurus breviceps. The sequence continues at coordinate 82,699,531 of NW_027187419.1, read as the reverse complement.
ATCCACATCATTCTTTGGATTATAAGAAGCTGCCTCAGAAGACAGTTTCCTCCTCTTATAAAAACCTTACACCTATTACTTAGTTCCAAGCATTCAGTAACCTTTCTACCTGTTTCTTCATATCATGTTGTTCCAACCTTAACCTTCCAACACAGATGAAAATTCCTTTTCTGTTTCTTCAGCTCCTTTTCTCATTTTTGCTTTAACTTGAAGCATTTCCTTTATTTTTTTCCAGGAGCCTTTCACTTTTTCAGCTTACTTAAAGAGGGGAAAGGCATCATCCATTCCTTTTACCTCCTCCTCCAGAAGAAAGACCTATCTGTACTTTGTGCAAAATATCTCTTATGCAGCCCAGGACAAAGGCAAAAATACTACAGTGTCTAAAGGTCATTGCAAAATTCCTTTGCATTTTATGTTTGCTGGAAGTGAAATCATTCGTTTCCTGTAATTCTTGCTGGTAGCTCTCGTAGACAATTCTTGTGGCAAACTGATCATTTATTTGCCCTACCTCTTTGTAATGTTGGGGCTTCTGTGAGACTATATATTTATAATGGATTTCCAACCTTTTCTTGCTATATGCTTCTTTACTACAGTTCTTTCTGACCAATGACTTGATCGAGGTCACATAGGTAGCAAATAGCAGAGCTGGACCTTTAATCTAGGTTCCTGGACTTCTCTTATTCTTGTCTTCTTTCCATTAAATTGAGGATTCTTAACCTCTTTTTGCATCATGGACCTCTGGCATTCTGAAGAGACCTATGGACACCTTTTTCAGGATAATGTTTTGAATGGAGAAAATAAATGCATAAGATTCCAAAGGAAATCACTTATAGTGAAAACAGAGATGTAATTTTTTTCCATCCATGAGCACAGACCCCTGAAATCTATCCATAGACCACACTTTAGGGAGTCCCAGTGACGACGTGTCAAGAACCTTTGCATTAAATGTCTCCTTTCTTCCATCAGGGAATTTGGACCAAAGATCTGAAGGCACAAAAGTTGTGCCTGTGCAAAAGGAGGCTTTGAAAAAGTTTGTTGCCATACTATGTCTAATATTTAAAGGTAGGTATCCTAAGTCATGTATTTCCTGTTCCCTTGGGGTGCCAAAAATTCAATCTATTTCCAAATATCTTTTGCCTATACTGCCATGGTACCTGAAATCAGTAATACTTTTTGTCACCCACACATAGAGTAGGGTCTTAAGTGAGAAGAAAACCTCTTCCCACCTTCCCTTAGCTTCTCCTGTATGGAATCTCACCAGCCCAGGACAATATTCTTTATTCCTTTCCCTATTTCAACCCCCATCCTCCACCCCTTCAGTTCTATATCCTATTTCCTCAAAGCCCTCATCAGTTCAAAGTGGGAAGGATGATAATGGACAAACTGCAGAAAACAATGCCTAATAATGAACTGGCCCCACAAAATGATCCCAAATAGTATGGTTAATGGAATGAGATAGTAGAGAGAACACAAGATTGGACATCAGAAGACCTAGATTCTGGTTCTGATTGAGCCAATAACTAGGTGTCTAAATGACTGGTTAGGGCCTCATTTCTCAGTTTCTCTCTGGTTCTCAATTTCCTCAGCTGTAAAGTGAGAGGATTGAATTAGATGATCCTTAAGGTCCCATACATCTCTGAAATTCTAAATAAGATGATTTTTGAAATGAAGGGAAATCAGGAATAGATTTGCCTAGCTATAGTATGACATCACAGTAGACAGCTGGAAGATTTCGTGAATAGAATGGATGCTTGGCAAGGGCACCAAAAGGAGTGGGTGAGTACCAAAGACAAATTTTTCCAACTTGAAAGTTTTGGTCTAGAGCTGGACCTGGTCTTCTCTATCTTCAGGAAGGCCTCACACACGGGCGAAAACAAATATGACTTTAGGATCATCAAGAAATCCTCTCCCTTCACACCCCCTATCTCCACCCAAGTAAGAACCTTGAAATTCCATCACTATGAATTATTTCTTTGATTTACAATTTGTCCCTTGCTATAATGCAATTACTCCTAGAAGAAGTAATATGTGAAACCTGAGCAGATATTTGTATTTACACTTAATGTGCTTGTGTATATCTGATACTTCTTGGTAAAAGAAGGGTGGGGAGAGAGCATGAGAGCTCTAGGTATCAGAGGAAGGCTAGATAAGAATAAGAATAGCAAGGGGTAGCAAAGAGGAGGCTGGCCAACCCCACACACTTCCCAACCTAAGTGTAAAGCAGGCTCCTGAGCGTCTTAGATAATTATCGGAACACTGCCTCTATGGGTCATCTTGGAAGAGGTGACACTTCCTTCCAGCCTATCAGCCCCAATATCAATGTTGTTATTGACTAAGAAAAACAGCTATTGGAAACAAAATTGAGTGATGGAACCTAGCAGTAGCTGGAATAACGGGTTTTCTCTAGATAAATAAAAGGGGAGGGGAGAAAGACTAATGGAACCATTAAAAATGTATATATTTGCCTCTCTCGATGAATCTTTATGGAACCTCCATTATTATCTAATAAATGTAAACCAAATGATTTAGGAGGCCCACAATAGGGACTCTGTGTTTTATTTTATTGAAAGCTGAACAGCTTTTACAAAGAGGCATACCCATTCTACTCACCTGTTCGGGATGAAGGACTCCCACTAATTTATGCAACCATTTCAGCTTTTTGTTTCTGTTATCACAAGGGTACAGGCTCAGGTCTCTTATGACAGGGACAGGCGCTAAGCATCTGTCTCCCTGTTTAATAAGTTTTAACCAAGTGTAGTTGAATTGTTGGGACTGTGGGAATAATGAGTAGATTATCATCAATAACAATCACCATCACCAGAAAATTCATTTTGTTCCCCTACCCACTCCTGAATGCAACTGGTTCCTATTTGCACATGGGTACCATAAAGGCATGTCCTGTTAAATGTTTATGCCACCATATGAAATTTACCAATGCCTGGATTCTTCCCCAACCCCATTCTTGTCTGTACCAAGTATTCTAATGACTGTGTAGAAGGTATTAGGGAGAAGTACCCATTTAAGGAAGTACATCCTGGGATAGAGACTCATCCTTTCTCCTGCCTGTCCAAATGACTAGCACTCTGGCTTGTGCTAATGTACATGGCTGGGAAGGGATGAATTTACATGCTACAGACTCTGACCCCTTCAAGAAGTCCTTTCCAGTACCAACAGCCTATGACTCCAAAGTAGGCTAGTGACCAGCTGCTGCCAAAGCTTTAGTTTCTGTTCTGTACACTCCAAAGAGCATCAGCATCTCACAGTAAATTGGGTTGTGTGAGCAAGAAGAGGAACTGTTTGGTATGGCTGTTGGTGAGTAGTAAAAGGGCATTGTTCTGAGCCTCATGGGCAGAAAAAAGGGGGTTTTGGATGATGTCAGTCTAACATGTTCTTGGGATTTCCATGATCCGTCATGCTCTTGAATTTGTTGTTGCCAGAATACAGCAGAGGGGTTAGGTAGTTCACCAAGGGTGGCATTGGGCATAGGTCAATCATGATTACTTTGCAAAACTTTCCTCTTCTACTTTGATAAGCAACAACTGCTAGCAAACTGCTTCCTTTGGTTTCTCCCCCCTTCTGTCCCCCTTCAGATCACCCTCCCAAACCAATCCACTCCCCCCCCCACTGCCCAAATACCCAATTCCAGGGACAACCTCCTCTAAGAGAAAGTTGCAAGAGGATTCCAATTAGAGAAGAGAGATTACAATCCAGGCCCTTCTTTCCCAGATTCCATGAGGAGCAACCTGTAGTAGGATCATGATCTTCATTTTGAGAAATGGGAACAGATTGAGCTTTACATAGGAATTTACTGTCCTGGAGCAAGTGCCTTAAACCCAGAGCAAATGGCTCAAATTGCACCTTCAGTTGATTGGGGTGGGATGGGGAGCAAAAGGAATCAGAATTCCTTTGAGATTCCTACAAACGGCTGCTGCTTGGGAAGCCACCAGAGAGGACCAGACAGAGACAGGAAAGTAGCTCACCCTAACCATCTGGTAGCATCTTATTTTAACTGGTTTATTTTGTTAATTCAGTGCTGAACTCTATTGTTTCTCTTAAAGGCTAGTTGTCAGTTCCTTCTTAATTCAGTGGCCTGGAGAATAACTCCAATCATCCTGCATTAGTCTTTGCTCTGGGCATTCTTTCTAGATTAAAGGTTGAGAGGGGACTATATTGAAAATGGAAATAATTTGGTCTGGGAATCTTGTATTGGGAAAAATTTTCATATTGTTGGAGCCAAAAAAGTCTAAATACCTCATTTCACTTATGTTCCTTCTTCCCATTTCTACCTGTGAATCTAGGGTGATTCTGGTTTAATTCTAGTTAATTGCCCATCCTGTTTACTTAGTAACATGAAGCAGAATTATTATCAGTCATCTAGCAGGCTGTGTTGGGGACAGTGAAAGGATACCATTCAGAGTTCCCACCTAGAATAAAGAGTTCTTGACCTTTCTCCCACCTACCTTTCATTTGTCAGAGTTTATAGTAGGGGATGCCCATCATGACTCAAGGTCTGGGATTTCCTTAACATTCCTAAGACAAGGGCATGGAGGGAATCAGAACTGTGCGTCAATGGTTGGGACATGGGGTTTTCTCAGCTGCTAAAGAGCCCCTTGTGACCTGAAGATGTGGTCAAAGTGGCTATGACCTTTTGACAGTAGTCACAGGCTTAGTGTTCCTATGGTGCATTGAAAGCCAATGATTCATTTATCTAAATGAATGAAAGGCCACAGTCTCAGTAAGTATTATAGAAAACCTCATGATAACATACCTTGCTACCACCATCACACTCTTCCAGAACAGCTGTGGTGTTCTCAAGAGAAATGCATTTGCCCAAGGCTACGTTAATTATCTGGAAAACAAAACTTAACTGTGAATTTAGAAAAATCAGCCCAGAGTGGAGCAGAGACATGTGAATGCCGCAAGAAAACACCTGGAGTATAACCTTGCAATGAGGCTAACAGGTAGCGAAGTGAATTGTTTAGTGCTATATGTTTTGACTGAGCAGAGATGTAATATAATCTAGCCAAAGTACAGCTGCAATCTGTCAGCTTAAGCTTGGTGATTCAGCCCCAGAGCCTACAAACAGAAGCTTTTAATTAACCCTTGCCTGTGATGTGCAAGAGAGCTTGGGCAAAAGGCAGGATGGAAAACGTATTTTTCCAAATACAGTTCCTCCACTACGTACATTAAAAGTCCATGCACAGACTTAGCATTTGAGGCAAACTGATAGTTACAGGGTTTGAGAACAATGCTCCCTGGCTGATCTCTTCATACAATTCAACTTGCCTGGCTACTGATTCATAGCTGAATCGATTCCTCTAACCTGGTAGCAAAAGACAGAGGATTCCAAGTCAGGCTCTTCCTAATGTTTCAAGTTAGATAAGATTCATTAAGCAAGACTCATGAAAGCTAATACAGAGTCAGGGACCCAAGTCCTTGGCAGGTCTGTAGCTTGAGAACAGATTTAAAGAGATAAGAGATGAGGCAGATCATCATTTGATGCAGAAAGGGTTAGTCTCCTGAGCTCTCTTCCTTATTACATGTGCCAGGAAGCAATGATGGGAAGTTAGGTTGATAGGACCACTTGGACATAGGACAGTTAGGAGATGTAGTGTATAGTGTTGGATTCGGAGTCAGTAAGACCTGAGTTTGGATATTGCCTCAGATATGTAGAAACCAGCCACTCAGATTCTCAGCCTCAGTTTTCTTATCTGTAAGATGGGATGATAACACCTACTCTTGAGGGAACAACCATCCTTCCAGTTCCCTAGGCTCTCAACCTAGGTGTTATCCTTGACTCATCCCCCATATCAAATATGTTGCCATGGCCTTTCAATTTCACCTTTGAAACATCTCTCTCATGTTCCTTTTCTCTCTTTTGACCCTGCCACCACCCTGGCATAGGTCCTCATCTCCTCTCATTGAAATACTGAAATAACCTGCTGGTTGGCCAGCCACAAGCCTCTTTCCACTTGAGTCCATCCTCCAGCAATTTTCCTAAAGTGGACTGACCTACTCAACAAATGCCACGCATTCTCTGTCACCTCTAGGATCAAATACAAAACCTTTTGATGTTGAAAACCTTTCACATTCTAGCTCTCACTATACCTTTCCAGGGTTCTTATACTGTATCATCCTTAAATCTCCCCTTCTTCCCATATCCTGGTCTTCTGCTGGTTCCTCAAACAAAACACTGTCTGGCTCTGAGCTTCAGTAGCTGTTCCCTGTGCATAGAATGCTCTCCTTCCTCATTTGTGCCTCCTGCCTCCTCTAAAGCCCAGCTAAGCTCCTGCTTGCCAAAGCAAACCTCTCCCAACACCTCTTAATTCCAGTGTCTTCTTGTTGATCATAGCTGTCTGTGAGTTGTCTCTCCCTTTAGAATGACAGATCATCTGGGGCAGGGACTGGCTTTTGACTTTCTTTGCTTCCTCAGTGCTTGGCACTGTGCCTGACACATAGTAGGTGCTAATCAAATACTACTCAACAGAGTTGGTGTGAGGATAACGTGAGACAGTGTATGTAAAGTATTTTGCACACCTTAAAATGCTTTATAAATGCTGGTGGGATGATTGTTTCTGAGGGGGAGGGGGAAAAGTGATGATGTGGTGAAAAAAATCCCTGGATTTAGAATTGGAAGGCCTAGTTTTGAATCCTAGCAATGCGGTGCGAGATTGGACAAGTCATTTAACTGAATCCAGGCCTTAATTTCTTCATCAGCAGGTTTTTTTTTTAATGCCTAATTTCCCTTGAGACATGCTGTATGTTGTGTTCCACATTAGACTGTGAGCTCCTTGAGATTAGGGACTGTGTTTTTTTAATTTTGTGGTCTTTTTGGAGAGGGAAAGGCAGGGCAATTAGGGTTAAGTGACTTGCTCAAGGTCACACAGCTAGAACGTGCTAAGTGTCTGAGGCAGAATTTGGTCTCAAGTCCTCCTGACTCCAGGGCTGGTGCTCTACTCACTGTGCCACCTAGCTGCCCCTAAGGACTATCTTTCACCTTCTTTTGTATCCTCAGTGCTTAGCATAGTGCCTGACACATAGTAGGTACTTAAAAAAATATTACTGACTAACTGAATTTATTTTTATTACGTTCCCATTTCTTGACTGTCACCCTCCACTCCTTTAATTTTCTGTAATAATGCTGCGTTTGAAAACTTAAGTACTAGAAACTTCTATTCCTCTTAGAACCTCACTTTCCTACTAGGGAGCACCATTGGTGGGGAACCAGTTGGATATGTCTGAGTAAGACACTTGCCCCTACCCATAACTTCCCTATACTCTATAAATTCTTGGACCCAAACTGGTTTTTCTGGAGGTATTTCTTTCTCTCGTAGACCTAGTCTAATGCTTAATTTCTAACCCTATGTTGAGGGAAGGTACACTGCCCAGGTAGAAAAGATATCTATTAGAAGGAATGACAAAACAGTGTTGAGGCTATGAATACCAAGGCTGAGGAATCCCAAGTCCCATTGTCTATGGGACCATCACTGATCTTCTTTCCACTGGAGTCTGAAAACTACTGCATCCCAAACCCTGACCTGGCACATTCTGCTTTCCCTAGATTCTAGCTGTTTCCCTTCTCACTATTCCCTGTTCATTGCTAGGTGGTGTGGTGAATAGGATGCTGAACATGAGATGGAAGACCTGACTTAAAATCCTGCCTCACTTAACTAGTTGGGTGAATCAGTTGATTTCTTTTAGCCTTCATTTCTTTATCTGTAAATTGAGGAGGCTAGCCTTGATAGACTCTCTGCTTAACTTTTTCTCTGTATCATTCCATCTCCTCATCTGCAGCCTTGATCACATTGGGATGACTTTATCCTAAAACTTGTTCTCTTAGTGGGTGAGTCCTCATTTGGGACTGCGATTTACTAAGGGAGCATATTTATGTTCAACTCACTCTTTGGATCACTCATGTAGCAACTACCATCCGTTACAGACTGAGAATTTTTTTTTCTGAGAGTTAAGTGACTCACCTAAGTCATATACTTAGTATGGGATATGATGGGATTTGAACCTGGGGCTCCTGAATATAAGACCAACACTCTATGTAATGTGCTTCTTGTAGAAATGAAATATAGTATAATGTGACATTTTCAAAGTGTGTTTTATGGATCATCGGGGGTCCCTGAGATCCTTTCAGGAACTTTGCAAGGTAAAAATCAAGATGTTATTTGCCTGCTAAAATGCTCCTCCCTTTTCCAATTTCATATCTATGTGAGGGTGGATTTTCTTCATATACTTCAATATGACAGATTGAATAAAGAAGCAAATATGAAGTTCCAGCTGTCTTCTATTAAGTCAGACATGAAAGAGATTTGCAGAAATATGAAAAATAATACCACTCTTCTCACTGATTTTTCTTCATTTTGGAAAATATAGTTACTTTTCATTTTCATAGTTACTTTTCAATTAGTTAACATGTAACAGGTTTATTATTTTTAAAATGAATTAGTATACATTTTAAAATTGAATGGATTTTAATTTATAATGCAATACATGTTTATAGACATAACCAACATAAACAAAAGGTCTTGGGAAGGTCCCCAGTAATTTTTAAGAGCATAATGGGGTCCTAAGACCAAAAAGTTGAGAACTTCAGGGATGGTAGAACTGATTCTGAATGAGGAGTCTGGAGACCTGGGTGCTACTCCTAGCTTTGCTAGTAGTTAACTGTATGTAATTCCTTGGGGAATTAACTTCTCCTTTCTCAATTGCCTCACCTGTAAATGAGAAGATTTGACGAAATAACTTCTCTAGTACTATAATTCTTTGACCATTCTTGTATCTGACCATTAGATGAGCAGACTTGAAATATGTCTATCTCTCCCAATAGACTTTTAATAACCTGGTTAACTAGTGAAGTCTGGAAAAGGCACAGTAAGTTGATCTCAATTGAACCTATTGATTCATCAAGGATTTCTCCTACACTAAGTGAATAGGGCAAAGAAAACAAACAGATTAATTTCCTGGAAATAACGGATATGGAGATCTGATTATGAACACAGAATGATGAAGGGGATTTGGATTTTGGTCTAATGAAGTGGAAATTCATAAAGCCAGACTGATATAGCTTTACTTGGCCCTAGCAGTAAAAGGAGGGGGAAAGAAGATTCTAGTTAAATTTAAGTCCCCCACCTCTCAATGGACATAATCCTTACTTTGTTTTCCTTATCAGCAATTCTCTTCATTTCTTTGAGCCTCAGTTACCTTGTCTCTAAAATGGAATAAATCACTGCCTACCTCACAGGGCTGTTGTAAAGAAAACACTTTGGAAACTTTATGAAGTTAGAGAAATGAGAATGGTTATTTTGCATAGTTTCTCCAGTTTATTTTCTCATGTATTTGGGAGGGAAGGACAAAGAGATGGGAATAATTGTTGCTTCTTTTGCCTTTATCTAACGCCTTATTTAACCTCAATATTGCCCAAAGGAATCAAACACTCCTTGTTTTTCTTCAGTGGAAACCTGTAAGTCTTAAGAAAAAAAGAAAGCAAACAAACCCATTTCAAGGGGGGGGCGGTGCAAATAGGATAGAGTTTGCTCGTAATTCATCCCACATTATGAGAAGTCAGCATAAACACTTTTTCATAGAACCACGGAGTTTTGAATCTGAAAGGAATCTTGGAGATCATATTGTCTAAATCTCTCAGATTAAAGATGAGGACCTTGAGAACTAAAGGAAGTCACTTCTTCCAATGTTACTCACTTAGTGAAAAGTCAGGATTATGGGACTAGTAACCAGATCTCCTAGGCAAGTGATCCTTCCATTTGTCAGCAGCTTGAACTGACATGAATACAAATGTTCCAGTCCCTTTTCATTACTCAAAATTGGCCATCAAAACTTAATATTTCACCTCAAGTATAAAATATTGCATTCTTAAAAAAAGAGCCTTCAATGATTTTAACATCCTCATTGATGGACAAGAGGAAGAGAAGTGTGGAAATAAGAAGTGACATGTGGAATATCTTTGCTTGGAATTCTTTTACATAATATATATCCTAGGGGAAGGTCTAGCTTAGAAAATAGTAGATTAGTATCATGCTTAAAGAAGAAAGAAAGGTATACCTCCTACTGTCCAAGATCTTTACCTAAAGAAGCCAGCACAGTAACACCCAGATAGGGAGATGTTCCTGGGAGAAATGTATAGAGGGAAAAAAATCTCAGAATCCGTTTTATTTTTATGATTATTTCATTTTTGTTATATATAGTTTGTATGTTCAGACACCATTTTCTAAAGTTAGGCCTCTTTCTAGTAAAGACATAGATCTCTAGTGTCCTCTGGTGGTGAAAGCCTGGCACTGTTCCTTCAGGAGATGTTGAAAACTAGAATTCTTGAAGATGATCAATGTGAGGAAAATGGGCAAGTTAGAGTCATGATCCATGAAGTCCTGATTTGGGACCTGTTTCAAAACTATAATATTATTTTGGGGGATGTTTTGCAGCATTTTTATTTGGCAAATGATCATTGACGTAGCTGCTGGGGTTTTTGGCTGCTTCCTGTAACATGGTAATTTTTTTTTCTTTTACAAAAGAGCATCCAGATAAGGGGCAGCAACCTGCAAGTCCTTAACAATCAGCTGTCTTATATTTATTTTGTATATTCTTATGTAGATATTTGTTGTCTTCCAGATTTAGAATGTAATCTCTTCAAGGGTTTTTCTATTCCCAGTGTCTGACACAGTTCTTGGCCTGTAGGAGGTATTTAAATACTTATTGATTGAGGGACTTTGAGCAGCTAGGTGGCACAGTGGATAGAGTGCTGGGCCTAGAGTCAGGAAGACTCATCTTGAGTTCAAATCCAACCTCAGACACTTACTAGTTGTGGGACCCCGGACAAGTCACTTAACCTCATTTGCCTCCCTTTCCTCATTTGTAAAATGAGCTGGAGAAAGAAATGGCAAACCACTCCAGTATCTCTTCCAAGAACACCCCAAATGGGGTGACAAAAAGTCAGACACTACTGAAACAATTAAACAGAAAAACAACCACAAGCTTGTTTTAGATGCCCTATTATATGTGTGAATAAATCACATTATAGACTTTTGGAACAATTGAAATTGTATACAGTGGAACAAATCTTTAGATCTTCCCATTTCTTCCCCTTCCCCTTTTTTTCTCCTGGATTTCTATTACCTACTGCTAGCAAATGCCTAGGCATGATTATAGTGGCAGAGGCTTCCTGGAGGCCCACCTTTTGTAATTAGTCTTCTAGAGCTGGGCATGGTCAGTCATATGAGATAGGCAGAGGAGAGGAAGAGGGGCTTCAGGGTTTGTATATTATGAAAGGCTAAGTAAATTCATTTCCAAAATGATCAGAAGTACTATCTACTTTCCAGGAAAGCTCTTTGAAAACTGTGAAGTACTTACAGAGTGTGAGCTATGGTTAGAAAGAAGAATGCCATTGGCCAGGAGGAATGATGAAACTTTCACATTCCTGGATACTGAGAAGATGAATCACCACGCTCATGTTCCAACTTGGATAACCTCCTCAAAAAAGTAAATTCTCTGAAATCAAAGCTATAGGAGGAAAATACCAAACAAACAGAAAACCAAATATTTGTAAATAAAAAGGAAATTGGGGATAAAAATAGTAAATAAAGGGGCGGCCAGGTGGCTCAGCGACTAAGAGCACCGGCTCCAGTGTCGGGATGACCTGGATCAAATCCGGGCTCAGATACTCAGCACCACACCCAGAAATAACTGGCCGTGTAACCTTGAGCAAGTTACTTAACCCCGATTGCTTAAAAAAAAAATAGTAAATAAAAAAGTAGATAAAAAGTTTGCAAAAAAAGTTAACCAGGCTGATGAAGAATCATAAATGCTTGCTGACTTGATCACAGATTTAGACCTCTTAGAAGGGACATTTGAAGCCAGCTAGTCTAACCCTCTTATTTTGCAGATGAGGAAACTTAAGACCAGATAGTGATTTGTCTGAGGTCAGATAGGTAGGTGGCTGAGTTAGGATCTGAGCTCAGGGCAAGTGACTTCCAAGATCAACAAGCTTTCTCTTATATAACACAGCATCTTGGTCATATGTTTGTTGTTGTTGTTATTTCAGTTGTACCTGACCCTTCAAGACCCCATTTGGGGTCTTGGCCAAGGTACTGGCCTGTTTTGCCATTTCCTGATCCAGTGGATTTATTTTGTCAGGCAATCATAGATTAAGTGACTTGCCTAGGGTCAAGGTACTGGCCTGTTTTGCCATTTCCTGATCCAGTGGATTTATTTTGTCAGGCAATCATAGATTAAGTGACTTGCCTAGGGTCACATGGCTAGGAAGCGTCTGAGGCTGGATTTGAACCTAGGACTTCCTGACTCAAGGTTCAGTGCTCTATTCACTGAACCATCAGTTGCCTCTAGTTATTTCTTTAGGTACTTTAATTTTCTTCTATAGTAAATTAAAAATATTTAGACCTAGACACATTGTCAAAAGAATCCTAAATCACTGGCATGTACTAAAGGCCCTCCCTTTATATTTCTTCCTTTATTGCTTGTGTTTCCCATTATGGATTCTTCACTCACACCTTTCATCATCATCATCATCATCATCATCATCATCATCATCATCATCATCACCACTAACATTTATATAGCAGTTTAAGGTTGGTGAAGCCCTTTATAATATGTTGACTCATTTGATCCTAATAGCAACCTTGTGATATGAATTTTATTATTAATCCCCATTTTACAGATAAGGAAACTGAGGCTGAGGGATGCTCAATGACTTGCCCAGGGTTACAGAGCTAATGTGAGAGGGAAAAGTTGAACTTAGATTTTCCTAACTCCAAGTCCTTTACTCTACCCATTCTGCCACCTTTGCCATCTCTTTAACCTCAATTATGACTTGGAAATCCTTCCCCTTTCTCTGCCAACATAGATCCCTCCCCATCTCCAAAGCGTGCTCAAAACTGATGTATTCTATGAAGACTTATCTAAGTCTACTTCAGTTTCACTACTTCAATACTAAATGTTCTTTCTGTATTAATGTATATGGTTTGCAAGATAATCATTTGCATTTTTTTTTCTGTGCAAATATTGGTGTGTGTTAGGTATGCACATATTTTTCATGTCTTTTCGACCTTCTTCCCAATTGGAGGTAAGTTACACTGATGAAAGGATTTAATCCTTTTGTCCGTGATCAAGATAACATATATATATATATATATATACACACAGATATATTTGTATGTATGCATGTGTGTGTGTGCGTGTGTGTGTATTCCAAATCATCCACTTAAGTCATTCACTGATGCTTCATCATCATCATTATAACTGTCATTTATATAGTCCCTTAAGGATTAGAAATTTCTTTATCTATGTTATGTCATTTGATGCTCACAAAAACTTTGGGAGGCAGATGTTATTATTATCCCCATTTTGCAGATGAGGAAATTGAGGCTGAGAGGTTAAATGACTTTATCAGTCACACAGCTAGTAAGTAGCTGAGGCAGAACTTGACCTCAGGTCTTCCTGATTTCAAACCAATGTGCTATGTACTACACCACCTAATCAGGGGTGAGATGACTGCAGCCTCCAGGTCACATGTGGCCCTCTAGGTCCTCAAGTGAGGCCCTCTGACTGAATCCAAACCTCACAGAACAAATTCCCTTAACAAATTCTGCAAAACTTGGACTCAGTCAAAAAGTTGCACTCAAGGACCTAGAAGGTCACATGTGGTCTCAAGGCTACAAGTTGCCCACCGCTGACAGATGCTTTATCATGGCCTATAGATATGTGACCCTGAGAAGACTAAGCCAAGAAGAGGTAAGCTTTGGAAGATCCTACCAAGCTAGAAAGGTTTCTAGTATAATTCTGGTGGTGGACTTTTTATGAATGCTGTCCTGTACCAAACAAGATAAATTTGGAAAGGCTCATATGTTTTACTTTACCTACTCATAAATCGTATCTATTAAAGAATGGCATAAATATGCTTTAAGTCAGAAGGGGGAGAACCTACATGAAAGAAAATCATTGATATAGGATATATATAGGATACTCCAGCTATGGAAAATATAGTGTTCTCTGGTATACACTCAACACATTTTAATAACTGAGAACAGACCATGTTTAAATAACATCATGTGATCTTATTGTAATTCAAACTTACCACCCCACTGGCTCTCACAACGGGAGCTTCTATGTCTGGGAAGACATTCTCTAGGTACCACTTGAAACTTTTGCACCCCAGTTTTTTCCGGAGTTCTCTTTGTTGAGTGAGGTTTCCAACATTCAGACTTTGGTCCAAGAGACGGTAACCATGGCCATAGAAAAGCTCTTTGTATTCATCTAACCAGACCTCAGCCACCCGAATCAAGTTCCTCTCTATAGTTTTAATTCGATTTTCAGGGAAAGAGTATGGATTGTCTTTCCTGAAGATGTGACCCACTCGGGAACAGGGAATTATTTCAATTTCTCCTCCACACATCCACACCTAGGGTAGAGTGATGGTAAAAAAATATATATATTATTTAGTGGATAAACATATTGAAAAGAACAATGATTTAAAAACAATGTGTGCTCATGATGTCATCATTAAATAAGAAAACAAAATCTCTAATAAATACACACTTATTTATTTCCTGAAAGTATATATGTTTTAATGCATTTTGTGTTGATTTTATATATTATAGAAAAAGGTCCTGAGCATACAACTGCTAAATAAAAATTTTTGACAATGATATACATTTCCTAAAAATGAATAGTTGACTACAATAAAATCTATGGGTTTAATCTTTAGTGTACAGATAGTATTGGAACATTATTATAATTCTATTATTTGGCTTTGTACTAAGAGACAATTTTATAGATAAACACCCGGATACTCAACAATTCATAACTTAAAATCCTTGATTGCTGCCCAAGTTGGCCAACAATAAACAAACAAATAAACAGATGAACTTTGTAGCCTGCAGTTATATTCAGTGTCCTGAATGGCATTTTATATCATGCACAGATCTCAAAACACTTTATGCATGTTGGCAAAAAATCTCTATTTTATTAATTTTTAAGATGCAGCCACTGAGACATAAGAACTGGAAGGACTTTCCTAAAATTGGCTGAACATAGGCATCATTGCTTCTAATTCCTAGTCTACAAACATTGACCCAGGTCCAGGGCTCCTAATATTGTTTTAGAAATGTCTTCTCCAGAAGCCATTACCACTTTCAATAATATCAGAAAAATAGAATCTGGTAAAAATCTGCCAAAATAAAAACCTGAAAATGTAACTTGGGCCAGGCTTGGCAATACCTTGAACGAAAGCTCCATATTTTCACCACCCCAAACATCAAGACCAGGATCATATGTTCCAAGTTCAAAAAAATATTTTTTATCAATAGAAAATAATCCACCAGCCATGACTGGACACCTAAAAATGAAAGGTCTGGTTTTAGAATTAAATTCTTTGGAATACGAAGAAACTTGCCATCCTATTAATAGTCATGCTCAGGTGATAAAAACATTTGGAACAAATAAGTAATGTATCCATTCAAGACACTTTCTTCTGGTGGCAGGTGTCTACAAGAGGACCCAGATAGATATTCTATTTTCTTTATGCATATTGCATTCAGTGCTCCTCACACATGCTGTCAAGTTGAAGCACTGATAGTGTGAAGATAGGGAACCTTTGACCTTGACTTGGGGGGAGCTCTTAGAAGACACTTTGTTATTGTAGTTGGAAAACAGCAGTACTGATTTTCAACTGTGACAACAGCATTATCAATAATATTGAGTTCAAATCTATCCTGAGACACTTATTAGCTGTGTGACCCTGGATAAGTCACTTAATCTCAATTTGCTTCAGTTTCCTCTACTATAAAATGAGGATAATAATACCTTATTGAATTACTGTGAGGATCAGATGAGGTGACATTTGTAAAAAGTGCCCAGCCCATTGTCTGGCACTTTATAAAGGTTTACTCTCCTCTGCCCTTCCTTTCCTTAATATCTTTAAAGTTTTTAAAGGAGTTTTATTCTCCTAAGGCTATCTTATGTATTTGTTTGTGGGAATGAAGGGCTTTGTTGGAATGAAGGTGGAAACTCAGAATCAGGTCTATAAGGGGGTCTTTCTTAAGGAACCACAACATCAGTATAATAGATAGAAGAAAATGGTGTAGACTGCATGACACCACACTATAAGCTTTAAATCTTTAGCACCATTTGCAAGTCAAGATAGTGGATTACAAGGAGCAATTCAGTTGAATTCTCCCAACATTCCTTTCCAAACAACTTAAACCCTCAAATAAAATTTTGGAGTGGATGAGCCAACAAAAGGCCAGAGTGAGACTTTTTTGCAGCCTAAGATGATTTAGGAGATTGGCAGTGAGGACCAGTCCAGAACACTGCAGGAATATCAGCATTCCTTGGGGGTGACTGCAGCAACACCACCAGCAGCTTTGGGAACTCTTAGCCCAGAGACAGTAAGAGGGTTGAACAACTGGTCAGAAAGAGATTACAGGAGACTGGGTGCAGCTGGTGCTGATTGGAAAGGCTATTACCTTTATGCAGTTTTGTGTTAGAATTCCAGGGCAGAGAGGAGCACTTCTGGTTGGTCACAAGAGGGCAGGGGACCTTGTAGCAATTGTAAGGCAAAAAGGAGCCCTGGAACTTATAGCTCCAAGGGGACAGGGAACATGATCATAATTCCAGGTCCCAGAGAATTGCTAGTACTTGCTGGGAGCAGGGTCATGTCTGAGTAAAGGAGAGAGCACAGATTAGGAGAACAATGTTCAAAGCTCTTCCAGAATTATACCACCTTGGAAGAGCTAACAACTTGTAGAACCCCAAAACTAGCTGTGAGAATAGTAGCACAAAAAGTCTAAAGCTTGAGATAGTGCCTCTCCACCCCTAAATGAGCAGAGCCAAACTTTAACATAAAGTGCAAAGTCAAGAAATAAGGCAGAAAAATGAGCAAATTACAAAAAAAAAAAGAGAACCTCACCATAAAAACTACTACAGTGGCAGGGAAGACCAAGATGTAAACTCAGAAGAACACAACAATATGAAAATAGCTACAAGCAAAGCCTCAGAGAAGAATATTAATTGGACTTAAGTCCAACAAAAACTCCTGAAGGAGTTAAAGATGTGATTTGTAGAGGAAAGGTTTAGAAAAGAAATGAGAATGATGCAAGAAAATTGTTAAAAGAGAATTAATCTCTTGGTAAAAGAGACACGAAAATATTGAAGAAAATAATCCTTAAAAACAAAAAATTGGATAAATAGTTTTAAAAAGGCAGAAAAATTAACTGCAGAAAAGAATTCCTTATAAAGCAAAATTGACTCTATGGAGAAAAGAGGTACAAATGATCACTAAAGAAAATAATTACTTAAAAATTAGAATTGGGCAAGTAGAAGCTAATGACTCCATGAGACATCAAGAAACAACAAAACACAGGCAAAATAATGAAAAAATAGAAGAAATGTGAAATATCTCATAAAAAAAACAATTGACCTTGGAAATAGATTGAGGAAAGATAATTTAAGAATTATTGGAGTACCTGAAAACCATACTAAGAAAAAAGGCCTAGACTTCATATTTCAAGATATTATAAAGGAAAACTATCCTGATACCTTAGATGGAGAAGGTGAAATAGAAATTGAAACAATTCACTGATCACCTCCTGAAAAAGATTCCAAAGAGACTTACATGAACTGATGCAGAGTGAAATGAGTAGAACCAAGATGACGTTGTAAACAGTAACAGAATCATTATGCAATGACCAGTTTTGATAGACTTAGCCCTTCTCTGCAATGCAAGAATCTTAGACAATTCCAAAAGACTCATGATAGGAAATACTATATCCACATCTAGAGAAAGATCTATGGAGTCTGAATGCAGATCGAAGCATACTATTTTCTATCTATATATTTTATTTTTTGCTTTTGTTTCTTCTTTCTCATAGTTCTAATTCTTCTGCACATGACTAATGTGGAAATATGATTAAAATGAACATATATGTATAGCCTATATCAGATTGCATGCCATCTTGGGTAGGGGGGGAGAGGAAGGGAGAGAAAATTTAGAACTCAAAATCTTATAGAACTAAATGTTAAAAATTAAAATAAACAAATAATCAAACAAAAAAAAAACAACAAATAAAGAGAAAGAAAGAGATTTTAAAATGAAACTGCCAGGAATATTATAGTCAAATTCCAGAGCTCCCAGATCAAGAAGAGAATATTGCAAGCAGCCAGAGAGAAACAAGTCAGGTATAATAAAACCACAGTCAGGATCACACAAAATTTAGCAGTATCCATGTTAAAGGAGCAGAGGGCTTGGAATGATATTTTGGAGGACAAAAGGGCAAGGATTATAGCCAAGAATAAACTACCTGGCAAAACTGAATATAATCCTTCAGAGGAAAAATGGATATTTAATGAAATGGGGGATTTTCCAGTATTCCTGATGAAAAAGACCAGAACTGAATAGAAAATGTGACATTCAAGACAGTAGGCTTAAGAGAAACATAAAAAGGTAAATACGAAAGAGTAATCATAAAGGACTCAATAAAGTTAGACTATTTACATTTCTATATGGGAAGATGATACATCTAATTCTAAGAAGTTGATCGTTATTAGGGCAATCAAAAGGGTTCTACATAGCTAGGTGGCAGAATGCTTTGGAGTCAGGAAGACCTGAGTTAAAATCTGGCCTCAGACACTTACTAGATGTGTGACACTGGGCAAGTTATTTAAGCTTGTTGCCTCACTTTCCTCATCTATAAAATAGGCTGGAGAAGGACATAGCAAACTATTCCAGTATCTTTGGTAAGAAAACCCAAACAGGGTCATGAAGAATTGGACAGGACTGAAACACTACTATTGTGCTATAAGAAATGATGAGGAGGGCAGATTCAGAAAAAAAAAATGACAAAACCTATATAAACTGATGCAAAGTGAAGTGAGAAGAACCAGGATATCATTGTGCACAGTAACAGCAATGTTGTAATGATGATCAGCTGTGAAAGACTTGGTTACTCTGATCAATACAGTGATCCAAGACAATTCCAAAGAACTCATGATGAAAAAAAAATGCTATCCACCTCCAGAGAGAGAAATGAAATGCAAAATGAATTATACGTTTCTCACTTTTTCTTTTTTTGCTTTTTTGTGATAAGGATAATATAGAAATATGTTTTGCATGATTTCACATGTATAATTAATAGGTGAAAGCTTGCCTTCTCAGTAGGTAGGGGAGAAGCAGGAGAGCAGGAGAGGATTTGGAACTCAAAATTTAAAGAGAAAAGAATGTTAAAAATAAATAAACAATAAGTTTAAAAAATCGACAACAAACTTCAGTACCCTCCAAATATCTAGGAAGATGTGACCTTGTGGAAAGAATTATATATCAGAACTTCCTCATTTTTCATGGACTGACAGATGACAAATCTTTATCCAAAAAAAATACAGTCCTTAAAATTTCCTAGGGAAGTCAACCAAGAAACTGTATTGGCACATGACCATTGTCACTGACTGAAATAGTCTCTTTCACACCTGGATAAGAACAATGATTAATAAAATCCTAAAAACAACGTTTTTCAGAATCGTCACCATTCCAAATACTCATACTTCCCAAGCTCCACGTGAGGAAAAAAAAAACAAACCTTTCAAAATACAGAATGTCAGAAAAGACTTAGTGGAGTTTTAAGCAACTAAAGTTTAGGGGAAAATGTTTAAAATGTAGAACTGCACTATGAGACACCTCATATTTAAACTTGTTCAAGGAGAGACTAATCATGTTGGAACTTGTTACCTCTATTTTTCGAAGTGTTTAGCAGAGTATCTGGCACATAGTAGGTCCTACATAAAATGCTTATTTCCTTCCTCTTCCTCTACCAAGGGCTTTCAGTGTACTAACAGAGGAGAGGTTCACCTTCTAACAACATTATTCAACTATAAATAGCTATGATTTTTATCAACCTGTAAAATAGTGTGTAGAATCCTGAATCTGAAAGAGTAATCATAGTATGAGTAAATAGTTTTGCCTGAATGCTATTAAAAAAAGATGAGAATGAGTTAATAATAAAGATAGCGATAGTTAGCATTTATAGAGAGCTTTAAGGTTAGCTAGTAAAAAACAGTTTACAAGCATTATCTTATTTACTCCTCTCTACAATCCATTAAGATTAGGCGCTATTATTGCACCCATTTAAAAAATGATGAAACTAAAGCTTGAGGAGTTAAATATTTTGCTCAGGATCACATGAGTAATAGCAATAACAGAATATATTTAGCTATTTCCAGGTAAAAAAAGCATTTTATGAATATTATCTCATTTTATCCTCAACAAGCTTGTGAGGTCAGAAGAACAGGTGTTATTATCCCCTTTTTACAGATGAAGGTGCTAAGGCTCAAAAGGAGCAAGTGTCTTGGCCAAGATTACACAATAAAATAAGTGGCAGAGCTGAGGGTCCACCCACTTCTGAGTCCAATCCCAGCATGAATCCCATTACCAAGCAATGACGATGCATGACAACACAATCAACCAATCATACAAGAAAAATCAGATGGCGCAGTGAGTAAAGAGAGCCGGCCCCAGGGTCAGGAGACCTGGGTTCGGTTCCAGGCTCAGATGCTTAACACCCACACAAAAATAACTGGCTGTGTAACCTTGAGCAAGTTACTTAACCCCAATTGCTTTTAAAAAAAATCAAATGGATGAAGAATGCCTATTAGTCAGATAGTATATGCAGTTGAATGGACAACTCATAGAACTGGTATACATATACATATATAATATACGTGTGTGTATACACATGTATGTGTGCATACATGTGTATATATGTATATGTATGTATATATACATATAAACATGCATACATATTTGCCAGACACTGTATGTGCCCAATGATAACCGGGCCCTGATTTGAATATAAGAATAATAGCTAACATTTCTATAGTACTCACTACGAGCCAGGCATGTTGCTAAGCACTTTGCAATTATTATCTCATTTGATCCCCACAAAATCTACCTAGGAGACAGATACAATTATTTTCCTCATTTTAGAGATGAGGAAACTGAGGCAAACAGAGATGAAGTGATTTGTTAAGGGTCACACAGCTAGAAGTATCTGAAGCTGGATTTGAATTCAGGTTGTCCTGACTCTAGACTCAGCACTCTATCTACTGTGTTACCTACTTGAAGAAGAAAAACAATTAAGAAATTGCTTAATGATGGTGATGTTAATAATAAGAGTTTCATATTTAGTTTTTTTTAATAATAATTACATTGACATGTATTTTCTGGAATCAGTAACTAATTTATGGAATACTATGGAATAAATTGACACACCTTGTTTCTCCTTAAAGATCTGTTTCTATGTTGCTGTCCTCATTTTGTTTCCATGATTTTAATTTCCCACTCTTACCTTATTACATCTGTTTCCTTCATCTTGTTTTGTTTAATGACCTCAGGAGGAATCTTTTTCCAACTAAAATTCATCGGCCACACAAAGACTCCCCTTTGAAAGTTGTCCACTGTCATGTAGCTAAGAAAAGAAAAAGCAAGCAAAAGCCTTATCAGATATACATCACATTACCTTACACACCTCATGCTGACTTCCTATTATATTATTCCTATAATATATATATTATGTTCCCTGAACATAATAGGTGCAAATCAATATATGCTGAACGAATGAACTAACAGCCTAAGAACAAGATGTTGGACAAACGCCACCACAAATCTTTCATTGACAAATGGATCCTTTGTGCCATAGTGATCATATGGTTGTATTACTCAGTTCTTTTCCACCTTTGTTCCCTCTCCTAGCCTTTTTATACTCTTTCCCTCCATTCCCTTACCTCATACTACTCCATGATTTGCATTCTGAATTCCTATGTCATTATTCAACTCTCTTTAAAGTTACCAGTGATCTTTAAATGGTCAAATCTAAGGAGGAGCTTTTTTTGTCCTCATCCATCTTGACGTCTATGCTACATTTGACACAGATGATCCCTCTCTCTAGATTCCACTTCATCTTTATGTTTTCATGCCACTATTCTCCTCCTACCTATCCCACTATTCCTTTTTAATATTTTAATATGTTTATTAGCCCATTATCCATCTTACACCCTAACCATAGTGTCTCCCAAAGCTCTGTCTTTGGATTTCTCTGTCTCTGTCTCTCTCTGTCTCTGTCTCTCTCTGTGTCTCTGTCTCTATGTCTCTCTCTCTCTGTCTCTGTCTCTGTCTCTCTGTCTCTGTCTCTCTCTGTATGTCTGTCTGTCTGTCTGTCTGTCTCTCCGTGTCTCTCTCCTCTCTCTCTCTCTCTCTCTCTCTCTCTCTCTGTCTTTCTCTCTCTCTCTCCACCCCCACCTACTCATCTGCTCCCAAGAGCTTAATTATAGTTTCTATGTTGATGACTAACACACTTAGTCTCTTCTCTGAACTTCAGTAACCACATAACCAACAAACTGCTTATTAGACATTTTAAAGTAGAGATACTGGAGACATCTCATACTCAATACATTCAAATGGAACACATGATCTTTCCCCACAAACTCCTCTTTCTGTTGAATTCCTTGTTTCTGCGGAGGGTACCACACTGTTATAGTCTTCTAGGCTTGTAACTTTAGCATTAATATTGGTTCCTCACTCTCCCTCACCCCACATATCAGATCAGTTTCCAAATCTCACTATGTCTACCTCCACAACATCTCTCACATCTGACCCTTTCTCTTTATTCACATAGACACTGCCTTAGATCAGGTTGTCATTGTCTCATGTTCAATTAATCTCCTGCCTCAATTGTCTTCCCTCACTTCAATCTAACATACGTAAGACTTCCAAAGTAATTTTCCTTAGCTGTAGATCTGACCATGTAATTAACTTCTTCAATAAACTCCAGTGGTTCTTTATTGCCTCAAGGATACTATATAAATATTTATGTTTGGTTTTAAATTCCTTCACAATGTCTTTGCACACCTTTGTCTTATGGAATCTATTCCTTCTTTCAACGTGCATCTCAAGCTCCACTATCTGTACAATGTCTTTCTTGAATTCTCTACCCAAATTCTAGGGCATTCTTTTTTTTTTTTGCTTTTTGTTTTGAAGGGCAATTGGGGCTAAGTACAAGGTCACATGGCTAGTTTTTGTTAAGTGTCTGAGGCCGGATTTGAACTCAGGTCCTCCTGACTCTAGGGCTGGTGCTCTAT
The DNA here is from genome assembly GCF_028583685.1 of Petaurus breviceps papuanus. NCBI lineage: Eukaryota > Metazoa > Chordata > Mammalia > Diprotodontia > Petauridae > Petaurus > Petaurus breviceps. The sequence continues at coordinate 82,676,374 of NW_027187419.1, read as the reverse complement.
TCACTGAGCCACCTAGCTGCCCCCAAGGGCATTCTTTCTTTAACTTGTATTTAATTACTTTGAATTTATTTCATATTTATTTTGCAAGTGTTAATTCTACTACATGTAGAATATAAATACATACATATGTGCATGTATGTATGCATGTGCTGTGTTCTCCCAAAGAATACAAGCTCTTTGAGAGCAGAGATAATTTCATTTTTGTCTTTGTAGTCTAATACCTAGCACAATGCCTGGTGTATAGTAGACACTCAACAAATGCTTAATTGATAAGATTGTAAGTGCCTGAAATTATTTCCCCTTTTCACCTATGATCAGTGCTTAGACTGAATGGGATCTTATAGGCCCTTATATCCAAATGGCTTAGAGAGAGAGAGTACTAGAAAATTCATCTATTAACAAATGTTAGAATTTATTAAGACCTGAATACAGATTAAGAGGTTTAAAGGATTGGGGTAGGGAGCAGGTATGGATCAGAAATGAGTTAGATTAGTAAATTATTTAATGAATTTTTCTTTCCTCCAAGATATGCCCTTACTCCAGACTGCTGGAAGGAATTTCTTATTTAACAAGATAGAAACTGATGGGGTACCTGGGGTCTAGGTCAATTTGTGAAACCAACTTGTGAAACCAGTCTGTGAAATTGTAACTGCAATTTGTATTGTAAAATTGTTATCTGTAAAATTCCTTTCCCAACCTCCGACTCTTCCCCTTCCCCCTATCCGCACTAGGCTTAGGCAACACCTTGGGAATCCTTTGTTCTTACTTAATCCCTCATGTCTCGTCCAGCTTGGCCCAAATCTTATCTAAACTATCTATGCATTGAGGTCCCTTCCCTCCAGTCAGCCCAGACAATGGCAGCCTTACCCTTTAAAAGTAAAAGCACGTACCCCTCTCACTCGCAGGTCCCCTAAAGGACTCTTGCCCACTGTAATGGCGTATTAATAAACTTTCTCAACTCTAACTCCAAGAAAGGCTGAGCTGAATTCTTTCCAGATGCCCTGTTGAACCTATCGGGATCGCGTTCCCCCCCCCCAACATTTTGGCGAGCCAGCCAGGAGAGTCTGTGGTCTCAAGCTTTCTTGGAGTTCTGGTAAGCTCCTTTACCTCCTCCCTCTCGTCCTGTACATCGGGTCCTTCAAGCACCTAGGAAGGCTTGATTGGACGATTCCGGTCTGGGACCGGAATCCGGTCTATTTTTAATAGACCCGGGACACATCCCGCATGGATGGAGGGCACCTTGTCTAGGGACAAGTGTCTCCGCGTCTAAAAAAATATACACATATTTTTTTAGGCAAGGCATTTCACGTGAGACGTCACAGAAAAGCAGAAGACTACAAGTGATTCTGACTTGGGAGTCGGGAAAGGATGGGTCAATCTCCCTCCATACCCCGAGACTCACCTCTAGGATGTCTTTTGAACAATTGGAACAAACTCGGTCTTCAAGACCTCAAGAAAAAACATCTCATATTTTTCTGTAACACTGCCTGGCCCCAATACATTTGGGGGATCAGGAAAAGTGGACTGTTGGCAGAACTTTAAGCTATAACACCATACTGCAACTTGATCTGCTATGCCGCCAACAAGGGAAGTTCACTGAAGTTCCCTACGTCCAGGCTTTTATGTCCCTCTCTCAGAACACTGAGTTAAGAAAACAGTGTAGAGTTCTTCTAGTTAAGTTCACCCCAGCAAAAGGGAATTCGATCGACCTCCTGGACGATCCCTTTCTTTCTGGACCCCCAATAGCAGCCCCGAGAGCGGGTCCCCCCCACCCCAGGTCCCTCTCCATTGGGTCCATCTGCTCCTTCCCCATGCCGGGAAGCTAGCAGACCTCTAAAGGATATTCCTCCCCCATACGTGCCAGATCCACCTGCACATTGGTCTCTTAGACCTATGCAAGAGAAGTTGGTTCCAGGGAATCCCTTTCCTCCCAGCCCTTCCCTTACTAGGGGTGGAACTTCCTATCTCCCTTCTCCACCTACAGCCCCTGATTCCTCCATGCCCTCCATGCTGGATCCTCTAAAGGAAGCAGCAAATTTCACCGGAGGGACGCTACCGGACCCCCTACTTCCAGTGACCATAGCCCCCTTGAGAGAGGTTGCTGATTCAACTGGAGGAACGATTAGGGTCCATGCCCCCTTCTCGATCTCTGACCTCTCCCAGATCAAGGAGAAGCTAGGCCGGTACTCTGAGAACCCCACTAAGTTTATGGAAGGGTTCAGAGACATTTGTCATGGGGAGATATTAACATCATTCTCTCCACTTGCTGTACTATAGAGGAGAAAAAGAGAATCTGGGAACTAGCCCAGAAGTTTGGAGATGATATGGCCATCTCCTCACCCAGCAGGTATCCTCTGGGAGCCACAGCTGTCCCAGTGGCAGATCCTGGGTGGAATTATCAAGTAACTGCAGACAGGGAGAAAAGAGACCATCTGATACTCTGTCTGGTAGAAGGGATGAAAGTAGGATTTAAAAAAGCTGTGAACTATGACCACCTCAGGGAAATTACCCAAGGTGCTGATGAGAACCCAGCCCTTTTCCTGGGCTGGTTGGTAGAAGCCTTAAAATGCTTTACTAACCTGGATCCCAACTCTCCTGAGGGGATAACCATCCTTGCCATGTATTTTATTAATCAGTCTGCCCCAGATATCAGGCGGAAATTTGGGAAATTGGCTATGGGACCCCAAACACCTCAGAACGAATTGTTAGAGGCAGCTTTTGAAGTCTTTAATAACAGAGACCTAGCACTGGCAGAGGAAAAAGACCGTAGGGCAAATGCCAGAAACAAAGAGCAGGCTCAGCTTCTAGCTGCGGTCCTGACCAGTAACCTTAGCAGCACCCCTAATACTGGGAGCGGTGAGATGGCCTGTCTCCGATGCAACAGGAAGGGTCATTGGGCACGTAATTGCCCTACTAGAGCTGCTTCCAGGGGGAGACCTCCAGGACCGTGCCCAAACTGCAGGAGTGAGGACCACTGGAGAAGGAATTGCCCGAGGAAAGGCCCAGCCGGTGAGTCCCGTGGTTGAGCAGCCTCTCCCCAGTGCCCAGTCATTCAGTCCTCTCCAGGCCTGGATTGACAGGGCCTGGGGCTCGGCTTAGCTCCCACCTTCTCCATCTCATTGGCTGAGCTCTGGGCTGAAATCGACGTCTCCGGTGAGCATATTAACCTGCTGGTGGACACTGGCGCTGCTTTCTCTCTCTTGTTACAATATTCTGGTCCTACCCGTATCTCTAGCCGTCGGGTGATGAGCATTGAAGGAAAAGTGAGGACTTGTCGAGAGACATATCCTCTGCCCTGCCAGTATGGGGATTTGTTATTTGAACACTCCTTTCTTATTCTTCCCTCCTGCCCAGCCCCTTTATTGGGGAGAGATCTGATGGTGAAATTGGGTAGCCAGTTCTCCCTAATCAAACCTTGTAGCTGTGCTTACTCAACCCTGCCACGTTCCCTCTGAAGTATGGGAGGGGGTTGAGTCTGATGTCTGGGACCAGGGAATTCCTGGACATGCTACTCATGCCACCCCAGCTGTTGTCCAGCTGCGGGACCCTAAAGTATACCCCCACCGGCGCCAATACCCAATTAAACCTGAGGCCTGAGAGGGACTGCTACCACTGATTGACAAATTTCTAAAGTATGGAATTCTTGTTTACTGCCAGTCCCCATGTAACTCCCCAATTCTCGAAGTGAGAAAGCCAAATGGGGAGTATTGCATGGTTCAAGATCTCAGGGCAGTTAATGAGGCTGTGATTCCCATTCATCCCATAGTGCCCAAATCCCAGGGGGTACCCAATGGTTCTCTACTCTAGATCTTAAAGATGCCTTCTTTTGTATACCACTCCATGAGGACTCTCAATTTATTTTTGCATTTGAGTGGACTCCCCCTGGGAAATCAATTTCGTGCCAGTTAGCTTGGACTGTGTTGCCACAAGGGTTCTGGGATAGTCCCCATTTATTTGGTCAAGCCTTGGGGAAGGATCTTCGGGACCTGGACTTGCCTAATAGTAGCCTGATACAATATGTGGATGATATTCTTATTTGTAGCCCTACCAGGGAGGAATCCCTCAGGGCCACCACAAAGACTCTTAATTTCTTAGGGGCCCAAGGGTACTGGGTCTCTTTGTCTAAGGCTCAAATAGCTTGCCAAAGTGTTAAATATCTGGGTCATGAATTAACCCCCACCTCTCGATCCTTAACACCTGAGAGGAAACAGGCTATACTGTCCATTCCTGTCCCAGCCACTAAGAAACAGCTCCCTACTTTTCTGGGCATGGCTGGATTTTGTAGAGTTTGGATTCCTAATTTTGGACTAATTGCTAAGCCCCTTTATGAAGATACTCAAGGGCCTGATACCCTTCCCTTAGAATGGGGACCTGATCAGGCCACAGCTTTTAAAACTTTGAAATCTCAACTGACTTCCTCAGCGGCACTGGCTTTGCCGAATCTGGAAAAACCCTTTACATTGTATGTAGATGAGAGGAGGGGTCAGGCTTTGGGGGTTTTAACTCAGCGCCTAGGACCTAATCCCAGGCCTGTGGCATATTTTTCTAAACAACTTAATTCTGTGGCTGCTGGATGGCCCTCATGTCTCCGGGCTGTAGCAGCTACTGCAGTCCTAATTAAGGAAGCCTCTAAACTCACACTAGGCCAGCCCTTAGAAGTTTTGACCCCCCACCGAGTCCAGAACATCCTAGAAGTCAAAGGTCACCAATGGCTAGCTAGTGGATGGCTTACTAAATATCAAGCCCTGCTCCTGGACACCCCTGACCTAACTCTCAGAGTGTGCCATACTCTCAGCCCGGCAACTCTTCTCCCTGACACGGCCCCTTCAGAAGGCCTTATTCATAATTGTGAGGACTCCCTCGACTCAGTACACTTAAGTCGCCAGGATCTTAAAGATGCCCCTCTCCCTAATCCTGATGAAGAATGGTACACAGATGGTTCCAGTTTTGTAGATCAAGGGGAGAGGAGGGCAGGGTATGCTGTGGTCAGTTTAAACTGCACCATAGAAGCCAAGCCCCTGCCCCCTGGGACTTCTGCCCAGAAGGCAGAACTGATAGCACTCAACAGAGCCCTAGAGCTAGGGGAAAATAAAAGGCTAAACATTTTCACTGATTCTAAATATGCTTTTCATGTGTTGCATGCTCATGGGGCAATTTGGAGGGAAAGGGGATATCTGACAGCAAAGAATTCTCCTATTAAACATGCCCAGGAGATTTTAACACTTCTCCAGGCTGTACATAAACCCAGTGAGGTGGCTGTTATTTTCTGCAAGGGCCACCAAAAGGGAGAATCAGATCAGGCTGTGGGGAATCGCCTGGCAGACGCTGCAGCTAAGGAAGCAGCCCGCCAGCTGACTCTGATAGCCCCATTAGTGCTGCAGATCTCTGACTCCTTTAAGCCCTCTTACAGCCCCCAGGAACAGACCCTCGCTAAGGAGAGGGGATATACTCTCTCCGCCTCTGGGTGGTTTCAGACCCCCTCAGGCCAACTTCTTATCCCAGAGGGAAGCCAGTGGAAGTTGCTGTCGGGTTTACATCAGGCCACACATCTGGGGAAAAATGCCCTTCAGTCCCTAATAAAGCCCCTTTTTACAGGATGCAAGCTAGATGAGACGATCCGGCAAGTTTAAATTACTCTTGGTCTTTGTTGACACTTTTACAAACTGGGTTGAAGCTTTCCCTTGTAGAACGGAAAGGGCTCAAGAAGTATCCAAGGTCCTACTAAAAGAAATTATACCTCGGTTTGGCCTTCCCAGCTCCCTACAAAGTGATAATGGTCCTGCCTTTGTTTCCCAAATAACGCAGGCTGTGGCAGACACACTGCAAATCACTTATCACCTTCACTCTGCCTGGCATCCACAATCCTCAGGGAAAGTGGAGAAAATGAATCACACCCTCAAGCATGTCTTAACCAAATTGTGCATTGAGACTCGAACTGACTGGGTGACTAATCTCCCCATAGGTCTACTCAGGGTTCGAATTACACCCGGGAAAACCTTAAACTAAGCCCCTTTGAACTCCAGTACGGAAGGCCCTTCCTGACATCAGATATCTTGGTAGACCCAGAACAACATTTGGTCACTCAATTTGCCTCCCAACTAGGTGCCGTTAGGAAAGCTTTACAGAATATGCTAACAAGTATTTCCCCCAACCTTCCAGCGACAAAGTGGATTGCCCTACCTCCGTGCAACCTGGGGATTGGGTTTACTTAAAGTCCTGGAAAAATCAAAAGGGAGAACAGTTAGAGGCCACTTGGAAGGGACCCTACCGAGTTATTCTTACCACTCCCACTGCAGTGAAGCTCGAAGGCCTCCCTAGCTGGACCCATAATTCTAGAATTAAACCACTGTCACCTCTTGCCTCCCCCACTGGGCCTCCAGAGTACTCCTGTGACCCTATAGACGATCTTAAACTGCTGTTCCGGAGAAACACTTAACAAGAAGGTGGATAGAAGGAAGTGAAATCATATTCGACCTATTCCTTTTATGTATTAGCCTCTTTGTAATTGCCATTTGCCCTAGCAATGTTACTTTTAACTCTTCTCTTTCTTCTCCCTGATATCTTGTGCGCCTTTACCTTTAGGAAGTGGGAAGACAACTACCTAGTCAAACTGGGGAACTCTGTGGGTAAAGGAGGAGCCCAGGACTGTTGGGTATGTCACCCCCACCCACAGGGCAATCCTTACCTTCGCCCGGAGGCAGTCTTTGCAAGGGCCCCTCTGCCAGAGGTAACCACTTCAGAGGTCTTTGCCTCCCCTCTGATAGTGGCTACCCCTGCATGGGCTAACTTATCTGTCTGTACTCCATGCTTTCCAGCAGGCAACTACACTCATCTCTGGGAATTTAGCTCTACAGTCACCACACAGGTGAAGACTCCTGTCAGGGGAGGGTTTGTGAAAGTCTCTGCTGGCCTCTTGTGCTGCTCTGTCTGTGAGAACATTTATAGTAATAAGTGCCCTCGAAACTTCACCACTGCCAGCTGCACCTCCTGTGAGGAAGGGACATTCCCTACCTGTACCTATGATCGGTTCCCACCTACCACCCTCTTGGTGGGCCCTCCTTACCAGGCTTTCCCTTCTCATTTGAACATAATGATACTGCTTCCCCCAGCTTTAAAACCCTTGTTGACATTTTACAGGTGACTCTTCTGCCGGGAACCTTGTCATGCAATCTAACTGACCCATGGAGCCTCCATGTTCAAGGCCTACTACGAACGGGCCCCATTTGTGCTCCCCAAGGATATTCCTTTCTTTGTGGGATGGGTGGGTCAGAGGTTATGAATTCTGGGGACGAGGTACAGCGCAATGCCACCACCTGGCAGGACCCAAGACCTGCTGTCTTGGCTACTAGGTGTCTGACCCCTTACAAGAGCTATGGGATGTACACTCTGGGATTTCTCGCACCCCCTCTAACTATTTATAACATCACTAAGCAAGGCACTTCTCCTTTAAAACAAGTTAAACGAGGCTTTTTGGATAGTGTTCTTTGGTATCTCAAAAAGGGATCAGAATATCTCATGCCTTGGTATGGACATTTACAACATGAATGCATTCTCTCAAACCTGACAGTAGCTTTGCATCATTTGGCAACAGAGACTGCATTTAGCCTTCGGGAAATCCAGCAGTCTCTGAATTCCCTGGCCAATGTGGTTCTGGACAATCGAATAGCCTTAGATTATCTGCTGGCCTCTAGTGGAGGCGTTTGTGCCCTAGCTAACACATCCTGCTGCATGTATATCAATAATTCCTGACAGGTAGAACTCTGCACCAAAAATATGCTGGAAAAGGCTAACTGGATGGAAGAAATTCATGAAACCCTTAATGCACCAGGTTCCTCCTCTAACTCATGGTGGTCCTGGATTTTCCCTATACTGGCTCCTTTCTTGGTCCCATTCCTAATTATAGTCTTTATACTTCTTTTTGGTCCTTGTCTGCTTAACCTTCTTGCTAAGCTTGTCTCTTCTAGGCTCAGTGCATTCCACTTGCAGATGATTGCACAGGCTGGGTACCAACCGTTGCCCGAAGTTGTTACCCATCACCCCTTGGACCTGGCATCGGCCAAATTCCAGACCTTGGCCACGGACCCCACCCCTTTAACGATGATACCCTGAGAGGCAGGGATAGCTCTTCGCCCCTCCCCAGCGGGAAGTAGCTCGGGAAGCTGAGATCATCGTCCTGTACCCCCAAATGAATTTGGGTGTCATCTGTTTAAGGGGGGAATGATGGGGTACCTGGGGTCTAGGTCAATTTGTGAAACCAACTTGTGAAACCAGTCTGTGAAATTGTAACTGCAATTTGTATTGTAAAATTGTTATCTGTAAAATTCCTTTCCCAACCTCCGACTCTGCCCCTTCCCCCTATCTGCACTAGGCCTAGGCAACACCTTGGGAATCCTTTGTTCTTACTTAATCCCTCATGTCTCCTCCGGTCTGGCCCAAATCCTCATGTCTCCTCTTGCTTGGCCCAAATCTTATCTAAACTATCTATGCATTGAGGTCCCTTCCCTCCAGTCAGCCCAGACAATGGCAGCCTTACCCTTTAAAAGTAAAAGCATGTACCCCTCTCACTCGCAGGTCCCCTAAAGGACTCTTGCCCGCTGTAAAACTTTCTCAACTCTAACTCCAAGAAAGGCTGAGCTGAATTCTTTCCAGACTCCCTGTTGAACCTATCGGGATCCCGTTCCCCCCCCCCCCAACAAAACTGTTTATTACATTTGAGAAGATTTTAGTATAAGGGGGCTAAATAGTATACTTGGTCACTAATGGTCTGTGCATAATGGAAACATTCAGTGAAATGTAATGGCATTACCTTAAATCCTTGTCATTGATTATTTCAATAACTGGACAGGCCACTTTCTTTCTGTTCAAATAAACTCTTTCTAGGAGAGGCTCCAACCACCCAACATTACATTCCACGTGAGAATCTAGGAATGTCAACACGTCACCTGGTGGGCAGAACAAAGGTATACAGTTTAGGCCCAGGCCTCCCTCCTCAGCACTAGACCAGGTCATTAGCCTCTCCCATTGTACTCCTCTCCCCTTCCAAGTTATTTTAGAACCAACCTCTATTCTTACTCTTCACTCATTTGGTAGTCTTAGCTCCACCCTAGTCTTGCCATCTTGTCCTGACTCTCTACAACTTTTTTCCATTAGTAAAATGTAATAACTTGTCCATTGGAACTTTAAATGTCCTATCCTGGGACAATTCTTTATCCTGGGTTAAAGCCCAAGTCACCTGCTCTAGTTCTGACTCCATATCCAATCACCCCAAAATGACTTCAAATTTGCTTGTAAATATATTTTGTAGTGATTTTTCTCTATTTTGTTTTCTTCCATTAGAATGTAAGCACTTTGAGATAGAGATTGTACAATTTTTGTCTTTGTGTTGTTAACCATCAGGACATCACATGTCAGATGCTTAATAAATGCTTGTCAAATAAATGATTTCCTAAATGAACTTCCCACTTTTAGTCTCTCCATTCTTCAGTCCATCCTCCATATGACTGTCAAAAGAATCGCCTTAAAGTCCTAGTCTGATCATCTTATTTTCTGCTTAGAGAATGTCGTGAATATTGCTTCTAGGATGAAATACAAACTCTTAAGCTTTGCACTGGAAGCCGTTTCTAAGTCCCAGTTCCCCTTTGTAAACTGATTTTACCTAAGTCCTCTTCAAAAACTCTGTATGACAGCCAAACCAGCTCTTCCTTGAACTTGACATCCTGCACAGGTTGTCTTGTGTTCCTGGAATGCGCTCTCTTCACCTCTATCTCTTAGAATCCTTCGTTTCTTTCAAGGATTAACTCAAGCATTGCTTCCTATTGGAAACCTTTCCTGATTCCTTAGTTGTTGGGCTATCTCCTTCTTCAAATTTTATATTTACCCACCAATTATCAAAGGTTTATTAAATTAAAAAGTAACAAATATTTATGAAAAATTATATGCCAGATACTGTGCTGACTGTATTGGATACAAATACCAAGAAAGAAACAACCCCTAGTTTTAGGGAACTGATAAATCTAATTGGGGTGGCAGCAAGTACATGTATAAGTATATGAAGAATACATATAAAGAGAAAATGATAAAGGACACAAGGTGATTAGGGAGGGAAAGCACTATAACTTTGGGAGAATTCAGAAAAGGGAGGGTTCGTGTAGGAGGTGATGTTTGTGCTGTGTTTTGAAGGAAGAGAGAGATACCATTAGGCAGAGGGAGAGCATTTATGGCACAGGAGATGGTTGGTGCCAAGGCAGTGAGACAGGACTGCTGTTTTGTGTATGAGAGAAGGCTGAATGAGCTAGATGACAGATTATTAAAGGTGGAGTGATGTACAATGCAGCTGAAAGATAGGCTCAGGAAAGATTTGGCAACTGATTGGAAATGTGGGGTGAGGGAGAGAAAGAAGTTGAGGAAAATACTGAATTTATGAATGTTGGAGAGTAGGACAGTGGTGGTGCCAGCAGTAATAAGGAGGTGAAGAAAGATGAATTTAGGGTTCAGTTTTGCACAAGCAAGCTTGTGATGTGTTTCCAGGATGTCCAATTTGAAAGGTTGTTTTTTCTTTTAAATTTGTTTATTTGTTCAAATTGAAATTCTGAATAGAAATTTGGTGATACCTGACCAAAACTCTAGAAATAAAATGAGGCTGGATATATAGATCTGTAAGTAATTAGATAATAATTAGATAGATATAATTGATTAGATTATTAACTTAGTATAACTTTATTAAATTAAATATTAACTTATTAATTAAATATTAACTTATTAATAATTATTATTAATAACTGAATAGATAATAATTAAACCCATAACTGTTGATGAGGGCATTAAGAGAATTTAATTAAGAACGGATTTAGAGAAAAGAGAATAGGGCTCAGATAGAACCTTGGAGAGTGCTGTTAGGGATCGTTGATAGTGTCACAGCAAAGGAGACAGAAGAGGAGCAGTAGAGAAGGTAGGAGGGCCATCATTAAGAGTGCCATTACAATAAAACACAGAAGAAAGAGTATACAAGAGGACAGGGTGTCAACAATGTCAAATGAAGCAGAGAGGTCAAAAAGGATGAAACTAAGAAATGACTACGTGCATACCTGGGACTTATTTGCCAATGAAGTCAGTACTGCTGGCTCTCTTGTAGCTTATTCTATATAAGGGGGTCACCAATAAGTCTTAGGTTGCAACAGTATTTGTGCCATAGGCTGTGTACCCATAATTCTAGATGAATGTAATTGTGGGGAGATTGCAGGGGAGAAGTATGGATCAATATACAGAATAAACTCAGGAGAAAACTATTTGAGAGGAAAATAAATGATGTGACTATGACATCTTCAAAGTCTCATGGCAAGGAAAATAATTTTCTAAAACAGAGACATCAGAAGGAAGAGATGATAGCATAATCTCTACACTTGACTTCTGGGGAATCCTGTCCAGTTGGGAGAACAAGAATCAACAGTCTCACCTGTTGCGATCTGTGCTCCTGCCAGTCTGGCTCTTATTAAGCCATGCCTCTCTTTGAGATGAAGTACCTGGACTTTGGGAAACTGTGACATGTACTTATCCAATTGGTCTTTCAGGTATTCTAAATCAAAGAGGGAGAAAAAGGAGAAAATATTTATTTCAGCCTGACCTTGGAGCGATGATAAGTCTAAGAAATCTTGTGACATTTATTGAAATGGTGACATTTTATCCTCTTTTCCAAGATTTTGGTTGCAAATGTAATTTCCTTAGATAGATTTTATCAAGAATCTACCATGGACGACCTTCCCGCAGCTCTGGCTTCCACCCTCCCCAATCCATGTAAAAAGGGGACTCTAAACAAACTTTGGAGCTGCAGAACCCACAAAATGACAGAGAGAAGCTAACCTCCCACCGAGGACACCTCGGCAGGCCGGCAGGAATCCAGTGCAGTGCTCCAGTAACCAAGCCCAGCCCCGTGCCGAGGCTTTAGCCCCAGGGCGGGCCTGACCAGCCGCTGGCCAGAGGGACTCCAGATCAGCAGCAGCTGTTGCCGTTTCCAGATTTATCAACACATAGATGCGAAGGACAAGGTGAGAGGTCAGTACAGTCTGGACTTTGGGACCAGTAAGTGGGAGTGCGCGGCTTTTACCCCCAGGGTGAAAAGCCACTGAGATGCTGGCACAGCCAGCCAGCACCATGTGGCGGCTTCAGCTCTTGGCCTGCAGAGTGTAGGGGGACCAAGCACCAGTCTGAGGGGTAATCGCTCTTGCTTTAACCTGCTTGGATCTGGATTGCAGTCTAGGGTGGAGGTTCTGGAGTGTGTGTCCAGCTTGCCAGAGCACGTGGAGACCTCAGAGAGGGCACCCATCTAATACCTCCAGCAGCTGAGAAAACCCCAGCATTTGGGACGAAAGCTCCCCTGTCTGGTGGCAGAGTCCTACTGTGGCAAAAAGCCCAAAAGTCAACTAATTGAGTGGCAAAATGAACAGGCAAATGAAACAAAGCAGACAGCAGATTCCAACAATACACTCCTATTTTGGGGACAAAAAGGAGCAAAGCATGGAACAGGAGGAAAACAGTGAAGTCAGAACTCCTACACCAAAAGCTTCAAAGGAAAATACAAGTCAGTTACAGGCCATAGAGGACCTTAAGAATCTACCATGGGTGGGGAACCTGTGGCCTCAGGGCCACATATAGCATTCTACGTCCTCAAGTTTGGCCCTTTGACTGAAACCAAACTTCACAGAATAAATCCTCTAATAAAAGGATCTGTTCTGTTAAAGTTGGACTTAGTTGAAAGGTCACACCCAAAGAACTAGAAGGTCACATGTGTCCTTAAGACCACAGGTTCCCCACCCCTGAATTCTAAATTATTAGATGCTCAATTTTCTTCCTTCAAAATCCCATATTAGGTTCAGCAAACAAGTTGAAGTTCATAGGTTCAGGAAGTTAGAGCTGAAAAGGACCTGAGAATTCATCTACTACCACCTCATTTATTTTGGGTTTTGAGGAATCTGAGTTCCAGAGAAGTAAAAGTAACCTCGAGAGTTACTCCATGATGATGGATGCATTCAATTCCACTCTTGCAGACTTGTTCATGCCTCTGGATCTTGAAAGTTTTTAAAAGTGAATGATTCTGGGAAAGAGAAGCAGAAGAAGGCACAAGAGAAAGAAGAAGAGGCAGAGGAGGAGGAAGCAGAGGACAAGTAGGGAGATGAAGGGAAATAGGAGGAGAGAGTAGAGAATGAGGAGGAAGAGAAACAGAAGAAGAAAGAGGGAATAGAAGAAGAGGAAGATGTGGGAAAAGAGAAGAAGGATGCGAACAGGAGGAGGAAAGGGGAAAAATGAGTAAAAAGAAGAGGAAATCCAGGAGGAGGAGAAGAAAAAGAAGGAAGTGAAAGAGACAAAGGAAAAAAAGACAAAGAGAAGAAAGACTAAGAGGAGGAAGATTAAGCTGTGGGAGACCCTTTTATGAGCCTTTACCATCTAAAAGGGAGTGTATCGTTTCTGGTCAGGAAACCTGTTTTGTCTCAAGTTCACTTTTTGAGGCATTTTCAGTCAGTTCACTGAGGTTCAGTTTTTCCTAACTAGAATACACCATGTGCTCCATGTGCCATAAGTTTTATTGGGATAACTTTGTCAGTGATGTGACTGTTGAAGAAGCCATGCTGTGTCTTTCTTCATGGGTCCTCTGTAGTTAATTTGGGTATTTATAATGACCAAAATGGTTTAGTCACTCAAGGTTGTTCTTAAAACCATATTGCTGTTACTGTTTGCAACATTTTCATGTTTCTGCTCATTTTGCTATTCATTATTTTGTGCAAGTCTATTCATTTTTTAAAGATCATTGAACTCATCATTTCTTATAGCACAGTAGTGATTCATCACAATCATATACCCCAACTTGTTCAGCCATTCTGCAATTGATAGGCATCCCTGCAATTTCCAGTGAAATGCCTGTTTTATTACTTAAGTTCAGAGTAAAATAAATAATATTTAAAAAAGAAGCCATACTGTGTAAACAGACTTCAGTGTGTGCTGATAAATGTTTAACAACTGCCCACCAAAACAACAACAATAAATGAACTTTAAAAAAAATTCATCTGCATCAGTTACATTTTTAAGTTTCATCTGCATTATTAACATTTTCTCCATCACTTTCTTAAGTCTAGGTGACCAACAAAATAATAAATCAAGCCCTGATTTGCCAATTTCTCACTGACCTAGATAATTTAACAATTGGCTCTCCCTATAGGTACTGGTTCCAGTATATCCTTGAAGTGTCACTTATAACTGTGGTTACAGAAATATGTTAATATGGAAGAAAAAAAGGAGGCTACTTTGGACTCTGCATTTCTATCTGGGTTCAACATCAGATTTTTATTTTCTGAAATTTATCCAGTGCCTATGGAGATATTAAGAAAGTGATAGGGATTGTTTGTCACTGTTGTACTTTGAATTCACAGAGGCAGCCTGTGTAAGGCCAGTACCATTATATTCATCAGCCTTGTGACTGTAGCACAAAGATTCATAGCATTGAGGAAACATAAACTCTATAGGCACATATATATCTGTATCATGTGATACAGATTCCAAAGCCTCATGTGAGGGTTTGAAACGAATGCATTTCCTCCAGTCTTTACTTTTTGTTTTTAGGGGAGGAAGTATCTATGATTTCATATCTGTAACAGACTCTCTTAATCTGCAACTCCATCATATTTTGTAGTTTTAGAGTTGCTCAGGGCACTGTGAAGCTAAAAAAAAAATTGTCTATGGTCACAGAATTAGAATGTGTTAGAAGCAGGACCTCTCAGGTTTTTCTGACTCCAAAGCAATCCTTCTATCTACTTATCCACACAGTCTGTAAATAAGGAGTTTAAGTAGTTATGGCATTTTTTGAAATGCATATTAAATCACATGTTAGTATTCTAGATATAAGAAAGGAAGGTGGACAAATCAGCAAGTCTCTTGACCCATTGGAAATGGCGGGGGGGGGGGGGGGGGGGGGGTTGGTCCCTAAAGGAGGATAGTGTGTACTGGAATCATAAAAGAAACAGGAGGGGACCTGGACCTGCCTCTGACTTTCTGAGATCTGAACTCTTTCTTTAGTTGCCACCAGCAAGAAAGGCCCTGTCATGTCAATGATCAATAGCAAGAATGTTCTCTCCTTTGGGTATTTTACACTAGCACAGATGATTGTACACAACAATTTGTTGCTACAGTTGTATATAACATTTCATTTTCTCTGGTATTTTCCCAAATCACTGACTGCAAATGGGCTCATGTGCTAGTATCATAGAAAGATCATAGAACCATAGCTTTAAAATTGAAGGGGACATTGGGGGATATCTAGGCTAAACACCTAATTTTACAAGTGAAGAACCTAAAGCTCAGGGAAATTAGGTGACTTGCCCAAGGTCACACAGTGTATATGCTACACAGGTCCTCCAAATTTAAATCCAATGCTTTCCCCATTCCACCATGATGTTGACATAGGCTGATTTGGAAAAGAGATACCATACCCAAAAGTGGCAAAGGAGGCTTAGTTGAATGGAAAGCTAGTAGTAGAGACACACTCAGTCCAGGGGAACTTATTTTCAGCCGACCTTTTGAAGCCCATAGACTCACACACCATATTGTCACTACACAGTACCAAGTGAAGCACAGCTTTGGCTCTGTTCCAGGGTTTGGGGCTTGATTAAAAATTAATCTGTTGTCTCTCCCCTTCCCCCCTCACTCCAATGACACATTATTTTGTCAGGATGCAGGCCATGTGTTTTTGTTACCTTTGGTGCTGAAGTCATCCACTAGTAGAATCTCTTTAATGAGGTGTGGAGGTGAGCGATTGAGGACGCTGTGAACTGAGCGAAGAAGAGTAGACCACACCTCGTCCACAAAGCACATGATGACAGAGGTGGTGGGGAGATTGTTGTGAACCAGCTGATCCACACACCTGGATGGATGGCCAACAATACAAGCAGAGAATAAGTGAGGTAGGATGTTGACATTACATAGCAGATTAAAAAAATGAAGGTCAGATTAGGACAGTAGGGTACAAACGAAGGCATTAGAGGCAAAATAAATTCCAGGTGATTGTAATTTTCTTTCTTTCTTTCTTTCTTTCTTTCTTTCTTTCTTTCTTTCTTTCTTTCTTTCTTTTTCTTTCTTTCTTTCCTTCTTTCTTTCTTTCTTTCTTTCTTTCTTTCTTTCTTTCTTTCTTTC
>NW_027187419.1:82630706-82660191 GCF_028583685.1 Petaurus breviceps papuanus | reverse complement strand
CTTTCTTTCTTTCTTTCTTTCTTTCTTTCTTTCTTTCTTTCTTTCTTCTCTCTCTCATCTTTCTGTATATCCATTTCTTTATTTACTTATTTACCTATCCATTCATTCATTTCTCTGTCTTTCCATCTGTCTCTCTGTCTCTGTCTTTCTCTCAGGATTGGGCCCAGGCTGAATGTATAGTAGCCACTCATGGGTCTATCCCACTGCTGATCATCAAGAAAGTTTTGCCATGCTCCATTTCTAATCTGGGTGTATCTGCTCCCTCATAATTAGCCTTATTAACCACTCACTCAGTTCTGAGGGCTCACCATATTGATGCCAGGTAGTACAAGCACCCTGCCAACTTTGGCCTTCTTACAGATCAGAACTCCTAAACTCAAGAGATCCAGCAGCATCAACCTCCCCACTAGCAGAGACTACAGCCATGTACCATCACATCCAGATGGGTGGCTGTAAAGTTATAATACTATTATGAAAAGACTAAAGCAACAGGTCACATGGCATAGTGGAAATAGTCCTGGGCTTGGAGTCAGAAATTCTGAATCTAAGACTGAGTTCTGTTATTTTTCAATTATAGTGGGACCTTGAATGAGTTACTTACTTTTTCTGCATCTTGTTATATTCACATGTAAAATAAGGATCATAGAATTTAGAACTAAATAGCACATCAGGGGTGATTTAATATAAAGCCCTCATTTATAGAGGAGAATAAAATGATGCTTTAGAAATATTTATTGCTTAAATGACTTTGCCGGGGTTATACAGACAGAAGTAAGAGCAGGGACTTGAATCCCATTCCTCTGACTCAGGGTCCATTTTCTCTTCTTTCATACAATAAAGTCTTTTCATCCTAATTCTCCTTGTGTTACTCACCTCTTGTTGCTGGGGAACAATGTGGTGCAGCAGAGCAAGTACTGGATTGTTCTGAGGAACTGGCTCCCTCGCCCCAGTAGGCTACATATTATTTCTATGACCCTGGAAAACTCATTCAAGACAACAAACAGTAGAGCTTTGGGCTTGGAGTCAAGAAGTCCTGTCTTTGATACTTCCTAGCTGTGAGATGGTGCGCAGGTCGCTTCCATTCATTTTTCTGGACCTCAATTTCCTCTTTATAATACCTACAGTGTCTGCCTCATAGGGTGGAGTCTCAAATGAGAAAATTACATGTAAGCCACTTTGCAAAGTTCAAAATGTTATACAAATAGTTTTCAAATTGTTATAAAGATAGATCTGAACTATAATATGATTATCACTATTATGAATGTATTATGTATAATAGTATGCTATTATATATTGTTATGTATAATAGTATACTATTAATATACTACTTATTTTATTATGAATACAAGCCATGGGTTCTTCCTGTAAGTAGGTTGTGAACCACAGGATGGCATTATGACCGATTTTAAATATAAACTATTAAAGCCAGTCCTTGCTGTTGAGTGGGCTATAATTGGTGCTCTCATTGGCGGTTTCACCAGAGTGTCTGCCCTCGGGTATTTTCTTTGCCTTGCTTTGCATTCAAGCAAGCATATGTGTACAGCAGTATCCATAATTGCCAAATAATTAAGCTGATGTCTCCTTTTGCAGCACATCCTGGGCCATCTCACAGAGACTACATCTGCTTCACTGGAGCCACCTTGAAATTATCTTGATTGGTTGCTCCCAAGTGAGAACAAGAGAGCATGGTATTAGTGTTTGTTCTGGCTGCTGCTGGTTTTGGGGGTTTTCCATGTCATGTGGTTTATGCCTCTCTGCTGGCACAAGCCCATCTCTCTGCCTATGCCACACTCTATCAGACGGCCCCTTGTCAGACCTCCCAGGCGGCCTTCTCCTGTCTGCCAGCAAGGCTCTTAATACTTTACCTATACATGAAACATTGTTCAATCCACAAGAAAAATCAACCACCAGTGTTTAGAAAGGTGCTTTTATGAGGTTGGTCAATGAAATGTATTGTCAAACAATGCACCTATTTTTCGTTTGGTTAATAAATCAAAAGTGTGTGAGTATCGCCAGAGCTTTGGCCTATAGCTTTGGGCTGTGATTATAGAGTCACATGTCTATCATTGAAGGAAGGCAGAGCCTGGGAGTCATAAGATCTGGCCTTACCACTTACTTAACCTCACTGTTCCTCAGTTTCTTCATCTTCAGTATTTGTTCTCCCTCCTTCTAGAACCCAAAGTAGTAATTTTGGAGTCTGGAATTCAGACACTTACTAGCTGTGTGACCCTGGGCAAATCACTTATCAACAGTAAAAGAAGATATAATAGCACCTACCTCTCAGGGCTGTTGTGAGGATCAAATAAGATAAGATTTGTAAAATGTTTAGCACTTTATAAAGTACCTGGCACTCAGCAAGTGCTTAATAAATGTTTATTCATTTCTCTTACACTCCCCCCCTGGGGAAAGCAAGACAAAGCATGGCCTTGGCAAGCATGGAACATAACCCTACATAAAGTATTCTTTAAGCACTCACTACATTCTAGGTTCTGTGATACAAATAGATTTGGGGATACAAATACAGTGAATGAAAGTTTATGTTTGAGTTTACTTTTCTAATGGGGGAGACAGGTACATGTATAAATTGATGAAGAAAAAATATATTAATAATACAAAGTAAAGAAATACAACTTAGGGCACTAGCTAGTGGTAGGGTCAAGAAAACATTTGTATTGATCCCACTGTCTGCTAGCACCCTAGCCTGTAGAGAGTTGCATCTTGAAAAAGGAGAGGGAGTCCATGAGGCAGAGGAAATGGACAACAGCCTGGACAAAGACCTAGAGATAAGAGATTGACCATTCTCTGTGAGAAACAAAGAGAAGTCTAGTTTGGCTGGAGCATAGAATAAAGGATGGCGGATGAGGCTGGAAATATAAGTTGGGGCAAGGTTGTGAACGTTTTTAAAGATAAAGAAAGTTTCTCTATGTTCCTAGAGACCACTGGAGTTGATTGTGTAGGCCAATAGCATGGTCATATATGCCCACATTTGAGGAAAAACTGCTTTGGCAGGTGTGTGTAAGATCGGATAAAGTGGGGAAATTTGAAACATCAACATTTGGCTGAGTGGGATAAGGGAGAGTAGAATTGGAGATAATGCTCGTGCTTATGAACCTAGGAGTGTGATGCCTTTAATAGAAATAGGGAAGTTTAGAAGAGGGGTAGGCTTAAGGAGAAAGAAAATGAGCTTGAGAGGTCTCCAGGAAATCTAGTTAAAATGTCCACTCGGTCAATTGGTGATGCAGGATTAAAGGTAAGGGAAGAAACTGGGGGCTATGAAGGTCTGGTAGTAACTGACAAAGAGATGATAATTATACCCATGAGGGCCGATGTGGTCAGTGACAGAAATGACAGTAAAAGAGCTTTCATTTCTCCTTTTGCCTCATTCCTCCCAAATTTTCTTTTTATTCACCAGGACCTCCTGTCCCTCCAGCTCTCCTTGTTCTCCTAACTATTCCCATCACCCTGGCACACACACACACACACACACACACATCAGGTAGACATCCCTATCTTCCATGCACGGTCTGGATTAAGGTTAAAAGGATGAGGGCAGAGCAAAGACCATCAGCTTTGGCAATTAAGAAGTTATTGGTATGGGGCAGCTAGGTGGCACAGAATAGAACGTCGGCCCTGGAGTCAGGAGGTCCTGAGTTCAAATCTGGCCTCAGACACTTAACACACACACAAAAACTAGCTGTATGACCTTGGGCAAGTCACTTAACCTCAATTGCCTTCCAAAAAGCAAAAAAAAAAAAGTCATTGGTAGCTTTGGAGAGAACAGTTTGAGGTTGGTGGCAAGATTACAAAAGGTTGAGGAATGAGTGAAAGGAGAGGAAGTGGTGGTTTGGAATTTAGAGAGCTTTTTTTTTTTAGGAGTTTGGCTGAGAAAGGTAAGAGAGAGAATGAAAATCTGAAGAGATAGGAGTAAAGGTTTTTTGAGGCTGGGAAGATTTATGCATAGTTTGAAGGTGGGATTTAAGACTTTAGGGAGATCTTAGGACTTCAAGGTGAGAGAGGACAGAAAAGTCTGGGATACTTCCAGGCTCCTTCTGGAGAGACCACCCTCAGATGTGGGAATAAGGTTGGGCTGGACCAAGACGAAGTTCACTCAGGGTTCAAAAATGAGGCAGGGTTGAGGAAAAGAAGCAAACCATCTGGTAGTTTCTGATGTTAACTAATTAGTCTTGCTAATTAGCTGCTAAGCTATGTAGTTTTTCCCTTCTAAAGGGGTACACATGTTGTCAGCACCCTCTAAATCTCACTACAATAGCAAAACCAGAATTGCCTGCCGTTGACTCTGCCTACTTCACAATTTTATTATAAGAACCAAAAATGAGAAAAGATACGTAAAAAACTTTGTAAATCTTAAAGGGAACCTTAAAACTTTATGTAAATGTAAGCTGTGATTATTTTTGAGCCATCCTATTTTTCTAATATGTCTCTGGCCAAAATGACCTTTTAAAAAAATCTCTTGTGAACTAAGAAATATATGGATACAAAATTCCTTTAAACTTTAAATTAAAGGATTCAGAGTTAGAAGGGACCGTGGAGGTCATTTAACCACCCTCATAGTTCAAAGGAAGAAACTGAAGCCCAAGCTCAGTAAGAGCTGAGGGAGAATTCAAACCCAGGTCCCTCTGATTCCTAATTTGGTATTCTTTCCATGAGACCACAACCAAGTCGATATCTCAGGAACTTGCCATTCGAAAACCCTGTGATTAACCTTAAGTAATAAGCCCCACCTAAACAGTCTCTATGTCTGGGAGAGAATTAGTCCAGTTAAGACATGCAAACACCCGCTCTGACCTTACTTAAAAGGCCGTGTATTAATCAGTCAAAGCAAGGAAAATAGGCATTTGAAGACAAATTTGCTGACAATACATTAATTTCACCCAAAGTATAGATAGCCCATATTCAAAGTAAATTACATGCAATTTCAAATTTGTAGACTTGGTAATATGGGGAATTGATTTTACAGAAAACAAAAGCTTTGAATTTATGGAATTATCAGACTGGAGTCCAATTATTTCAAAGGATTTAGTAATAGAAGTAACTTGAGAAATTAACTAGTCTAATTCCTGCATTGTATAGATGAAGAAACTAAGGAATGCAAAAGAGATGCAAATTATCCAAAGTAGTGAGCACAAGTCAGTAAGCCTGAGAGTCAGAATTCAAACCCAAGTCGTTTGATTCTAAATAAATAGACCCTGTTTTCAATGCTCTTTCTACTATACAGAATTTTCACAGGTATATTGTGTCTTAACTATATTAAATATTGAAAACCCAGTGTTGTTTTCAGGAGGAGAAAAAACAAAAACAAACCAGTTGTTCTCATTTATGTGAAGTCATGAGTTAAATGAAGTTGTTTTAGATAGTTGTGGCATAGTAGTCAATTATAAAAAAGATATTTCCGAAATTAGGGAAATATTGTGAAAGGCTCAATCAGCATTTATTAGACTCCTACTATGTACCAGGAATTTGATTAAGCACTGAGAATATAAAAAAAAGATAAATCTGTTCTCACCTTCCAAGAGCCTACATTTTAACAGAAACACTTCAAAAGTAAAGAAAGTGCTTTCAGCAGGAAGAATAATGCTGGTATACTATAATGTTGAGCAGGCTATAAGATTTGTCACAATTGTGTCCCCTTCTTCACTAGAAAATTTTCTACTTTTTATTTTGAGTTATCCTATTTTTTCCCTTTGAATTAGAATCTCTGATTTTTATTTTTGAAGTCAGTGAGAAGAGAATAATTGATTTATGTGCCTATAAGTTATCCTTGCTGGAACAGATCCACACTATAAAGCAAAGGATACTTGTTATGGCTCAGTATATTCAAGATGAACAAAAACTTCCAGTGAAATGCTCAGTAATCTCTTTCTGATTTTTAGAAAATACCAGGTGACATAGGTAATAACCACAAGGGAAATTGACTAAAACAGGTTTAGGCAGTTAATACTTAAAAGAGAAATGAATTCTAATTTCAGATCTGCCATGAATTTGCTGTGTGACTAGGTAAATCATTTCACTTGCCTAATTGTCCCAAGTTATCTCACTTGAAAAATGAGATTGGCCTAGATGATTTCTCAGTTGCTTTGATTCTTTGATTTTTATGATCTCAAATTGCTTTCAAAGTAATACAAACAGAAATTTCTATGCATCCAAGCATTTCTGGCCTTGGGAGGAGCTGCCTATGTAATGGGATTTGGAGGACTCTGGTGAAATTCCTGATGCCCAATTAAGATTTATTTCTTTGCCCCCCTATGGCTCCCTACCCTCCAATCAGACATGGTACATAATGTTGTTTACAAAGAATGTTAGAACTGAAAGAGATCCCATAAACCATCTGGTGATGAAGGGTCCATTCTATCCCAGTACAACACATACCATTTTTGTTGTTGTTCATTCATTTTTCAGGCATGCCTTACTCTTTGTTACCCATTTTGGGGATTTCTTAGCATAGATATTGGAGAAGTTGGCCATTTCCTTCTCCAGTTCATTTTACAGATGAGGAAACTGAGGCAAATAATACTTAACCCCAATTCCTTTAAGAAAAAAAAAAAGAGTTGTGTGACCCTTAGCCAGTCAGTTAACCTCTGCCTGCTTCAGTTTCTTCATCTGTAAAAATGGGATAATAATAATACCAAGGATTAAATGAGATATTTGTAAACTGCTTTGTAAAACTTAAAGCACTATATAAATATTGTTATTATTAAGTGCTAAGCACTGTTGTTTCTATGCTGCTAAAGGACTTGCATACGCTGTCAGGGTCCCTTAAATTAGACATCCCAGGACAAAACCTTGATTTCATGATTGTTTTGATCTGTGACTTGTGTTCTTTCTCCAGTCTCCTCCACTATCTCAGTATACTTGTAATTCAGGTTATTACATAGTTCATTGGATGAAATTCCTGATTGCCCCTTGGCAAAGTGTGACCTCATTTTGAGCTAAGAATGGTCAGTTTGTTCTAAAGCCCAGAAGGCTTAAGAGAATGAATTCAAAATTTGCTGGCTTTCAGACTGGTTTTACACTTAAATCATAGACTTTTGGAGTTGAATTATTTTAAAAATCATCAAGTTCAATACTTTCATTTTACAGACAAGGACCTGAGGCTCAGAGAATCTTGGCAAATGGCTACAATCCTGTGGGATTATTCAAGCAGTTAATTCGACTCACTGATATTGGCAGTTTATGGTTGTTTCTTAATGTTATGGCAATGCAAACCATTGGTAAAGTTTCTAGTGGATTCGTGGCCTTTTGTTCAGATATAAAATATATGTCCAGCATTTCTTTTTCTTATTTGTTAGAACAGGAACCAGACTAACTGTAAATTACTTTTAGGGATTATTGTTTACTTGAAGGTGTGGTGTGGATAATAATTTCTTACTCTATAAATGTGGAATTCTTAAACTTTTTTGGGTATTATGGACCCCTTTGGGAGTCTGGTGAAGCTGATGGACCCCTTCTTAGAATAGCATTTTTAAATGCATAAAGTAAAAAACACAAGATTACAAAGAAAACCATTTAAAGTAAAATGCAACTATCAAATTAAAAAAAAATTAATGGATCCCAGGGTAAGAACCCCTCTTGTAAACCTATAGCATGTAATATTGTAGCTTACAGTCATATTAAAAATGTTTGTAGGTAATAAATGCACTTTATTCTCCTAGTGTCCATAGAACTGTGGTTTGTGAATTGGTGGGGTATAAACATTCATTCATGCATTAATTCATTACCATGAATTTATCAAATATTTACTGAATGTTTGAATGTATAAGGTACTGTGATAGGTCTAAAGATGAAATCAATTGCATTTTTGTAGAAATAGGAAAAGATATATGCTGCCAAAAGTACCATGATTCTTATTGTCTTCCTCTTAATAGACATACCATAACTGGATGATCTGACCCTCTCAAAAGTGGTTCCTGAATCTAAAATAATCAAACTCTCATCACTTATCAAAAGACTTTCAAAATGACAGTTCCAGCCCTCCTGGCTTGCCTATGCTGAATACTAGGCAAGTAACAGCATTTGAATGTCGCCTATCAAATAAATACCGCTTAAAAATCAGTAGATTTGAGAGAATGATAACATTTTCTCTCACTTCTATGAATTTTTCATTTTATTCCATAACAGTCAAAATGTGATGCCTGGGTCAGGTCTCTGTCTTCACTTGCTTGAACAAAAGGTCGATGGGAAGATTTTCTCAACTTCTATTTGCAATTCAACTACAGCCTTGATGTGGGGCGTAAGGGGACCTTCACTCCCAAAGCTCTAGTATCTTCAAGTAGATCTTGAGGAGAAAAGAATGTCTTACTGAAGAACTCTACCCAGAATTAAATTCTTTTCTCCAAGACCTTAGAATTATTGGGACTTTCTTCCCCTGCCATTGATAAGAAGAAGGTATAGTTCGATAAAAGAATTTCTTTTATTTTCTTTCACACCATTTGTCTGAACCATACAGCTATTAATTTAGAAAAGTTCAGCCATAACTGAACCCCCAAATTCACTGATCCATTTTTTTGTAGAAAATAATTTGTTAAAAATCAACCAGCACTATCAGGTTTTAGAAACACAAGTCACCTGCATGAGTTTTCTGAATCTTGGTAATGGTTTGCTGAGTGCCTGGCAACAGACAAAAATGGGGGGAAGAGATGGCACAATGCCACCTTACATTACTAAAGCAACTTCTGTTTTTAAACCTCTACACCTTTTGCCATTTGATCTTTACAATAGCCCAGTGAAATAGAGCAATTATCATCATTCCCATTGGGCAGATAAAGACGGTTCTAGGAGACACACACACACTACTGGAATGAAGAGGTTCTAATCTTGACTCCTGAATTTACTGAAGTGACTACCAGCTGTAAGATCCAAGTCACATTAACTTCTCTGAACATTAATTTCTTTATCTGTAAAATTAAGGTCATAATACACCACCTACCTTACAAAGTTATAGAGAAAGTACATACTGACTTTAAATTCAGGTAAGTAAGTGTGCTTAAAGTGCTAAGTAAATGTGAATTATTATAATTAATTGAATTGTTCAAGTCATATGGCTAATAATTGGCAGAGGCTGAACTAAAACTTACATCCCTTGCCTATGAGCAAAATACTTGTTCTGTTATATCATATAAAACATGTTCTGTACCAAAATATTTACTTTTGTTGATATTTACGCCCTTCAACCACACTTTTATGGACTTTTTTGGGGGGGGAGGGGAGAGATAATTTAATGAAAAGGATATGGAGTCAGAATATCTTTGTTAAAATTCCTGTTCTGGCACTTACTGCTTGTGTGATCTTGGGTACTTATCCCATTTATCATTTATTTATACTTACCTCATTTTATTTACCCTATTTATACCACATATATTATTAAAAGGATACCATTTATACTTTTGGAGCCTCAGTTTCCTCATCTGTAAAATGGAGTGGGACTAAATTATCTTTAGTGTCCCTTCTAACTCATTCCAATATCAGTAAGCAGAAGAAACTGCTTGAATAACCTCAGGGGATTGTAGCCATGTGTCAAGATTCCCGGGGCCTCAGGTCCTTGTCTGTAAAATGAGAGGTATCTCTTATCCTTCACTTCTGTAGGATATAATCCAGATGTATAAACATTTTTGTGAAATTATCTTATTAGTTATGATATTTATATGTAATAATTTTAATAATTCCATAAAAAAAGAACTACAATTCTTTTTTTCTCAAAGTTACTACTGACTCTGAAAGCAAGAGAATGTTTCCAGTAATGTTTCCCTCTATACTGGGAATCTTGGAGAGCTCAAAAGAGTGAAGTATGGCAGTTGTTTGATGTACCTTTCAGTCATTTAAACCGCCCATATACATATACACATGTATATTTATTCACATACATATATACATGCATATATGCATATACACACATGTATGTGTGTATAAATATATTATACATCTACATGCATAAATATATATACCTTTTGGAGGGGAATAAGGAAATTTATCAACATGCACAATCCCCTCTTACTTGATACAGATATAGGCTCAGTGTCCAGGACTTTCTTGTAGCTAAGGATAGGAACAGAGGAAAGTGGGCTCCAATGTGGCCTAATGAGATTCTGTGGATGACATGTCTTAACTAGGGGAAGTCTAGAGTGGCAAATTCTTCAGGGGAGAGTTGTGATAGACAAAGGATCCCTTTGACTGCCTTGATTTGCACTAAGATAATCAGAGTAAATGGTGTATCCTCTAATGCCAAGAGAGGATAGCAGAGGAAACATCACTTGAAAAGCAGGAGAGAAGAGAATGGTAATGATGGATATGAACAGATCGTAGTGGAGAACACCTGTTTCCCACAGGGCCACTGCAGACAAGCATGCAGACTTCTTCACCACCTGTACACTTGGAGCAACAATATGGTAGACTATTCATGCTTGATTTGCAGAAGACCATGGCATTAGAGGCTGTGTAATGCTGGGACTCTAGGAGACATTAAGGAATATTTGCTGTGGTACCTTGTAGGACAGCCTGAATTAGCAGAGTATGACATTTTGTGTCAGAAGACCTGAGTTCAAAAACACTGTTGTTCACTCCATTTTGGGGGTTAAGCAAATTACTCCCCTATCCTCAGACCCCAGTTTCATCTTGGATTAAAGGAGGGTATTGAACTTAATGAATACTAAGGGCTTTCTGAGTGGTAAATCTATGGTCCAGTGGAAAGATCCTTAGTTCTGGGGTCCAAAGACCCTGGGTTCTATTCCAGTTCTAACCATGCTATTTACTATTGTGTGATATTAGGATATTCAAAACTTCCTTAGGTGCCATTTTCCTTTCTGTAAGATGAGAGATTTTGACTAGACTTCTAAAGTTTCTTTCTAGTCTAAATCTATGATATCATTGATTATTATTTATTGAAAGATGATATTTATGGTATTTTCTCTCTTTTTAATAAAATTTCCTTTTGACACATTATGGGCAGTATTCTTACAAGTGGGAGTTAGCCCCAACCTCTTTGCCTATCCAGTCTGGATAGATTGCTCCATTAGAGTCCCTGCTTTCTGAATGGGAACTCAAAGCAGGAGAAGTTTGACATTCTCATAAACTAAGTTAATGAGCAGCCAGCAAGCTTTTATTATATATCTATTATATACCAGACACTGTGCCAAGTGCTGGGGATCCAAAAGAAGGTAAAAGACAGTATCTCCTTCAAGGAGATCACTCTCTAGTGGGGAAGACAACAGGGAAACAACCATGTACAAACCTGATAGAGATAAGAAAAAATGAGATATAATCTCAGAGGGAAGGCACTAAGATTAAGGAGGATTAGGAAAGACTTATTATAGAAGGTGGGACTTTAGCTGAGATTTAACACAAAAGAAGCCAGGAAAGCCTGAGATATAGACGAGGAGGGACAGATTTCCAGCAATGAGGAACAGCCAATGAAAATGCTCTGAGTTGGAAGACAGTAGTGTCATGTGGGAGGAACATCATGGAGACCAATGTCACTAGACAGTAGAGTGTGCAGAGGGGAGTAAAATATAAGAAGCCTGAAAAGGTAAGAGTCAGGTTATGAAGGGCTTGAAAAGCCAGAGGATTTTATTTTTGACCCCAGAGGTAAAAGGAAGCTATTGGAGTTTACTGGATGAGGGGTCACATGCTCAGACTTGTACTTTAGGTTGATCACTCTGAGAGGTGAGTGACAGATACGGCAGGAAGAGACACAAGGGAGGCAGACCTGCCAGCAGACTATTGCAATAGTCTAGACATGAGATGATGAGATCCTGCAGTAGGGTGGTGGCAGTGTCAAAGGAGGGAAATAAACCAGTCCTTTCAAACCAAAAGCATCTGGAACAATAGGGTTAACCTTGAACTTGGCTTCTGTGCTCTCACCACAGTAATCTGACCTTCTGGGACTTGTGTAGAATGCTCTGCAATTGAAAGTTTTTTTTCTGAAATAATTCAAATTGGTTTCTCACCAGAGAGTAGTATCATTTGGACATTTTTCAAAGTTGCTAATGAAAACCTCACTTTGGCTGCATAAGGAAGAAGCCAATTATTGATGTACAGTTTCATAGTCCTCTCTGGTCTGTAATTGAAGTTCTGGGAAGAAAGAGTCCTGAGGATGAGCTTAATTGGTTCACTGAGTTGCTTGCCAGAGTTCCTAAGCTTGCAGAGTTCCAAATTAAGTGATCCAGTTGTGTGATGGCACATGGAAGTGGTAGGAAAGGAATGGTACCACAGTTTATTTTTTAAGCGTAATTTTAAAACCTAAACTCTGGCAACAAACATCTATTTAAACCTACTTCCACTAAATGTAGACTTAAAAAAGCACACTTAAAATAGGGTCCTTTTCAGGATGACATCTTGACTCTAACTGTTGGTCAAAAGAATGATTTATTTCCCCCAAAGATGGCATTTCCAAGCAAATTTTCCCTGGTTTTTAGTGGACAAGACTGCCTGTGTTTCACTTCAGCAGGGCTGCTTTTTTCCTGAGTACTGAATGCAATGAATTACAGTCATAAAAAGCAAAAACAAAAAAACAAAACTATACTCAGCATCCAAAGGAAAGAATTTGATTTTAAACTTTAGCAAATCCCCAGGAAAGAAGCAGTGTTTTCAACTCCAAGGGAAGATATAGATGTTTACATGGCTGTCTCCCTCATGAGGATATGTATACCCAGCACTCATCCCTTAGTATTGAATCCGGAAAATAAGAGGTGCTTAAGAAATGTTTGTTGATTGACTGACTTTCACAGTGTCAGTCATCTGCTTAACAACCTATGAATGCTTTCAATTACCTACAACATCACATCTTTTCCAGCCTTATCTCATAATTCTCCATTTCTATACTCTATACTTCATCCAAACTGGATTACTTGATGTTCTTCATACAGATCTTGCAGTTTTTGGATTCTGTAATTTTGCTCACCTTTTTCTTGTGCCTAGAATCCAATTTCTTACCCACCCCCCCCAAACCTCATGGCCCTATTTGATCCATGAAGCTATCCCTGATCCTTTCAATTTGTAATCACCTTTCCTTCTTTGGACCTCATAAACTACATTGTTTGCACCTATTGTTTACATGCATAATGTATTATTATTTTCTATTATGGTCCTTTGTACACATCTTGTCTCCTTAATTGACTATAATTTGTCTCTATCCATCAAGCTGTACAGTATTCTGCGCACTGGAGGCGCCTAATTTGTTTGTTGATGGTAATTGCTTGTATTATTTTTAAAGTACAAGCTCTTCATCCTGGATTTAAAGGACCTCCAGAGGCTCACCCCATCCTATCTAACTTATCTCACAATAAGCCAATGTATACACTTACTGAGTTATGTAATTAGAGAATCAGAAAGAGTGAACCTCAAAAGTCATGTAGCCTAACCCCGCACTAAAAACGTTTTTCTTCCCATATTTATCCCTTTCCATTTCTTTTGTCACCATTCCAGTCTAGACCCTCTCTATTTGAGACCATCTATTTTTGTAGTGGCCTTCAGTAATGGGCTGACTTGGCTCCCTGACTCAATCTGCATACTCAGGAGAATTAATCTTACACAATGAAGCAGAAAGAGTTTGTTATAGATAAGGACACTTTTCTGTCCAGGAGAGAACTATCTTCTTTAGTACTTAGGAGGAATTTAATACATTCAGTTCTGCTATGATATTTGTTTGAAAAATTCAAATTTGTTCCAATGTGCTTGATATATCAGGGAACAATTTGAGTGCAACATGAATTTCATTTTTGCTTATGCTTAATTTCATCCCTGAGAAATAGGAAGAATGAAGAGAACTGCATTCAGATGAATTGAGTTCCGTATTAATATACAAAATGTACACATCTCAAACATTTACTAGGCACTCCAGTTCACCTCGTGTGTTACCCTACAAGGTTGTGCTTTGCTTATTCATTCTCAGCTTTTTCATCCTAAATGGAATGAATCCTAGTATTGTACTTTGACAAGACTTCCTTCTTGCACCATAGCCCAGACCCATGACGGTAGTGGTGGTGGGGAGAGGTAAAGAGTAGCAGCCAGAGGCTATGGATAATTCTATTATTTATTGTAGCATTTATGCATTTCTTAACCATTTAACACATATAAAACTCTGATACTATTTTTGTTAGGTTATTATACTTTTTTAATGTGTCACTGATGAAATTGTTGAACTATGCCTCTAACTCCATTTTCCCTATAAGTCTTGTGGGACTTGAAACCAAGAGGGAAATTACTATCTATAACCTAAAACAATCATTCATCAAGTGCTTATTAAGGACCTACTATGTGCTAGGCTCTGTGCTATGTGCTGAAGATAGAAATACAGGGATGATACAGTTCCTTATCTCCACTATTTTACAATATAACAGTATGCACACAAAAGTATGCAGGAAATACATACAAAGTAAAAACAAGGTAATTTGTGGGTTATTAGTAGGTGCATTTTAGGGTCAGAGAATCATTCAAGGCCTCACACAGAAGGTGGTACTTGAGCTAAATTTTAAAAGGAGATAGAATTCTAAGAAGCAGAGGGGAGGAGGGAGTGCCTTTTGGGCACAGGGGCACAGAGTTGTTACATGGAATGGTAGGCATGAAGGCCAGCTGGTAGAATAGTTTGGCTCAGTCTCTGAGAGTGTGAAGGAGAGTAATGTATAATCCAAAAGGAGCTTCTTGGGGGGGGAGGGGCGGGAGTATTGTGGTCAGATCTGTGCTTTACAAATATCACTTTGACAATTGTGTGGAAAATGGGCTAGAGAGGCAAAAGACTGGTGGAGTGGTGAAGGGCAATTAGGAGGCTATTGGAATTGTTCAAGTGAGAACTAATGAGAATCACAGTATATATCAATGAAGAAAGGGATACAAGTGTGAGAGGTTTTGTGGAGGATATTCAATATGGAGCTGGGGGTGAGGAAGATCAAAGAATAGAGGTTGACTCCAAGGTTTTGACCCTGAGTGACTAGAAAATGGTGGTACTTTCTACAGAAATAGGGAAAGTAGGAAGATGAATAGGCTTTGAAAGGAAGATTACAATGCCTGTTTTGAATATGTTGGGTTTGGGATGCCTATGGGAAATACACAATAATCAGTTGGTGATTCAGGACCAGAGCTCAGAAGAGAAACTAGAAGCTAGAAACTTTACAATCTGCCTTGAATTTACCTTTCCAGTTCTATTTTACATGACTTTCTTTGATGTACTCTATAATCCAGTTAAATGATCTGGACCTGAACTCATACCCACTCTGCGTAGTTCTGAAGCTAGTTCTGAACCCTGGCATGGATTCCCTCTTCATCTTTGCTTTTTGAAATTCTTCTCTTTTTATAAGGCTAAACTCACATGCCAACTCCTCAGTTAAGCTTTCTCTGACCCCTCCAGCCTGAAAGTGATCTTTAATCTGTAAGATCATAGGGCTAGAGTTGGAAGGAATCTCTGAGTTCATTTGGTCCAAGCCTCTCATTTTGTAGATGAGGAACTGAGGCCCAGAAATGTTAAATGACTTGCCCAAGGTCACAGAGGCTAAAAGTAGCAAAGCCAAGATTTGAACAGACTTCATCTGACTCCTAATCCAACATTCTCTCCACTACTCTACCTTCAACCAAGCATTTATTAAACACCTACTGTGGACTAGGCATTGTGTAAAACACTAGAGTTTTTTTTTTTTAATGTACATTGGATCTCTCCTTTGCCTCCCATAATAAGGATAATAATAGTACTAGTAATAACACTTGCATAGTACTTTAGGGTTCCCATTGTACAGATGAGGAAACTGAGGCAGAGAGAGGTAAGTAACTTGTCCAAGATCACAAGTTAGTAAATATCTGAGGCAGGATTCAAATTCAGGTATTCCTGTCTCCAAGTCCAGTGTCACGTAGCTGTCTCACACATGCTATCACATTCTACCTATAATCACACTGCATATATGCTCCACATATTGCATTACACTTCTATAAATGTATCATGCTAAATATTGTGGCCAAAAACATTGGTTTTCTTTTTAACAAAAACCTGTTATCTTGCTCTCTTCTTCACCACAAACATATTGTGGTTGGTATTATTCTTCTGTATGTGTCCTGAAGACAGGTCTATATTTGTAGTTTGTTGTTTTTCATAACATTATACATACTCTCTAACACTGTAGTTGTTTTTAAAGAATATATATATATTTTTTTTTCAGGAGGGAAGAGGGCCTGGACCAATAATTTTATTAGTGCTGGGTAACTCCCAATGTAGAAATTCTCTCCACTGAAGGAAATCAGACTCATTTGTTACTTAGAACCTTAGAAAGTGTCCTGGACTACAGAGAGATTAAGTGATTTGTTCAAGTTTGTGCCTGTGTCAGAGGCAGGTTTCACATCCAAGTCTAGTCCTCTTCCCTAGTGATATCTAACTCAAATAGAAGTGAATCTCTGCAGGCCCATATTGACTTTGAAAACCACAAATTAATGTTATCTATTTTGTATTGTATTTTAATTTATTTTTTTTTGGAGGGGGGAAGGCAGGGCAATTGGGGTTAAGTGACTTGCCCAAGGTCACAGGGTTAGTAAGTGTTAAGTGTCTGAGGTTGGATTTGAATTTAAGTCCTCCTGATTCCAGGGCCGGTGCTCTATTCACCGCACCACCTAGCCGCCCCCTATTTTAATTTTTAAACATTTCCCAATTACATTTTAATCTGATTTAGGCCTCACTCTGAAGTTTTATGGGACATTTTCAGCCCATAGACTGTGTCTTAGACGCCTCCACTCTACTCAATTAATTGTGCTACCTTTCAAATGCTTAATAATGTTGATTTAATTGAATTTAACACATCCTTCAAGAATCAAGCTGATGGGTATGCCACACAAACATAATTTTATCTGGATTATTACATAGCTTTGGATACAAAGGTGACCTTAGGGTCAGGAGGATTTGAATTCAGGTTCTGCCTCTGATACTGTACTGGCTGTGGGATTTTGGGCAAGTTACGTAATCTCTCTCTCTTCCTTTAATTTTTAAAATTTTTTATTTATGGAATAAAAAAGCATTTTTATAACATACTATAATTTAAAAATATGATTGCATGTGATACTGAAAATCTATTATGTACAACTTGCTATTCCTTTTATCATGTAAACTTCCTTTTCTTTTTTCCTTTTTTTTGTTTTCTTTTTATCCCAGAGATGGCTATTATTAGACACAAGTAAGTACATATATGTAAAATTCATTCTATACATACTTCTATTTATCAGTTCTTTCTCTGGGAAATGGCTGGACAAGTTGTGGTATATGTTAGTGATGGAATACTACTGTGATATAAGAAATGATGAGTTCAATGTTCTTAGAAAAATATGGAAAGACCTGTATGAAGTAATGAAGAGCAAAATGATCAGAACCAAGAGATCATTGTATATAGTAAAAGCAAAATTGTTTTAAGAATGATTTTGAGCAAATTAACCATTTTGACTTTTATAAATACCCCCCAATTAACTATAAAGGACATATGAAAAAAGATGCTATCTGCATCCAGGAAACTCTCCATAGATCCAAGCTGCCAAGAAGATTCAGAGTTACATTGATAGAGGGAGGTTCTCACTGGGAGTTTCTTATACTTATTAAATCACACATTCCTCTTCCCCCCTTCCTTTCCCCCCCCCACAAAGAAAAAGGAAAAGAACCTATCATAAAGGCCAAAAGTAAAGAAAGTAACTATAGAGTATATGCCACAGATTAATTGATTTTCAGCAATTCATTCTGAAGAAAAATAGAATTCACAGATTCTATATTAGAGGTTCTTAACCTTTTTAAAAATGTTTGTCATGGATGTCTTTGCAGTCTGGTGAAGCCTATGAGAATCACATTAAGCTCAACTACCTCAGATAAACAACTCCTTTCCTTTATTATGAATCAAAATGGGGTTTCCACATGAGGTGTTGTATAGTAGAAAGAACAATGGATTTGGAATCAGCGAAACTGTGTTCAAATCCCAGTTGTGCTATTTCTGTCCCTACAGAATCACTTCATTTATAGGTGTGGGGGTGGTGGAGGTGCAGGGCTTAGTTTTCTTATCCATCAAATAAAGTGCTTAGATTAGAAGATGATCTTAAATATCCTTCTTTCTTTAAATCCTAGGACCCCATCATCTTAGAACGTCAAATATTGATTTTAAGATTAATCTAACATGCACCACAAAGAAAACCATGATCAGTGAAGGGAGCAACCCATGAGACAGAACTACAGAAATAGATCCCATAAAGAATGGTGAAGCATACACACACACACACACACACAATTATAAAGTGCTTAACATAATACCTGCAACACAGTAAGCAGTATAGAAATGTTGTTGTTCCATCATTCAGTCACATCTGACTCTTTATGACTCCATGGACCCTACTATTCATAAGGCTTTCTTGGCAAGGATACAGTAGTAGTCTGCTATTTCCTGCTCCAGTGGATTAAGGCAGACAGAGGTTAAGTTACTTGCCCAGGGTCACACAGCTAGTAAGTATGATTCAAAGATCAAAATCTGAAGTTCAGATTTGAATTCAGGCCTTCCTGGCTTCAGGCTCAGTACTCTATTCACTGAGCCATTTAACTGCCCCTATATAAGGGTTAGCTATTATTATTATATATAATGACTGTAGAGAGTTAAGGGTCACCCACATTTCAGAACCAGAGTCATCATACAGAAATATGCAACCATTCTAGGTCTCAGTTTATAAATATCTACAAAATAATAATAAATTATTATATTATATGTAATGATGCTAAATATAATATAATTAATATAATATCAATGTATAAACAAAAGGTTTAGCTCAAGCTGCCTTCTTCACTTTCTGATTCATGCTATGCTCATCCCCCTTTCTGAATCTTTGATCATTCATTTGCTGCCACTTGAAATGCCTTATCCACTCTACTATGTCCCCAAATTCAAACCATTCCATAAGACCCATATATCCAGTCTCATGTCCCTGAATAAGCCTATAAACCTTTCCTGATTGTTATCTTTTCCAAACCAGTCTTAGCATTTGCTACCTATACCATGAGTGCATATGAGGGGGAACAAGGACTTTGCCAGTAGAGTCCTCCAAAGCCCACCTTGCTGCTCCATTGAATTATTCAAGCATAAGAAAATATAGCATCTTGTGTTATTCTCTAATGGTTTTATCTGAGTAAATCTTTTCCTAAATATATTGGAATTTCCTTCAGGCAATGACTGGTACTTTTCTTTCAGCTAGTTGACACTCCCAATGGCAAATTAGTTTTGTCAAGGCTCTGGAGAAGAGACCAAAACCTTCTAGTCCCAATGAAATGATTACTAAGCTATTTTCAATATCTTGACAAGTTGGTTGAGAAAACGAATACATGTGATCTTCAATTAGGGATAAAAATTAGACTTGTGATTTTATTTCTATAGGAAACTTTCTTGACCAATACAGGTTGGCATCTTCTCTGCAATGTATAGTCTTAGGGAGTTGCCTAGGGCACCAAGTGCTTTTGCTAAGATCACACAGCCTCTATGTATCTTGCTATATATACTATAGATTATTCAAAGGCTGACATTTATTTATTTATTTTACAGAGACTTGAATACAGACTTCAAAGACTATCTCTCTATATACTATGTCATGCTGCTTCTTGACTTATTAAACTAATTAAAAGAATAAAATGCTTCAGTGATCTTGGCATGAAGCAACCTGTAGAATATTTCCTCCTTTCTTTCACCCTTGAAGACTTTTGTTTCATTCATATGAAAGTAATGGAAAATCAGATGGGCAGGATTCTGGAGGGCTGTCTGGCCTAACGGTATGCTTATATTTAACCAAAGCCTCTTATGTGAGGAAGCTGCTTCACCACACATTCTGACTCATCCTCCTAAACAATCATCTTTTTTTCTGTTAAATTTGCAGGCACCATCCATTGGATAGAAGAAATTTTGTCTGCAAGTGTCCAGAGTAGTACTTTTTTCCTTCTCTGGACTATGTTTTGCTATCTAGCAGAAGTCTCTGAAACCAGAGGACACTTGGTTAATACTATGAGCATGAAGACCTAAATGAATGCCTTTTGTGCCTTTCCACATTTCCCCAGGCAATAGTTAACTTCACACCCAAATTTTCTTGCTGTTTAAGTTAGAGTAAGTAGTCTTAAACTTTAAAATCCAATTTACCTAAAGTATGGATTTTGGTTTGTGTTTTGTGTTATTAGCCCAGGGCTGAAATACAATGATAGGATCTTAGAACTAGTTCTAGAAGTAACCTCAGAAGTAATTTAATCTAATCTTTCATTTTTTACCTCAGTTGAGGTAACTGAGACTTATTGAAGTGCAATACTCCAGAGTCATACAGGAAGTAACAGAACTATGGTAAAATAACTTGCCCGATGTAGTTAGCAGCAGATGCAAGATTTGAACCCAGGTTCTTTGAGGATAGAGGTAATACTCTTTGACCTGTGACACTTAAATCAGAAGGTATCTTATGGG
This sequence comes from Petaurus breviceps papuanus, assembly GCF_028583685.1. Taxonomy (NCBI): domain Eukaryota; kingdom Metazoa; phylum Chordata; class Mammalia; order Diprotodontia; family Petauridae; genus Petaurus; species Petaurus breviceps. The sequence continues at coordinate 82,639,756 of NW_027187419.1, read as the reverse complement.
ATTTCAGTTTGGAACTGCTTTATGGGACCTTTTGTAGGGATGGACCTGATGAGACTTGAAAATGCTAGAATCTAGCTATAAAGAACTTTCCCCAAAAAACCTATTGAAGTTCTATAGGAAGAGATTGGACTGAATTGTGTTTGGGAAATATTTACCATGTTTAAAGATCCCTACATGGTTGCTACCACAAAAATAATCTTTAACACTGATGTTCTCAAGTTGATGCACCAAGCTTGCAAATTATCAAATGCACTGATCTCAAAAGAATAAAAATTGCAGGTGACCCCCAAAGACCAGTGGAAAAGTATATGGTAGGCACTAATGGACTGCAGCATGTTAATGATGATTTGTGCTTACAAAACAGTATCAAGGCATCATCAAGTCTATGTATCACAGGCAAAGGAGGTAGGCCGGCCATGTTTTGAGGGTAAGAGATAGCGCAGGTGTCTGAGATAAGCACTGGTATTCATGGAATGGTTAAAAAATAAAGCTAGAAGAAGGACCCTTCAATAGAAGATTTCTCCTCTATACAGGATGTATGACAGGTCATGGACAAGAATCCCACAAAACGAGAAGGCCTGAATAGGATATGACTTATATCAGTGGAGGCAGTGTCCACATTATTGAGATGATGGAATCATTGAAGTGTTGGTGGGCATTGAAGTTAAATATATGTCTGCCAACCTCCCAACAGTATTAATGAAATAGTCTGCAATAACAATAACATCTCAACCACAAAGATGATTTTTTTGTGTGTGGGTGGGGAACTCAAGGCGATTGAGATTAATTGACTTGCCCAAGGTCACTCAGCTAGGAAGTGTCAAGTGTCTGAGATCAAATTTGAACTCAGGTCCTCCTGACAAAAGGGCTGGTACTCCATTCACTGCACTACCTAGCTTCCCCAAAGATGAATTTTCAAAAGCCTTTGGGGCTTGGGTGAACACATATGGCTTTACTGTGAGAGGAAAGAGAGCATAGGACTTAAGATGTAAATCACTAGCTCCATGACCATGTATAAATCACTTATCCTCTCTGAACCTCAGTTTCCTCATTTGTAAAATGAGGATGATTATGCTTCCATTATTTACTTCACAAGATTATTGAGAGAAAGGTGGCTTAGTATAGATAGCTACATAAATATGAGTTATATTCATTATTATTTTCATGTTGCATTCCCCATTTCAAATTCTTGGCATTCTCCATATCTTAATTTCCAGACTTCTGTACATTCAGGGAAACGAATAGTTAGAATTCAGGAGTATACTCAGACAATGTGGCGCCATTTCAGGGAGGCAGTTTGGTTCCTTGGAAAGAGTGCTTGGAGTTCAAAGGAACTGGTTTCTAGTTCCAATTTTTCCATTAACTATTTCTGTGACCCATGGGAAAGCCTCTCAACCTTTTGGTGGTCTCAGTTTCCTCATCTCTGAAATAAGAAGGTTGGAAGTGATGATCTTTAAAATGCCTTCCTGCTGTAAACTCTATAATATCTCATATCTATGGCCATTAAGCTCAGACCTACATGAATACAGTTCATCACTGACTTGCAACTCCATCTTTGAATAACCATACATATCAACAGGTGAATCCTCAGGTCCTGAGGGAAGCACTCTACTGTTTCCTGTTTTATCAGAACAGGTAGGGGAATCATCTAGATAGACCCCAGTAATCTAGAGGTACAGATACAGAGGATTAAAAATATTACTGAATTCTAGCTGTATACTCTGTTCCCTAACCCCTACAAGTAGTCTAGAACCTCTGTACCTCCTGAATTGCTGCCGTCACTTGGATTGGGAGTAGTTATCCTTCCTTCTCAGAGTTCATTTCCCCACAGAAACAATGTTATAGAGGATGATTAGATGAAGTTTGGTACTATTATTGTTACTTCAGCTACATTATGGGTTAAGGAAGTTTTTATGAGTTGATCTGGGAATCAAATAACCATGCATGAAGTTATTTTTATGGGAAAAATATGTTCTGTGCTCCCGAGAACCTACCTGCAAAGGTAATTTGCAACCTACCTTGTAAGTAAGATACTATCTGTCTTACCTGATAGAGTTCACAGAGTTATTTTTCTTATCAGATGCAAACATCACTTTGGTAATCTATAATCTGAAATAAGTGAAACTTTAAAAAATATTCATTTACTTTTCCCTAATGCTGAAGTAAATGCTGTATTAGAAATGGGGATGTTATACAGTAAATAAAAATGGCTTAATATGCCCTGTAATTTCAATGCCCCCAAACAAAGGATAGGTTATGGCTTGAAAAGAATGCCAGATTCTTGAATAAACTTGGGTAGTTATGAGAATAAAAATGAGGCAATATTTGTAAAGAGCTTTGCAAACTTTAAAGTACTCTATAAGTGTTAGCTATTATTATTATTATTATGATAATTATTGAATACTTGTAGGAGACTTTCTTCTCTTATAGAAGGTATTGAAGATACTGAATGTGACCAGCACCAAATAATAACACAAAAAGATCAAAGTGACTATATCTTAACAGATAGGACATAATTTTTGGAATTAGCTATCTTTGTATAACATTCAAATCATTGATTTGTTAGGTAAAAGTTAAAATCCATACCATATTACAAGGTAGAAAATATAAGGTGTAGTGGGAGGTTAAAATAGTTCTCATTTGAACAATTTATTTTAACATACTATTGATGCTGGAAAAAAATGGCTAATGGATAAAAGAAGAAACACTGACATAGATTAACACAATTTTCCAAGGAATTTTAACTGAGGCAAATCAATCACCACAATGAGAAACTAAATGAGCTTAGAAACTGTATTAGTAAGAAATGATACCATCTGATCTCCTTGCAATGGGCTTATAGATGGTAACCAGAGATAATACCAGTTTAGAATACACATTAAATTGTAAAATCTCATAGAACAGCACAATGGAAGCTAATGGTCATTTCATAAAAAGCCAAATAGAATAAAGGAAAAATAAGTTTACAGAAAGTTTGGTATGAGACCATCCTAAGAGCATTAAATGATGAAACTGCAAGAACAACATATAGACAAAAATGTAATATCTGTGGATATTTCAATTAAGAAAACAACTTCTTTTCTCCATCAGATAGTGAAGCCAACACATTTTGTTCTATAGATACCCAATATTAACCATGAAGAGGTAAAAATGGAATTAGATAAAGCAAAGAAAATCAATTTAGCTGTATAAGAACAACTACATACAAAAGAGGTTTGTGCTGCAATTGACACATTTTTTTAATTTTCAAGACATATGAAAAGAGGAAGAATACCAAATATCTAGTATGTATGATTCCTACCAAATACAGGTAATCAAGAAAATATTAGTAACTATTGATTAATTTGTTTACTTTCCATCTCTACAAAAATCTTCATTGTAATAATATACAAATATGTTGGGGGCATCTTTATGAAGATATGAGAAGGAAACAGTCGGGTTTTGGAAAATATTTCATGATAGGCCAAGTAGTTAGAGTCATAGAATTGACTGAAAAGTGCAGAAAAGGGGTGGCTAGGTGGTGCAGTGAGTAAGAGCGCTGGCCCTGGAGTTGGGAGGACCCAGATCGGTTCCACCCTCAGATACTTAACACCCACACAAAAAAACTGGCTGTGTCACCTTGGGCAAGTTACTTAACCCCAATTGCTTTTTTAAAAAAGTGCAGAAAATAGCACAGCTCACTGTGCTTAAGTTTGCTGACTATGAAAAAGCATTAGATACAGTAGAAAAAAAATACCTTAAATTCCAAGAGATTAAAAAATGAGCACAGAAATATTTGTAGAAGTTCTTTTTCTTGTGACAAAGAACTGGAAACTAAGGGGGGGGGGTATTTTTTCATTGAGGAATGACTGAACAAATTATGACTTATGAATATAATGGAATATTATTATGTCATAAGAAGTCATATGAAAGGGATAATTTCAGAGAAACCTAGAAAGATTATGAACTGAGAAAGAGTGACATGTGCAGAAACAGGAGAACAATTTACACAATACCATCCATAATCTACACACAAGTATCTTTTTTTTTTTTTTTTGCCTTTTGGAGGGCAATTGGGATTAAGTAACTTGCCCAAGGTTACATGGCTAGTTTTGCGTGTGTGTGTGTGTGCATGTTAAATGTCTGAGGACAGAACCAAACTCAGGTCCTCCTGACTCTGGGGCCTGTGCTTTACTCACTGTGCCACCTAGCTGCCCAACACACAGGTATCTTTGAAAGACTTAAAAACTCTAATCCCAACAATGACCAACTGTAATTCCAGAACAAGGATAATGAAATATAATATACATTTCCTGATAGAGATGTGATGGACCCAAGATGCAGAACGAGACAACATTTTCTGACATAGCCAATAAAAAAGATTTTTCTTTTTGTTTTACTATGTATATACAATGTTTCTTTTTTCTTTTCCCCAGTGGAGGAGGGAGTCAAGAATAAGAAAAAATAAATGCTCGTTAATTCAAATAGAATACAATGAAATGCAGTTTAAAAAATGTTGCCTTAAAGACTCTCCTCTATGAAGATGTCCCCCAAGTCTATGTTAAAACCATCCATACAAAATACCTTGACAGATGAAATAACAGAACTATCTTCATTGTATGATCACATGATTATTAATATAAATGAGGATAAAGCCTGGAGACCTGCTCATCAAAGGTATTTTTCACTATCGTTGAGGTCATCTGAAACATAGTCCAAATGGAAGAGGGACTCCCTATAGATGGTGTGGTCCTTCAGATACTCTAAGTGTATCAAGTCCTGAAACCTTGCTGACCCTCTTAAATTATAATCATATTCACTTGAAAAATTTGGCTTAACTGATCACATGAGAAAACAGAATCTTATAAAGAAAAATAGTAAAATTCAAAAGGAAGAAATTAAACTGTTTTTTGTTTGGGAAATCATATAATATGTTCAAATATCCTGAGATGTCTTCTGCCACAGAAGTCCAATTCTTTAACAACAATATTCTCTGGGGATACACCTTCTAAATAAGATTCATAATAACTTAAAAATTTTGCTTAACTCATCGAATAGGAAAAACCAAGTGGATGAAGAATGCTTATTGTTTACATTGATAGATTATGTAATTGTATTGACTGTCCACAAAGCTGGTTCACAAGTATATACTTTTGGACCGACACTTGGATGAACAATGACCTGAGGACACAATTTAATTGGAAGAGGATTGGGCTGGATTGAATCCAGGAAATTATACAACTTTGTCAATGACTTGAAACTTTTCCCTGAAACAAAAATCCAACTTTTTTGTTTGTTTTTGGTTAATACCAATGTCCTTTCGGTGAGAATATATGGCTGTAAATCATCGGATCTCTAAAGATTAATTTTGCGGATTATGCAAAAGGTACTGATGATGTAAGTAGGCTGTAGCATATTATAAATACAGAACTGTTCACATGAACCAGAATAAAGAATGTCATTGGAGGAATACCTGATCAGAAAAGGAGTTGGGTTAGCAAGAGCAATGGTTAATAGATGGAAAGCCCACTTGGTTCACTAGTTGCTATTCAATGTCAAGAGACCAAAAGGGAGACTTAGCAAAAGGATTCCCTATGGAGAATTTAAAGGCAGATCTAAATAAGAAGTACACAAGGTGGAGGCATAGAAGAATTGTAATTTGAACTTTTGGATGGATTAGACACTTTGATGATTCATTAAGTACCTTTGGTATTCTGATTAAATTGTCTGTCTTTAGTCTATAACCTACTTGAAGATCCTATCTACAGTATCTAGGTTAATCAGCTTATCTTTCAATTCTCTCAAAAGTTAATCATTGAACAATGATTTTATTAATGAATCTCAATATGATCTGGGTGGTCTAGATCACTGATTTCAAACTCAAATAGAAAGAGAGACCATTAATCTGTATATAAGTGTCCCTGAGGACTGCATATAGTATTGTAATATTATCTATGTTTTACTGTATTTTTATTTATTTCTAATATTTCACAATTACATTTAATTTAGCTCAGGCTGTATTTGGGAGCATTCCAGGCAAATGAAGCATGCAGGCTGTATCTGTGACACCATCATCTGGGTCTAGATGATGGACCAGTTATCTGCATCATGAAGCTGACCAGAACTGGATTTATTATTTTTTATAATGTACTGCTGATTCTCAGTTAATTTAGTTGTCTGCATAGACTGAGCTATTTATTAAACATGTACTTTTAGTGTTTCCTACACTGCCACACATTCTATTGATGCTTACTAAATATTTTTGGACTAAGACATTTTCTGGACACTGTTTATTCTGTAAAAACATAATCTTGAAATTCTCCTATTTTCCCTCCCTCTACTTAATGCTATTTCAAAAAAAGAATGCCATAGAAAAATTAAGTTTTTAGAAAGAAAAATATGATTTGATTTCTAGGGTATAGGGCATAAGTTATTACTGAAAAGTGAATTTATAAAATCCTAAAGGTTTACAAAGTTGTTCACTCAGAATTTGAACACAGGTCTTTTTTGACTAGTTGCAGCATTCTTTCTATGATCCTGTACTTCCATTCTGTCCTCTCAAATTCCAGAATTGGACATTCATTCCTTTTTCTTCTGCATATATCCTTGGAATGGTAAGTTAAAAAAGAATAGATTAAAAATTAAGCCTTATTATTTTTCTTATACCTTAGTGTGAATTGAATTTATTAGATCTATTTGAATTAGGGAAAAGGGGACATAGCATAAGTTTAGTTATCCCCTGAGGTATAGGGAGGTTAAACAATTGGTGAAGAAAAAAAATTAAGTGTGCCTGCTTCAGAATTTTGCCTGGAGTCATCCCTCCTAGTGTAGAAGATGGCAAACTTTGACAATCTACACTGGATAAAAGTAAATTGGTTCTCTAAGCTATCACAGTGGTATCCTCTCACCCAGGGGAAATATGCTTTGCATAAAATCCCACAAGCTAGGATGAAGAGAAAGGAAATGGATCTTACCCTGTAGGCCTTGTATCATCAATGGCTCTGTCTAATGGGATCAAATCACTAAGGTAGACATTGAAGTTTCCTTCTTTCCATCTTCTTTTTACCTCTTTCTCCTTTCCAGGGGGAACTACTACAGGGTTTCCAAATTGGCCTGGTGCTTTGGGATTCCTTGGAGAAAGTGTCACATCAATGTTCAATACTGGATGCATTCCAAGATCTTCAGGTAAATGTATTTTCCCCCCAATTTGATTCTGTGTCATGGACTTGTTCTTAATAGCTATGCTGACTTTTGTGAATTCTGAACCACCAGGCAGGGTTTGGTTGGTTGTAGATACCCCTGCTTTCTCTGAAGTGCCTAAAAGGAAAGATGTCTCACTTCTGTTCTTTAGAATGTGCCTTCCTTGACTTTCATCCAGTGTCTTAGAAAAAACTATTGGATTGTCTTTGGAACTGGGGACCTCTTTAGGCTGCATTTTCAACTCCTCCTCTTTGGTTATAATCACAATGTGGCTTTCAGAGAAATTGAATTTCTTCCCAAGATCCACTTTAACCCTATCATTCTTTGGCAGGCCTTCTACTCTTGTTTCATTCACAGTGTGGCTCTTTAAGTGATCTCTGCTGGCAGCAAACTTGGGCAGGGAAGGATTCCTGTCTAATTGAACCTCATTCCCATTTATTTCTTTGGCCCCAGTCTCACTTTTGTTTAATGCTATGTTTTCCCCAGATTTTGGCACTGTTGGGTCAGTGTGGAATTTCCTACCTTTTTGCCCTCCAGGTGTCTCTGCTTTGGATTCATCTGGTTTAGGAGCAGCAGTCCTTTTGGAGTCCAATTTATTCAGCCCTTCAGATGCTGCTGGCATGATTGTATTCTTCTCCGGTGGCACCCCCTGGTTGACATGAGAAGGTACTCCGGTTTCTAATTTCGCCAAGGAGATTTCTTTTGTTCCTAGGAGTGGAGTTTCCTGGGACCTGCTGGAAGTCTTTTGTTTTCTTCCCATCAGGGCCAATGAGTTAGACGAGTTACTAACTTTGGAACTGGCTTTTCTGCCCCTCTTCAGAGGGGGAAGGGAAGGTGATGGGAAGCTCCTCAGGTCTACTGGTCCCCACAGAGACACTGGGTTTCCCTTTCCAGGGATTTGCTGCGCGTTCCATTCCTGCTGCAGTTTTTCTGCATGGTCCTCAGCCTTCAGCAATGTGTTCTCTGTCTTCCTAAAGTTTTCTCTGCCCCATTTCCCCCTCTCCGATACTTTCACGGGACGCTTGGTTTCCCTTTTGCTGCTGGGCAGCATCTTCTCTGGATCTCGCAGAACTTTGAATTGTTCTCTTCCCCTCCGGATGAGGTCTTCCTTGAGGACCCTCGTGTTAATCTCACTGAATGAGAGGCGGAGAGCTGCCATGTCAAACAGCAGCCAGATGACAGAAGCGGCGAATATGAAAACCAGAGCTCTCCTGCTTCCTCGGAAAAACTTCCAGATCTTGTTCATCGTCTCAGGGTTTGCCCTGAGGCTTTCGCTCTTTCCCCCGGGCTGCTTACCTGGAGCAGAGCAGCAGCGGCGGCAGCAGCAACAGTAGCAGCAGCAAAAAAGAAAAAAAAAAAACCTCAGCTCTCCCCCCCCACCCCCTCTCCCTGAAAACTCAGCAGGAACAGCAGTCCGGGTGGTGGTGGGGGGTGGGGGGAAGCTCAGCTCCTGCTGCTGCTTGTCAGTCTCTGCCTGCGTGGCATTTCACAGCAGACCATCTATGCGTCCTCAGCCTGCCTTGGTTAAACCCCTGGTAAACACTGGCATTAGGCACCGGCAGCAGCAGTAAATTCCAGCCCCACGGTAGCTTCCGGTATCGCTTGTCTGGTTGAACTGGTGTCCACGTTCTGACAAGCCCAGGGGAAAGTTGGGGCTCAGCTGTTTTCTTCTCCCCTCCCAGTTCTCATTCTTCAAATTGTAACTCAACACCACTTCACATAAGGAAACCATTTTAGTCAATTAACCAGAAAACTTTGTGCCACTCACCTTCCATACTGGGTAATCTTTCTTTCTTTTCTTTCTTTTTTCCTTTCTTCCCTCCCTCCTTCCTTCCTTCCTTCCTTCCTTCCTTCCTTCCTTCCTTCCTTCC
>NW_027187419.1:82601187-82630696 GCF_028583685.1 Petaurus breviceps papuanus | reverse complement strand
CCTTCCTTCCTTCCTTCCTTCCTTCCTTCCTTCCTTCCTTCCTTCCTCTCGCTGTCTTCCTCAAGTAAAAAGAGTGTGATCTAACTATACTCATATTCTTGTAAATCTCCCTAGACCTGTCCTACTCCTTAACCTTTTATTGTGTACAATGGCTGATATAACTTTAGCAATCAGTTACTGTCTGTAGTATTTCCAGTACCTGAAGTAAAAACATGAAAAATGAATGCATTATTTTTCACTGGTAAAGAATAGCTAATTAGCCTTCTGAAGAACATTCTTGTGGAGGGCAGAATAATACTTTACCTACTAGCTAATAGTTGTGGGGTTGTTTTAGCAAATTTTTATGGAGTAGCTGTTCTTTCTGAAAGAACAAAAATTGAGACAAACCATGAATTCAGGACATTTTCCTCTAAATGAGGCAAAACATTATGTACTGCAACTATTGAACCCTTTCTTTGCTCCCGAACATCAAATGGCACTTCAGTCATTAGACTTAACCCTGAGAGATGATAAGCACAGCCTATGGTCAACCTAATAAAACAAAATACTCTCCAAATCCTTATCCCCATATTCACACTGCCCCAGACACTCCAGAGCTGATTTTCCTTTACTTCTGAACAGTGATAATGTAGCCTCTGTAACAGCTGATGGCTTTCCAGAATGTATCTAGACACCAGACATTCTGAGAAATAGAAAAAAAAAGAGATAATTCTTGAAGGGAGTCTCTCTACTTTCTTTCAATTTTGGAGGACTAAAATAATATAAGGATGAGGGTGAAGACATATTCACAGATTGAATTGATTCTTGCCATTTCTATCTTCCACCGAGAGATGGTGTGGTGTAGTAGAAAGATTTGCTAAAATGTTATATCTCTGGATCACAGATTCAGAGCTGAAAGAATGTTAGAAATCATTTCATTTTTTTTTTAACATAAGAGAAAACTGAGGCCCTGAGAGGTGATGGGATCAGAGATTTGGAGTTGGAGGGGTACTTAGAGATCATTTTATCCAATCTCCTCATTTTAAAAATGAGGAAACTGAGGGCTGGTGAAGTGACCTACTAAAGATCAGGCAGATCCAGTGTTCACTGGACTTTTGGTGTCAGAAGGCCTATACTCAATTCCCAAACCTGCCACTTTATTAACTGTTTGACAGTGGACAAGTCACTTAATCTCATTGGGCACCAGGTTCTTCATCTGTAAAATGGAGGCAATAATACACTATTTAACTTCATAGGAGAGTTAAGATGAAAGGGCTTTACAAACTGTAAAGAGTTATATAATGTGAATTACCAGTTACTATAGATAATGAATAGTTGGTGTTCTATGCTTCAGTAGATCAACAGTCAAATGATTGAACCTCCTGTGTCCCCAGAACATAGAAGCAGGACTTATGCCCTCAGAAAACTCTACAACCTAGTTGGAGAGAAAAAACAATAACTTGCACATATGTAGTGCTTTAAGATTGTCAAAGTGTATTACAAATATCTCATTTTATCCTCACATCAATCCTGAAAGGTAGATGTTTTTATTACTACCATTTTATAGATGAGAAAACTGAAGGAGACAGAGGTCAAAAGACTTCCTCAATTCATATGGCTAGTAAGTTCCTGAAGGCAGATTTGCTCGGGTATTCCTGACTCCTGGTCTAGTTCTCTGTCTTCTGTGCCACCTAGATACTCAATTATGATCCTCTTGAAACAAGCAAATAGCCCAAATTTGGAAGCAAATTACTTTCCTTAGAGTCATCCAGTGAGGCAGGTATTACAGGCACTTTTATCTGCATTTTATAGAGGAAGAAGCTGAAGGTCTGAGGTGAAATGACTTAACTTAGATCATTCAGCTAAAAAAATGGTCAAGCCAAGACATGGGTCTTCCCATATTCTGTATTGCACCAAGTAACTTCTCCTATATTACCCCCTTCTTCCTTGTACTCTGACATTTGTGCCCAGAACACTTTTCACATAGTAAATGTGGGCTAAAAAATCATTTGAAGAAATTAATGCTTTGCCTTCAAAGGCATAAGGAAGCATTCCAGGCCTCCTCCCTTCCCTCCCCCCCTCCCTTGGCCAACCAGCTATTTGCAAGCCATTTTACTGAACAACTAAGCACTCTTCCCTTAAATCAGCATTCATTAGTTGAAATCCTCCAAACTCATTTTAGAGAAGCTGATTGTTAAAATCTTTATTGCATCTGACAGTTATAAAGCTTGAAATTGATTCTCACTGTTTTGTGTTCACATGACCTTCAAACAATGATTCCTTCCTCTCTCCTTGGTTTTCCTGTACCTGCAGAAACATAATATAATTTATGGGTAGACTGGAGGAGAATGTTCTATGTTTCAGTTGAATGAAAAAGTAAGAAGTTCTGCATCTGACACAGTTCCATCTCTAACATTACCCGAATCCCAGAAAATGATACTATTCTCCAGACTTGGTCTCCAGATAAAACTATTTTAATGCTTTGAAGAAAAGGGGGAGTGGGACACAATGGAGCATAGGAATATGGGAGAAAAATAATTTCTATGCCAATTCAGAAAGCATTCTCAGACCCTTTATAGGTCTGAGAATATATAAATATATATAAATAAATATATTCATATATAATATATAAAAATATATAAAATACATAAAATATGTTCACCATATTTAAGCCCATGGGTCATCAGAGACCTATAAAGAATGCCTCATACTCTTCCAGATTCTCTTTATCACTATCTTAAGTTTTTTTTATCTGTTTCTTTGTTGCTATACACAACTGATTAGTCTTTGAATCAGTGAGTCAGAAGAAATTGAAAGTGAAAAAACTGGGAAAAACACTAGATTTAGTGAAGTTTAACTTGATAATTTTTTCCCCCAAGATCAATTTATCTATCCTTTGTCTTTGGAGATAGGATTGTTAGTGCTGATGGGATTACTACCTATCTTACCATAGGGAAAGCTAATGGTATAATTTATCTACACCCAGTACTTCATTGTTATTATTGCCTGTCTTTTCATTTTGAGTGTAGTTTTAGTGAAGTATTTTTCAAAATGTGGTCCAGGTATTCCTGGGGGTCACTGAGACCCTTTCAGGGTTTCTGAGACGTCAAAACTATTTTCATAATAATACTAAGATATTTTAATTTCTAATGCAATACATATCACTAGATATAACATGCATAAGCAGAAGCTCTTTGGGGGAATCCTCAATGATTTGTAAGTGTATAAAGAGGTCCCAAGATGAAAAAAGTTTGAGAACTACTCAATTTTAGAGGTGAAATTGCTTGAGGATTTTGCAAAAACTGACCAGAATCCATTCAAAGTTTTTAGGTTGGTATGGCAGAAAAAAAAGCAAAGGGTTAAACTCTAGCTTCCATCCCAACTCTGCCACTCATATTTGTTTTCTATACCTAAGAAAATGTCTTAATCTCCCTCTGCCTTTGTCCTCACTTGGAAAATGGGGATAATAATATAGGTACCTGCCCTATCCACTTAAGGAGGTAGCATGGGATAATTTGGAAATTCTTAACCTGGAGTTCATGAACATTTTTAAAAATATTCTGAAAATTGTATTACAATGTAATTGGTTTCCTTGATAATCCTCTGCATTTTGTTTCATTCATTTACAAACATTATGCGAAGAAGGAGTTCCTAGATGTTATCAGATTACAGAGGGGTCTATAGCACAAAATAGGCTAAGCACCAACCCCTGGTGTTGCTGGACCTGGAATGGGGAACATTTGAATTTGAATCCTACCTCAGATACTTACTGACTATGTGGCCCTGAGGCAAATCACTTAGTCTCAGTTTCCTCAGCTATGAAATGGAGGTGATAATGTCATCACCCTCACGTGGTTTTTGTAAGAACCCAGTGAAAAGATATATGTAAACCTTTGTAAATCTTAGAGTACCATTTAAATGTTAACTATTTCATGGGGTGGTCATATGGATAAAATTAGATAAGTGCGATAAAAACAGTATGTAAGAAAGTAGCAAATCCTTTCTCAGATTACTCTGCAGCTTAATATCAGTGTGGAATTCATGATTTTGACATGTTCTCTCAAAAGACATTGTGAAGTTCTTGACACAGCATTGAACAAAAAAGGAGCCTTGGCCTTTTTAAGATGGAATTTATATTGTGGTGGAGCATGGGGAGGAGGCTAAAAGCCTCTAAACAGATAAGTATATACATGATCATTTGAAGAGGAGAGAAACATTAATAAAGAGCATAAGGAAAGGTTTCTGGTAGGAGATGACAGAGAACAACTTGGAGTTGTTCCTTTTAAGGTTTAATGTTTCCAACTATGAACTGATGAAAAGTCTATAGAGACGATGCCAAAAGGGAGGCACTTAAAGGGAGATGTGCCTTGACTGAAAGTAATGGGGTCTTAAGAACCTGCACACTCTTTCTCTTCCCTTATGACTTTCTCTTCCATAACCATTTATTTCTTCTAAAGTAGAGCATCAACTATCAGTGCTCTGGGGTATAAAAGGAAACTCAGACATATCACACAGTCTCTGTGTTTCTATCTCTCTATTTCACTCTCTCATTCTCTTTCTCTATTCTCTCTGTTTTTCTGTCTCTGTTTCTCTGTCTCTCTCTCTCTGTCCTACCCACCTCCATTCTTTCTTCTGAGTCTCTCCCTATTTCTCTCTTCTCCCTTCTTTCTCCCTTCTCTCTGCCTCTCCCTTACCTTTTCCTTTTCTCTCTTCTCCCCCTATCTATAGTTCCATAATCTGTAAATGGGAAGACTTTATAACCTCACGCATAAATAATAATAGTAACTGAGATTTATAAAGAACTTTAAGATTTTAAAAGACTTTTCCTCACTAACAAGTCTGTAAAATAGGTAACACAAGAATTATCCTTGCTTATCTAATGAGAAAGCTGAAATTCAGTGGTTAAATGACTTGCCAGGGTCATACAGCTAGTAAATTCCAGAACTAGGATTTGAACCTCCATCTCTCCTGACTCCCAATCCAGCAGTCTTTCCAATAAATTACACTGTCTCTTAGGTAGGCCTACAGATTTACCAGAAGGTATAATAAAATACTATACTATTTGTGGAATATTTTCTTATCTGTGCCTTAAGATTATGATTTATATTATGAATTTATATTGGTAATTTTGATAGATTTTTATACTTATACTAAGAAATATCTTTGAATTTACAGGTACTTTCAAGGCCTTATCATATATTGTGGTGTCTCTCAAGCAAAACCAGGTTTATTCTGATGGGTTCAGTCAGACAAATGTCTTGTTGTCCATAGCTTAAAGATCCCAAGAGTTTATAGAATGAGGATCTTCCTGGAATATCATTAATAATTGTGCTTGACAGTGTGGGCACAGAGTTTTAAAGGTAATAATGCCCATACATGACTTTCAGATTGAATTTTTCAGTGGAGTGTGCCAAGGTTCTGTGTTTCAACCTCTGCTTTTTTCCCTTTTAAATATTCATTCATTTAACCATTTAAATTTTTTTAAGTTCCAAATTCTCCAATTCCTCCTGCCCCTCCTCTTCCCATTGAGAAGATGAGCAATATGATATCAATTATATATGTGAAATCATGCAAAACATATTTCATTTTATCCATGTTGCAAATTCTCCCTCCCCCACAAAACCAAGAAAAAGAAAGTGTAAATGATATGCTTCAATCTGCACTCAGAGTTCATCAGTTCTCTCCTGGAAGAGGGTAGCATTTTTGACTATGGGTCCTTTGGATTTGATTTGGATCATTGTATTGATTAGCTGAGTGTTTCACAGTTGATCATCATTACAGTATAGCTATTACCATGTACATTATTCTTCTAGTTCTGCTTACTTCATATTATTCCTTCCATATTTTTCATCATAACACCTATATAATTCTTTCCATATTTTGTGAAACCATTGTTCTTGTCATTTCATATAGCACAATAGTATTCCATCATAATCATATACCACAATTTGTTCAGCCATTCTCCAATTAATGGAAATCACCTCAGTTTCCAAATTTCTTACACCACAGAAGAGCTGCTATTAATATTTTTGTATGTATGGATACTTTTCCTTTTTCTTTGATCTCTTTGGGATACAAACTAGTAGTGATATTGCTGGATCAAAGATATAAGTAGTTTTATGACTCTTTGAGTATAGTTCTGAGCTGTTCTCTAGAATAGTTGGAGCAGCTCAGAATTCCACCAAGAATGCTTTACTATACCTACCTTTCACATCTCCTCCAGAATTTGTTCTTTACCTTTTCTTTCCTGTTAACCAATCTGATAGAGTTGAAATAGGACATCAGAGTTGTTTTAGTTTGTATTTCCTCAATCATTAGTTATTTAGAGAATTTTTACATGTGACTATTGATAGCTTTCATTTCTTCTAAAAACTACCTGTTTGTAGCCTTTGATCTTTTATCAATTGGGTAATAACTCTCATTTTGTATAAATTTGGCTCAATTCCCTAATATATTTAAGAAATCAAGCCTTTATCAGAGAAACTTGCCATAAAATTTCCCCAGTTTCCTGTTTTCCTTCTAATTTTTGCTGCATTAGATTTGCTTATGCAAAACCTTTTTAATTTCATGTAATGGAAATTACAATATTACTTCCCATAATCCTATCTATTTTTCCTTTGGTTATAAATTCTTCCTTTATTCATAGATCTGACAGGCAAATTTTTTCATACTCCCCTAATTTTCTTTTGATATCACTTTATCATCTTATGATATGTCTAAATTGTGTACCTATTTTGAGTTTATATTGTGTGAAATGTTTGCAATTTGTAGTTCTGCCAAATTGCTTCCCAGTTTTTCCAGTAATCTTTATCAAATGGTGAGTTGTTGCACCCAAAGCTTAGATCTTTGTGTTAATCAAATGCTGGATTACTGTGGTCATTTACTACTGTGCATTGTCACTGATCCACCACTCTATTTCTTAACTTTGTTTTGATTATTTTGATGATTGTCACTTTGTAATATACTTTGAAATTTTGTACTGTTAGGTTACTTTCCTTCCCTTTTAAAAAAATGATTTCCTTGCTATTCATGTTCTTTTGACTGAATGTTGTTGTGAATTTTTCTAATTCTGTAATATAATTTCTTTGCTGGATTTATTAGTTTGGTATGAAATAAATTAACTTTAGTGGAGGTCTCATTTTTATTGTATAGGTTCAACCTACCCATAAGCAATTACTATTTCTCCAGTTATTTAGATCTGACTTTATTTGTGTAAAAAATGTTTTGTTATTGTATTCATATACTATCTTTTGGGGGAGACAGATGTCCTCCCAAGTATTTTAAATTGTCTGTAGTTATTTTAAAACAAATTTCTCTTTCTATCTCATCGCTGGATTTTGTTGGTAATACAAAGAAATGTTGATGATTTCTGTGGGTTTACTTTATACCCTCCAACTCTGATGAAGTTGTTGATTATTTTGACTACTTCTTTTGTTGAATTCTTTAGACTTCTAGAAGTATACCATAATATCATCTGCAATGAATGATTGCTTTGCTTTCTTGTTGTCTACTTTTTTTCCTTTCATTTCTTTTTCTTTTCTTATTGCTATAGCTAGCATTTCTAACACAATATTGAACAATAGAAGTGATAATGAACATTGCTTTACTCCTGATCTTATTTAGAAAGCTTCTTTCTTGTCCTCATTATAGCTAATGCTTGCTCTTTGTTTTAGATAAATACTACTTATCTTTTAAAGAAAGTCTCCATTGATTTCTATGTTTTCTAGTGTTTTTAATAGGAATTGGCCTTATATATATATATATATTTTTTTTTTTAAAAGCTTTCCCCACATTTATTGAAATAATTATCTGATTTTTGTTGGTTTCATTATTGATCTGATGATTATAGTTTTCTTAATATTGAACTGGTCCTGCATTACTTATATAAATTCATCCTGGTCATAGTGTCTGATCTTTGTGATATATTGTTGAAATTAATTTGCTAGTATTTTATTTAAGGTTTTTTTTTTTTGCATCAATATGTATCAATAAAATTAGCTTAGTTTTCTTTCTCTGATTTTGCTTTTCCTGGTTTGGTATCAAAATCATGTTTGTTTAATAAAAGGAATTTGATAAGACTCCTTTACTTATTTTTTTTTCAAATAGTTTATATAGTATTGGAATGAATTGTTTTTTAAATGTTTGGTAAGATTGACTTGTAAATCTATCTAGTGCTGGAGATTTTTTCTTAGGAAGCTCATTTATGGTTCATTCAAATAATTTTTTCTAAGATAGGATTATTTAAATATTCTATTTCCTCTCTTCTTACTCTCAGTAATTTATTTTTTTTGTAAATATTTATCCATTTCATTTAGATTTTAAGTTTTGCTGGCATACAATTGGGCAAATTACTCCTAAAATTGCTTTAATTTCACCTTTGTTGGTGGTTGATCACTTTTCATTTTGGTACTGATGATTTGATTTTCTTCTTTCTTTTTTAAAACCAAATTATCCAGCAGTTTAATCTATTTTATTGTTTTTTTCCCATAAAACAAGATCCTAATTTTATTAGTTTAATGTTTTTAACTTTCAATTTTATTAATTTTTCTTTGGTTTTCAAGATGTCCATTTTGTTCTTTTTGTAATTGTGTTCTTTTTCTAGCCTTATTAATTGCACTTCACTTTCTCTCTTTTATGGATATACTACTTTAGAGATATAAATTTTCCTTAAGTACTACTTTGGTTGTATCCCACAAATTTTGATGTGTTGTCTCATTGTAATTATATTTAATGGAAGTATTGATCATTTCTATGGTTTGTTATTTGACCCACTCATTCATTAGAATTACATTACTTAGAATTAGAATTAATTTTTAATCTATGGCTCCAAGACTCCTTAATGAATGCAATAATTGCATTATGATCTAAAAAACAGTACATGAAATATTTTTTTTTTACATTTGATTGTGTAGTTTTTATGCCCAAATACATGGTCAATTTTTGTGAATGTGCCATGTACAGCTGAAAAAAAGGTACGCTCCTTTCTATTACCATTCAATTTTCTCCTGAGGACAGGAGAACTATGTATCTATTATATTTGACTTTGTAAAATTTATAATCACTGTCTTTACTTCTTTCTCATTTAGTTTATGGTTAAATTTTTCTGGTTCTCAGAGTGAAAAGTTGAGGGCCCCCACTGGTATGGCTTTACTTACTATTTCCTTCTTTAACTCATTTTACTTTTCCTTTAAGAATTTGGATACTAGGGCAGCTAGGTGGCACAGTTCAAATCTGGCCTCAGACACTTAACACTTCCTAGCCCTGTGACATTGGGCAAGTCACAACTCCAATAACCCTACCTTCCCCCCTCCAAAAAGCAAAAAAAAAAAAAAAAAAAAAAAAAAGGAAAGAAAAGAATTTGGATACTATACCATTTGGTGCATATGTATTTAGTATTCATATTATGTCATTGTCCCTGGTACCTTTTAACAAAATGCAGTTTCCCTAATTATCTTTTAAAATTAGGTCTCTGAGGGGCAGCTAGGTGGTACAGTGAATAGAGCAACGGCCCTGGAGTCAGAAGAACCTAAGTTCAAATCTGGCCTCAGACACTTGACACACTTACTAGCTGTGTGATTTTAAGCAAGTCACTTAACCCCAACTGCCTTGTCTTCCTCCTTCCAAAAATAGAAATTAGGTCTCTTTTTGCTTTGGCTTTGTCTGAGATCATGATTGATACAATTCCCTTTTGTAATTCAACTGAAATCTAATAGATTCTGCTCCAATCTCTTATTTTAACTCTGTTTTAAATGCTTAAAAAAAATAAACAGCTTATTATTGAATTCTGATTTCTAATCCATTCTGTTATCCACTTCCATTTTATGGGTAAGTTTACCCTATTAACCCTTTTTTTTTACTGTTTCTTTTTCTATCTCTCTTTTTATCTTGTCTCTCCTCAAAAGTCTGTTTCTTTTTCTCCCTTAATCTGCCTTTTCTCTTATCAGACTGCTACCTCCCCTTTCTCTTATTCCCTTTCCCTCTTACTTTCCTATTGAATAAGACAACTTTTTATACCCAACTGAGTGTGCATATATAGTCTTTCCTCTTTGAACCAATTCAGATGAGAGTGAAGTTCAAGTACTGCACATTTCCCCCACCCCCATTTCCTCCTTAATCATAAATGTTCTTCCTTGCATACCTCTTTCATGTGACACATTTTCCCCCATTCTTCCTCTTCTTTCCCCTGCCCTCCCAGTACATCCTGTTTTCTTACCTATGCATTTTTTTTATATCATCCCAACATAAACCACTCATACCCATATCCTCTGTCTATGTAAACTCCTAACTGCCCTAATAATGATAAAGTTCCCAGGAGTTACATGTATCATGTCACCATCTAGGAGTATAAACCATTTAGCCTTATTAAGTCCCTTATGATTTCTTTCTCATGTTTACCTTTTCATGCTCCTTTTCAGTCTTGTATTTGAAAGTCAAAGTTTCTACTCAATTCTAGTCTTTTCATCAGGAATGGTGGGGGATTATTTATTTCACTAAATACACATTCCATACCACCCCCTGCATGATTATACTCAGTTTTGCTGGACAGGTTATTCTTTGTTGTAATCCTAGCTCCTTTGCCTTCTCAAATATATCCCAAGCCCTCTGTTCCTTTAATGTGGTGGCTGCTAAAAATTTTTTTGATCCTGACTGTGGTTCCATCTTATTTGAATGACCATTTTTTTTTCTGGCTGCTTTCAGTGTTCTGTTCTTGACTTGGGAGCTCTGGAATTTGACTATAATATTCTTGTAAGTTTTTGTTTTGGGATCTCTTCAGGAGGTAATTGGTGGATTCTTTCGATTTCTATTTTGTCCTCTGATTATAAGATCTTGAGAGATGTTTTCCTTTGTGATTTCTTGAAATATTATATTGTAATGGTAATGGTAATTTTAAGATCTTCCCTGCCTCTTATTAAGCCAAGGGAAATTTTAAGACCTTCCCGGCTTTGAAAATAAACTCTGCTTTGTAGCAGCAAGCACCCTAGCACACCCAGGATGGCTGCTAGCACAGGTTCTTAGATCTGCTTTTTTAAAGGAAAGCAACTCAAAAGGAGTTAACAATCTTACTTTAATCAAGCATATATAATTTACCTAGTTCAGGGGGAAAGTCAGCTCCCTGAACTTCAGAGAAAATACAAACATAAGTTACAAGCAGACAAAAAAATACAGAGAAAATAACACAATTCAACAGACAGGACTTCTAGCTATCTGACCATCACATACTTACATAGTTAGTTACCAGAGAGAGAGAGAAGCACCAACATTTGGGTTTTCAAATTTGGGGGGCTCAATGACTACCCAGAGTCTCATCTGGTTAAATTACACAACTCTTCCCATAAGTTAGCCCCAAAGCAAACCTCATCTCAGAGGTATATATAGCCTTCTCCAGGGTCAGAGAACATCACAACCTTTGTGATCCTCTGCTTAATTACAAAATAACAACATGTGGGTGTTCCTGAAAAACAAGCCTCCCCTAAACAAGCTTCTCCTGTAGGTTCTGTTCCACTCCAGCAAACTCCTCCCACTACAGACTTAATTTTACCCCATTCAGTCTTTTAGGGTGCAGAGTATGTTTTCAAATCAGGGAATGTCCTCAAATTCCTTTAGGCATATTAAGGGGCAGGGAAGATCTTCAAACTCCCATTACCTTTACAAATATTTAGGTTCTTTTTCGATCATGGTTTTCAAGTAGTCCAATAATTCTCAAAGTATCTCTCCTTTATCTGTTTTTCAGGTCTTTTATGAGTTATTTCACAATTTCTTCTATTTTTTTTCATTCTTTTGACTTTGATTATTTCTTGATGTTTCATGAAATCATTAGCATCCACTTTGCCAATTCAAAATTTTTAAGGAATTTTTTTCTTCAGTGAGATTTTGCACCTATTTTACCATTTGGTCAATTCTGATTCTTTTTAAAGGTATAATTTCTTTACTTATTTTGTTCCTCTTTTACCAAGCTGTTGTCTTCTTTTAAAAATTCAGATGCACTTTTTTTTGGAGGCAATTAACATTAAGTTTCTTACCCAGGGTCACACAGCTAGTAAGTGTCTGAGGATGGATTTGAACTCAGGTCTTCCTGACTCCGGGATCATCACTTTATTCACTGCATGACTTAGCTGTCCCGTTGTAGTGGCAACCACACTGGCATACCCAGGATGGCTACTAGTACAGATTCTTAGATCTGCTTTACTAGGAAAGATAGCTGTTTAAGGGATCAACAATTTTTTTAATCACATTCACTAGCTCAGCAGTAAAGTCAGCACCCTGAATTTCAGAGAAAATACAAGCACAGAAATAAAGACCAACAGATAGGGCTCTGACTGCCTGAATCAAAGTGATGGAGTCCTAACAGAACTTCCCTCAGCCCCCAAATCCAAACTTCACTACAGACCACTGTATCTACCTAGTCCCCCTGCCAATGTCCTAACTTATGCCTTATTGCTCACTAGAACAAGTGTGTCTGTGAACTCTTAGTTCCCACAGAAACAACAGGCATGTCTCTGTGATAGAAACTCAGCACCCCCCCCCCCCCCAGACCCTTGCCATGAGAACAGGTGTGCAGTCACAATCACATCATCCATTTAGCCCAAGACAGGACCACAATACCTAACTATCCATCTTGACCAGACAAAGCCACAATAGCTAGCCTATCAGAAAACAGTACCACCAGGATATAGAGCAGGGTACCTGACCACCTAACCATAGAAGGGGCCTACCCTATGTTAGCATCTGTGCAGTAATAGTAAAGAACTGACCTGGAGAGAGCCTATGACATAGAGAGGTTTATTATAATATCATTACCATACATACATGCCCCCCTAACTGTATGCATAATGGGTAACCTCACACTAAGGCCAGGACCCCTTCTCCATTACCCAATCCCTCAACAAACTACTCCCATCAATCATGTTCCCATAATTGTATGTAAGTCTTGATTATGTAATCAGCATCATATTCTGTATAAAATTGTGTGTCTTGCCTTGCTTAGAGGCTATTTTCCTCAAAGGAACTTAGCCATACACCAGAGCATGAAACCTCAAAACTATAATTAATTTTTACAACTGGCTTGGAGTTGGCCTGAGTCTTTCTAATTCTTTAATCATTACCTGCCACAACCCTACTGGAAACTCATCAAAAGCAATGTTGCTATACTCTTTATATACATTCCGGGATTGAGAGAGCTTTTACTTCTGAGCAGCTGGGGAGCTCTGGACATATGGCCACTCAGAATCTTGACCAGGGAACCGAAAATCACCTTTTCATAAGTGAGCACCCAAAGCGAAATAGTGCAGTGAATAGAGCACCAGCCCTGAAGTTGGGAGGACCTGAGTTCAAATCCAGACTCAGGTACTTGACACACTTACTAGCCATGTGACTCTAAGCAAGTCACTTAATCCCAATTGCCCTCCCTTCCCCCCTCCAAAAAGCAAAAAAAAAAAAAAAACAACAACAACAATCAAAAGTGTTTACTTTCACCCGATCTGCCCTCCCTTCTATCATTCCCCCTCTTATCTCCTTCTCCCCTACTTTCCTATAGGGTAAGATACTCAATTGAATGTGTATGTTATTCCCTCCTTAAGCCAAATTCAATGAGGGTAAGGTTGACCCATTTCCTTTCACCTTCCTATGCTTCCCCTCCATTGTAACAGTTTTCTCTTGACTCTTTTATATAAGATAATTTACCCTATTCTGTCTCTCCCTATCTCCTTCTCTCATTATATTCCTCTCTCATCTCTTAATTTTATTTTTCAGATATCATCCCTTCATAATTCAACTCATCCTGTCCCCTCTGTCTACATATACATGTACACACATATACACACACTCACATAAATATTTGTGCACACATACACCCTCCTATACATACATACATATATATATATATATTATATATATATATACCTATATATTCCCTTCAACTATCCTCATACTAAGAAAAGTCTTATGAGTTACAATTATCATTTTTCCATCTAGGAATGTAAATAGTTCAACTTTAATAAGTTCCTTATGATTTCTTTTTCCTGTTTACCTGCTCATGCTTCTTGTATTTGAAAGTCAAATTTTCTGTTCAGCTCTGGATTTTTCATCAAGAATGCTTGAAAGTCCTCTATTTCATTGAATGACCATATTTTCCCCTTAAGCATTATACTCAGTTTTCTGGGTAGGTGATTCTTGGTTTTAATCCTAGCTCCTTTAACCTCCAGAATATCATATTACAAAAACTTCAGTCCTTTAATATAGAAGCTGCTAGATCTTGTGTTGTCCTGAAATTGTTTCCACAATACTCACATTATTTCTTCCTGGCTGTTGTATTATCTTCTCCTTGAGCTGGGAACTCTAGAATTTGGCTATAATATTCCTAGGAGTTTTCTTTTGGAGATCTTGTTCAAGAGGTGATTGGTGAATTCTTTCTATTTCTATTTTGCCTTCTGGTTCTAGAATATCAGGGCAATTTTCCTTAAGAATTTCTTGAAGGATGTTATCTAGGTTCTTTTTTTGATCATGGCTTTTAGGTAGTCCAATAATTTTAAAATTATCTCTCCTGAGATACTTTACATTGCCTTCTATTTTTTCCTTGTTCTGGATCTGTTTAATAGTATCTTGATTCATAATAAAGCCATAAGCTTCCATTTGCTCCAATATAATTTTGAAGGAATTATTCTCTTCAGTGAGTTCTTGAAATTCCTTTTCCATCTGGCCAATTTGACTTTTTAAGGCATTCTTCTCCTCATTGGCTTTTTGGGTCTTTTTTTATTTTGCCATTTGAGTTAGTCTATTTTTTAAGGTATTATTTTCTTCAGTCAGGCTGTTGACTCACTTTTCATGATTTTCTTGTATCTTTCTCATTTCTCTTCCCAATTTTTCCTTCACTTCTCTTACGTGATTTTCAAAATCCTTCTTGAGCTTCTCCATGGCCTGGGAGCACTTCATATTTTTCTTGGAAACTTTTGGTACAGGAGTTTAGACTTTGTTGTCTTCTGGTTTGGTATTTTGATCCTTTTTGTCCCCCCAAAAAGATTCTTTGGTCTGATTGTATTTCCTCTGTTTGCTCATCTTGCTCCCCCCACACCAATTACTTGACTTTTGAGCTCTTTGCCATGATAGAACTCTGTTTCTGGATTGGCGAGAGCTATTTCCCAAGTTGCTGGTGTTTTCTCAGTTGTCAGAGCTGTGGTCAGAACTATGAGGAGGGCACCCTCTCTAAAACCACCACAAACTCTGTCACACTGGTGTTCCTCACCCCAGGATCCCTACTGAAGACCTTGACCAAGCAGGTCAAAGCAAAAGCAATTTCTTCTGATTGGTCACTTGGTCCCCCTATGATCTGCAGGCCAGGAGTTCCAGAGGCAGACACAAGTTTCAGCTGCTGCACCTCCTCAATCTCTGTTGCCCTAGGGGCAGGGGCCAGACTGCACTCTTATCTCATCCAGTTCCAAAAGAGTTCCCTACTTATCTTTTACTTTCTCTTTGGTGTTTATTGGTTGAGAAGTCTGGAAACCACAATAGCTGCTGGTGATTCGCTCTCCTGAAGTTTGCTGTGTCTGGTCTGGGCTACTTGTCAGGGCTGCCCTGGTTCTAGACCACACCACTCACACAGGACTGAGCTTGGCCCCCAGCTCAGTGTGATAGACTCTTCCTGTCAGCCTGCCAGGCTATCTTCAGTGCATGATTTGTTTCTCTCTGTCGCTTTGTGCGTTATGTAGCTCTAAAATTTGTTTAGAGTAATTTTTTTCACAGGTATTAGAGGGGGTTGGAGTGGGAGCTCAGCAAGTTCCTGATTTAACTCCACCATCTTGGCTCTACCCCCGACTTCTGCTTTTTAACATTTTTATCAATGATTTGGATGAAGGCACATGAATGACATACATGTTGATTTTATGGTTGACACAGAACTACCGAGGGTGACTAGAATATTGGATTGAAGTATTTGGATTAAATCTCATAAAATGAAATTTAAAAGGGATCAATGTAACTTATTCTTGTGTTATAAAAATCATCTTTACAAGTATAAGAAGATAAGAGAACAATGGCTAGACAGTAGGTCATCTGAAAAAGATCTGGAGGTTTTGGTGTTCAATATGAATCAGCAGTATATATGGAAGGGTACCTGAATCATTTGTTGTGTTCCATTATGGTTGCCATGGTTTAGGAAGGACATGACAAAGTGGTGAATTTCTTTAGGAGGGCAATCAGGGTGGTGAAGAAGCATGTGATGTTTTATCAAAGGAACTAGTGATAGACTGGAGAAAAAAAGACTTAGGGTGAGAGATAATAGCCATTTTCAAGTATTTTGAAGGGCTCTCTGTATGGTAGGGTAGAATAAAGAACAATGATTAAAGGTAGCAGAGAGTAAGATTGAGGTTTTAGGTGAGGAAAAACTTCTGATAATTAGAGCTGTCTAAAAGTGCAAGGACTGCCTTGGATAGAACAGAGACCTCCTTTGCAGTTTTCAAGAAAATGCTAAATGAACACTTGTCAGGTAATGTATAAAGAAAATTTCTTATTCAAGCATAGGTTGGACTCAAAGGTTTTAGAGCTCTCTTCCTACTGGGATTTTGTGCTTCTGTAATTGGTAATATAAATGGTCAAAATCAAGTATGAGCTCCGGTGTGTTCATTATTGTGATGAATGAAAATTCTCTCAGTAATTTTCAGATTCCAATCCAGCTAATAATTTTAGATAGATGAATATAATACTATATTTATGACATTGATGCCTATAATTATTTAATTATTCAGTTTAGAATTATCTGTTAGCTTGCAAAATCAGTCACTCTGAGTTCTTTCCAAGTCTGTGAATGCCTATCTACTATGGCTGGCAGTTACCCTTCAAATATTTGTAAAAATTCAGTCCCTGATTGGCTCTGATAGCCAATCTGATCTGAGAATCAGACTCTGATAGTGAACTTTTTAATTATCATGAAGTACTTTGGAATTTTTATATGCAAACTCCAGTGTATGCTAGTCACATCTAGATAGGTACTTTGAATTCCATTGGAATTTTAAAACCACTTAGGTATTAGTTCATTCTCCCTGGATCTGCTCTTCAGGAGTGTGAGATGGTTTCTCTCTGAGGGCATGTCGAATGACTCTTGAGGGTGTGTATATATGTGAGCATTTTTTATATACTCAGTGCCTGCTCTGTTTGCTTTTATTATATTTGCTCAACTGTTATCTAGTTCATTGTAATGATGAGGGAAGGAAAGAAAAAGTATTAAAAATTCTCTTTCTCAGAGAATAATAATTTAAAGATGAATCACTATTTCTAAAATCAGAATTAGATTTTGGAATTTAGGCCCAGTCACCATGGGAGGGGAGATTCAAAAGATATATATGGTAAAACCATGTAAAAATCCTGCCCAAGCATGTATTTTTTTTGTCTCTGTATAATATCTCTTCTGACTCAACCTAAAGTGTCCATCTTCCAAAGGAAATTTTTTGTTTCAAAGTAAAAAAAGTCAATATGAATCAACCACAGAAGCCTTTTTAGTCTTTTTTGACCTAGTAAGAATGATAAAATATTAGATCTGACTAGAACATTAAAGAGTGCAACCCCCTTTTGTTATAAATATTGAGCTAGAGGCCCAGAAAGGGGAAGTGACTAGTCTAATACCACACAGCTCTTTAGTGGCATAGACAATGTTAAAATTCTAGTATCCTAATTCCAAGGGTACAAAACTCTTGCCATTATGACAAAGCCTGGCTATCAGTAAGGCAACCTCCCTCCGCAAACACAATCCACAAAAATGTGGAGAAGGAGGTTGGAAAACATAACCACCATGCTTAAATAAAACCAATGTATAGCACTAAAACACAGATGGTATGCTACAGATCTTGCCCATTATGACTAATTCTTCAAATAAAAAATGTTACTCAGATCAAAATGGTTAAATACTTTTTTGATTGTCTTTTGAGAAGCAGTTCATATTTCCTTTATAGTATTTATCTTCTGACTAAAAGATTGCCTCACTAGTGGCTCATAGAATTTAGAATATTGTATTCTTCAGCTATTTTATTATTATTATCACAAGTAATAGTAGTAGAAGGAGTTGGAGTAGTAGTAGTAGTGGAAATAGTGGTGGTGGTGGTCTTACTGATGACAATAGTATTACCTACAGGATACAATCACTCTGTGCCCTAGTGTAATGGGAATGGAAATGTGAAGATCTTCCCTATCCCTTAAAAAAGCCTGGGGGAGAACTTGAAGACCTCCCTTGCTTTGAAAGTAAACTCTGCCCCTTAATAGGCTGAATGTAGTCTCACATGGAGCCTGTGGTGAGAGGAGTTTGCTGAAGAGTAGAGCAGAGCCACAGAAAGCTGGGAGCCAGAGCTAGTGAGATGGTGGGAGAGAGAGGAGCTCAGGTAAGGAGATAGAGAGGTTTGTGAGAAAATATTGATCTTGTATGGGTTTGTGGGAAGGCTGAAGGATATTGTGACTCTCTGTGTCATTATATTTCTTTACTATTATGATGGAATCATCTTACTGGTTTTAGGATTTGGTTTTCTGGTGTCTAAATAAATGCCATGGTTCTGTCCTCTATATGGAGAGTTTGTTATATTTTGTGATAAAACATCATGCAATATTTATAGTCATCATCTTTATCGTGATTGTGGGAGCTGTAAATATTGCACTGGTACTATACTTAGACATGCCAAGAAATCAAATCTTTTTTCCATCAGTTATGCCTGTTACATCTACAATTTGTGTGATCTCAGTCCAACTACGAAATGCAGTCCTTCTTTCTATTATAGCTGCCTGTTATAGCTGCCATTTGTGTATCCTCAGATAAGTCACTTGACTTCTTTAGGCCTTAGTTTATTCATCAGTAAAATAAAAAGTATGACAAGATAATTCTTTCAGGTTTTCCCATTCTAAAAATCCTAGATTTCTAATTCTTTTTTTCCTATCTTAATCCCAACTCCCAGTTTATAGTAGACAATAGCTTTAAAAAGTATTACAGATCACATTTTTGCAACCATAGCATTTTAATTAGATTATCTCTATTTTATGCTATAGTGTAGGGGAAAATCCCCATACAAACAACAAACCAGTTGTTTTTCAGAGCAACATTACTTTAACCAAAGGAATGACTCTAATGCTGGTATTTTCAAAGTCCCATACTAAAAGGGGAAATATTTATAGATAGGCAGGCCTTTCAATACCTCTCAAACTCTGTGTTTTAGGACAATCTTTATTTTCTTCCTCCTCTCACCAGATCTCAGACTAACACTGATCACATATATTCTCTGCTACTTTGACCCCCATACTCCTATTCCACACCCTGGCAAAGAGGAGAAGGAATAGAGATAAAAGAAGAAGAAGAGAAAAGAAACTTGGGAAAGAAAGCAAAGAATTTTGGGGATACTTCTAAGCTACTTCTGAAGTAGAATGAAACTAAAACTTTCCAAGGAAAGAAATGGACCCCTGGTCTATCTCTATTCAGCAAAACACAAACCTAATTCCTGTCTTGGATAGGAGTCAAAAGAAGCTGCTGAGGATGGAAATGTTCAGTGGGACCTTGATAAAACATGTTACTCTTTACTTTCCCATATCCTAGAAATGACCTCTCTGTTAGTGATGGGCAAATGTATTGAACAAGGCCATCCAGAATACACTGAAGGAAGAGAAAAGTGGCTTTAAATCAGTAGTTTGAACATTTTCCTTCGTGCAAAATATAGCCTTTTTTTAACCTCTTAAACTGGGAAGGGAAAAGGAGAAGTGACAAACCAACATAGAAAAGGCAGTAAAAATTTGGGCAAACTAGAAATGAAACCAAAAGAGAAAAAAAAATGCTCAGATTAATCTATCTGATTTACAGTTGGTATGGAACATGGATTCTGCTTAAATTGTCACATATTTGCAGAATTTTTCAGTTTCTCAGATATAGAAAGACTGAGTATATTTATTCTTTTTGGAAGCTGAGTGGTGCAATGAGAAGTGCATTGGGCCAAGTATACAGACAGTAGGAGTGATTCAAGCTGCCCACCCATAGCTATGCCAAGGAACATAAATCCTACTCCCACAGCACCCAGATTAATTCTGATGAGGGAGGGCAAGTCCCAAGCTCAGGGAACTTTGCTAGTATCCAACTCCTAAACTGGAGTGGGTATAGAAAGGAAAACAAGTCTTTTCATAGGTGGTGAACCAAATAGAGATATTTTCCTGATGTTTATGTAAGAACCTGTGCACAGTAGACATACAGACATGTTCATACATTGGATTGGAAGTAAGCAAAGAAAAAAAATTTTTGGTAGGAGAAGGAAAAATAGACATGTTGAGAAAGTGTCCATCCACACAGGTGTGTACATTTTATATACTTATGTGTATATTAGATGATATTTTTTTAACTGGAGAAGAGAAACACTTAGTGGGAACATGGTAGCTGCCTTTGAAAATCTGAAACATTGTTATGTAGAAGATGGACTATATTGTTTCTCTGTCTTTATGTTTATAACACGTATATATTTGGTATAGTTTATATTATATGTAATACATATTAATAAATGAAAAAAATTGTTTATTCTGTAGCTTTCATTGGGTAGAGGTAGAACCAATGCATGACAGGCAGATTTCGGTTTAATATGATTCTTTGCTAATAATTTAAGTTGTTTAGCTATTAGATCTACCTTGAAAAATAGTGAGCTCTTTGGTTCTACCTATATTTAAACAGAGGGTAGAAAATAACATCTTAAGTATGTTTGAGAGAGATTAGGATATAGATATACCTGTCACTAAAATGGCACAGAGCTGCACTGAAAAGCAGAAGGTCTTTCAGTATCTAACAGTGAGCTCCTACTGAGTAACCTAGCATTAAGAGGTCTGGTGAATACAGGGAGATACCTGGAGATCTATGGCAAGGAGGAACAAGATGGCTATACCTAATTACATACTCATAAGAAAGAATGGGGTGAGGAATTTGGGGACTAAGCCATGAATCTGTTTCAATGGTATGATTTTTTAATGACAAGGGATTTCAATCATCCAGACTCCTGCTGAAACTGTCTCTAACAAAAGCAGAGTAACCCAGAAATTTGTTTTTTATCTTAATAATCACCTAATCTTTCAAAAGGTGGAGGGAATGACAAAGGAAGCTGCTATTATAAACCTTATTATATTAAATAAGGAGTTATCGATTGAGTAGAAATGATGGGAACCTTGGGGCAAGTGATTATTATATCTTAGCATTCATTCTAGAGAAGAAGAAAATTGGACATATATCAATCAATTAACAAACATTTATTAAACATCTACTTTATCTGGGAATATAAAGAATATATATATATATATATATATATATATAGAGAGAGAGAGAGAGAGAGAGAGAGAGAGAGAGACAGAGAGAGAGAGAGAGAGACAGAGAGACAGAGAGACAGAGAGACAGAGAGAGAGAGAGAGACAGAGAGAGAGAGACAGAGACAGAGACAGAGACAGAGACAGAGAGAGAGAGAGACAGAGAGAGACAGAGAGAGAGAGACAGAGACAGAGACAGAGAAAGAGACAGAAACAGAGACAGAGAGAGAATTTTAAAAAGTTCAATGAAAGATTAAGTTGGATCTCTTGGTATCCTGAATCAGGGGTAGAGAAACAAGGGGGATGGAAAACTCAAGGAGGAAATTCTAAAGACAGAGGCAGCAATTATAAAGTGAGGGAATTCAACTCAATTCAACATTTCTTAAGTACAAACCATGAGGAAAACAAAGATAAAAATGAAATTGTTTACCTTCTCTGAATTTCACTTTGCCTGTTGTCAAATAAGGTGATCTCTGTGGTTCTTGCAAGCTTGAAAAATGCTATCCTGCAAATGTTTGAGATGGCTTTCTGAGAATATTTCACAACTAGCATTGGGCTTTATAATAGCTGTAATAAGGGTATAAAAAGTAGGGCTTTTCCTGAGCCAAGGACAAATTACAAAATGTCAAATTAGGGTAACACACATAGGGAAACTGGCTATGATCACCCTGACCTGGGAGGTGTAGGGCCATCAATACATCTGTCTCAGCCTCCATCAAGGCCAAGGGATGCAGGAGATGGGAATCACTTCTTCTTCCCCTAGGTCATACTAACATCAAGATTTTGAGTGGTTACCATCAAAGATGAGACCAGAAAGACATGTCTAGGAGAACGTAGGCCACTTGGCTCTAAAATCCCTGGGACAATGTTACTTAGAATTTATTCTAGCAATGTATATGCAATATCTATCCCCTTTTTTCAACTTTCTCTGAGAACTAAACTGAAATCACCATTACTGTGGCTTTTGGCAAAATATGTGGATGAATTGTTGTATTGTTCCACTTCCATCTTTGTTACTTCTCAGAGTATAGCTCCCTCCCCTGGCCACTACTCTTTTATGTGTGTTGTTTCCCTCATTACAATGTAAGCTTCTTGAGAGCCTGAATGTTTTCTATATTTGTGTCCCTAGTGTTTGGCGTTGTGCTTATCACATAGTAAGGACTTAATAAATGCTTTTCATTTGTTCATTTATACTGAAATGAATTTGTATTTTAATAGCTAAGGTATATATCATGTTTTAAGGTTTGAATGTATATATATAACAGATTTGCATATATATTTCATATGTAATAAGGTTTGCATATATATTATTTGCATATATAATAAGATTGCACACAGATATTTGCATATATAAGGTGTGCGTGTGTGTGTGTATAATCTCATGCGATCCTTAGAACAGCTTTGTGAGGTAGGTACTAATAACCTCATTTTACATATAAGGAAACTAAGGCTCAGGTAAGCTTTTGTTCAATATATTTTTTATTTCATAAAATATTTCCTAATTACATGTACTTTTTAAAATTCATTAAAATTTTTTGCATTCCAAATTGTCTCCTTCCCTTGTGTCCCTCCCCGTTCTTGCAAAAGCAAACAATTTGATATTGGTTACACATGTGAAATTATGGAAGACACATCTCCATATTAGCTGTGTTGCAAAAGAAAAAAAAACAACAAGAAAGGAAAGTTAAAAAAAAGTATTCTTCAATCTGCAATTGGAATTCATCAATTCTCTATTTGGAGATGGATAGCATTTTTCATCAGGAAATTGTCTTGGATCATAGGTTTGATCAGAGATGCTAAGTTTTTCACAGATAATCATGCTTACAATGTTGGTATTACTGTGCATAATGTTTTCCTGGTTCTACTTACTTCACTTTGCATTAGTTCATATAAGTCTTCCTGGGTGTTTTTTTAAACCATCCTACTCAATATTTCTTATATGGCATAATAGTATGCAATTATAATCATATACCATAACTTATTCAGCCATTCCTCAATTGATGAGCATCCCTTCAATTTCTAATTCTTTACTGCCACAAAAAGAGCTGATATAAATATTTTTGTACAAATAGTTCCTTTTCTCTTTACTTTGCCTTTTTTTTTTTTGGATACAGACCTAGTAGTAGGACTACTGAGTCAAAGAGTATGTACAATTTTATAGTTCTGTGGGTGTATTTCCAAATTGTTCTCTAGAATGGTTGGACCAGTTCATAATTTCACCAACAATGCATAGTGCCCCAATTTTTCCACAACCTCTCCAGCTTTCTTTTTCTTTTTTTCCTTTTCTGTCATGTTGGCCAATCTGATACATTTAAGGTATTGTCTCAGACTTGTTTTAATTTGAATTTCTCTGATCATTAGGAATTTAGAGCATTTTTCCATGTGACTATTGATAGATTTGATTTTTTTCTTCTGAAAAGTGCCAGTTTATATCCTTTCATCATTTATCAATTGGAGAATGGCTCTTATTTTTTTGCGAATTTACCTCACTTTTCTGCATATTTTAGAAATGAGGCTTTTATCAGAGAAACTTGTCAATTCCTCCCCCCCTCCCACACCAGTCTCCTGTTTTCCTTCCAATTTTGACTACATTAGTTTTGCTTATAAGGCTCAGAAAAGTTAATGACTTTTCCCTGATTATAACTAGTAAGTGTGGTGGTAGGAGTTTAAATCCAAGTCTTTATTGACTATGTATGAGTGCAGTGTCCTTTCCATTCTATCATGCTGCATTCCCATCTTAATTGTTCAGTCAAGTTCCAATTAGTACAAATAAGGAACTGCCTGATCTGGTCCTTCCTATCAAAACGAGTACTGTTCAAAGTTATAATTGTATAAGTTATAGTTATTGGTTCCAGTTCATGCTGAAGGGATGTTTTCTTTATGCCTCAGGCTCCTCTTGTGACCTTTACATACTCAGGAGTTCTAGTTCACTGTCTCCAGAATTGACACTAGGAAAAATTCTAAATAGCATGTTTATATTCAGCAACTTTTCAGCTATCTCTTAGTATCTATTGTTCTTATGCTACTCTGTGGCTGGCCAGATTCCTCTCCTATGAGGATTCTTTGTTCTCCATGTACTCTTAGACCTTTCTGTTATTTTTTTCATCCCTCTGCCACTGACACATCCATTCTAAATTGTGCTCTCTTATGCCCCACTTTTTTAAGGCCTTAGTGAACTATTCACGAACTATGGTATATAATAATTAATGCAAAGGTTATGATGGCTGCTAAAATCTTCATAGACTACCCTTGCTATTTTTATTTTGAAAATTGTTCAGTGTCTTAACCTAAAGGAATTGTTTTTACTAGTGGGAACTTCAGACACCATAGCATACTGGTGGTGCTGAGATTTTTTAATAGTCTAACATTTTGTGCTCCTCACATTCTGTATGAGAATTGATCTTAAGATGGCAGAATAGAAGCAGGACCTCTGAGCGGCACTGGCTTCCACCTTCCCCAATCAAAGTAAAAAGGGGACTCTGAACAAACTTTGGAGCTGCAGAACCACAAAATGACACAGAAAAGCTAATGTCCCCCTGAGGACAGCCCAGCAGGGGGGCAGGAATCGGCCAGTGCAGTGTTCTGGGAGCTGAGCCCAGGCCTGCATGACCCAGAGGTTTTAGCCCCAGGGTAGGTTCCATATCATCAGCAGCTGTGGCTGTTTCCAGAATAATCAACACATAGATGCAAAGGACAAAGTGAGAGGTCAGTGGAGTTTGGACTTTGGGACCCAGTAAGTGGGAGTGCTTAGGCTTTTCCCCCTGGGCAAGAAGCCGCTGAGATCCCCAGCACAGCCAGCCAGAGCCACATGGCAGCCTCAGCTCCTGACCTGCAGAGTATAGGGGGACCAAGTGACTGTAATAGTAATGGAATTTAGAGATCCCCCTGTATTGGCTTGGTTTTTGGTTTGATTGTGTTAAAACCTAGAGCTTATGAATCCCACTTGTGAGATGGACTTGTTGACGTGAAAAGAGAGGGCTGAACTGGGAGGAGCTAGTGACATAAATTTAGAGAGACACAAGAAAAGAGAGAGGCAGAAGAACTTTTTGGAAGCAGCATCTTGGAGGCAGAGAGAGACTGAGAGGATTGCTGAGGGCTAGTTTGAATTGCCCAGGACTTTTGAGAGCTGCCACCCAGAGCTGCAAAGGACTGAGGAGACATAGCTGTTATGCTGGTACTTTGTCTGTATGTTTTGATGTTGTTTTTCCAGATTTGTCCACTGGTGAAAGACAGTCCTGTTGTTGCAGTGGTCTTGGAACCTTGCTATTGATTCAAAGCTCCTGAGACTGTTCTGCAGACAGAGAATGAATTAATGAAGACACTGGCAATATATCTTGTGGCCTTGCTAAGCTTTGTCTCCCCAGGAAAAAAGATTGCTGAGAACTTGCCTCCTGTCAAGATGAAGAAAAGACCTCTCTTTGGGTATTAAATGCTGTGCTTAAGCTTGTTGTAACTCTGGGGTAGATGGCCTATTCAGTTGTAATCTAAGGGGGGGAACTTTTGACTTTTTGTGCTCTGTGATTGAACAAATGAATGTACTTTATTTATGATTGGAAACTAATCTCCATTTGAGAAGAAGGGCTTTGTGATGGACTAAATGAAGGTACAGCCTAGGGGTGGAGTACCATTTAGAAGAGCGACTCTGTGATTGATTAAATGAATGTAATGTCCAGGGTGGGGTAGTACTTGGAGATCATTGAATTATACTTGGTAAATGCTGTATTTTGAATGATGTTATGTTTTGATTTTCTCTGTTCTTAATTTTTCATTGAATAAAATGGAGAGCACCTATGCTGGTATTTTGAACCTTGGGAAGTTGCCTTTGCTTGGCATTACAGTGACTAGTCTGAGGGGTAATCGCTCTTGCTGTAACCTGCTTGGATCTGGATTTCAGTCTAGGGTGGAAGTCCTGGGGTATGTGTCCAGCTTGCCAAAGCCTGTGGAAGACTCAGAGAGGGCACCCATCTAATACCTCCAGAAGCTGAGAAAACCCCAGTGTTTGGGATGAAAGCTCCCCTGTCTAGAGGCAGAGTCCTCCTGTGGCAAAAAAAAAAAAAAAATGAGTTAAGTGACTGAGGGGCTACATGACCAGGCAAAGGAAACAAAGAAAATAGAAGATTCCAACATTAGACTCTGATTTTGGGGACAAAAAGGAGCAAAGCACGGAACAGGAGGAAGACAGTGAAGTCAGAACTCCTGCACCAAAAGCTTCAAGGAAAATATGAGCTGGTTACAGGCCATAGAGGACTTTGAGAAGCAGATAAGAGAAGTGGAGGAAAACTTGGGAAGAGAAATGAGAACAATGCAAGAAAATGATGAAATAAGAGTCAACAGCCTGACTGAGGAAAATAACACCTTAAAAAATAAACTAACTCAAATGGCAAAAGAGGCTCAAAAAGGCAATGAGGAGAAGAATGCCTTAAAAAGCCAAATTTGACAGATGGAAAAATAGTCTCAAAAGCTCACTGAGGAGAATCATTGCTTCAGAATTAGATTGGAACAAATGGAAGCTAATGACTTTATGAGAAATCAAGATGCTGCTAAACAAATCCAAACAAATGAAAGAATAGACGGCAATGTGGAATATCTCATGGGAAAAACCACTGACCTGGAAAATAGATCCAGGAGAGATAATTTAAAATTTATTGGACTACCTGAAAGCCATAATCAAAGTAAGAACCTAGAAATCATCCTCCAGGAAGTTCTCAAAGAAAACTGCCCTTATGTTTTAGAACCAGAGGGCAAAATAGAGGTTGAAAGAATCCACTGATCACCTCCTGAAAAAGATCACAAAAGAAAACTCCTAGGAATATTATAGCCAGGTTCTGGAATTCCCAGATTAAAGAGAGAATATTACAAGCAGCCAGGAAGAAACAATTTGAATATTGTGGAAACACAATCAGGATAACCCAGGATCTGGCACCTTCTACATTGAGGGATCGAAGGGATTGGAATACGATATTGCGGAGGTAAAAGGA
The DNA here is from genome assembly GCF_028583685.1 of Petaurus breviceps papuanus. Taxonomy (NCBI): domain Eukaryota; kingdom Metazoa; phylum Chordata; class Mammalia; order Diprotodontia; family Petauridae; genus Petaurus; species Petaurus breviceps. The sequence continues at coordinate 82,603,451 of NW_027187419.1, read as the reverse complement.
GCCGGGATTAAAACCAAGAATCATGTACCCAGCAAAACTGAGTATCATGTTTCAGGGGAAAATATGGTAAATCAGGGGAATGGAGGACTTTCAAGCATTCTTGCTGAAAAAACCAGAGTTGAATAGAAAATTTGACATTCAGATACAAGAAGAAAGAGAAGCATGAGGAGGTAAACAGGGAAAAGAAATCATAAGGAACTCATTAAAGTTGAATTATTAACATTCCTGCATGGAAAAACAATAATTGTAACTTATAAAATTTTTCTCAGTATGAAAATGGTTGAAAGGAATAGAAATATATATATATATATATATATATATATATATATATATAGTCTATATATGAGGGTATATGGGCATTTGAATACATATGTGAATGTGTATACATACTTTTAGAGGTACACATAGATAGAGGGCACAGGACCAGTTTAATAGGAAGGGATGATACTTAAAAGCTGGAATTAAGAGGTGAGAGAGGTATATAATTAGAGGAGATGGGGAGAGACAGAATGGGGTATACTATCTCATATAGAAGAGGCAAGGGAAAATGGTTACAATGGAGGGGAAGAATAGGAAGACAAAGGGGCATGGATCAACCTTATTCTCATTGAATTTGGCTTGGGGAGGGAATAAAATACACACTAAATAGGGTATCTCACCCTACAGGAGAGTAGGATAGAAGGGGATGAGAGGGGGGATGATGGAAGGGAGGGCAGGCTGGGGGGGGGGAGGGAAGTTTTAAGCACCCACTTTTGAAAAGGGAAGGGATCAAAGTAGAGAATAGAACAAGTGGGAGGTGGGATAGGAGGGAGGGAAATATAGTCAGTCTTTTACAATATATCTACTATGTTATTGTTTTGCATTGGCTAACTGCTTATCTTCCCAGTAAGGGTAGGTGACAAGGGAGGAAATGAATGAATCTGGAATTCAAAGTTTTAAAATCAAATGTTTAAATATATAGTATTATTAATACTATTTTACATGTAATTAAGAAATAAGATATAAAAGCACTGGGGCATAGAGATCCACCATGCCCTACTGGAAAAGTTGAAAGGGGTATGGGAGAATATATGGGAGAGAGCAGATTGGAGGAGGGAATATCCTGTGGGACTGCTAATTTGGGGTGGTGGGTAGGGGAAAAAAGGGGAGAAAATTTGTAACTCAAAATCTGGTGGAAATGAATGATGTAAATCAGAAGTTAATAAAGCATTTGAAAAATGGAAAAAAAAATACTATGCCAGAGATACTTAATGTCTTTCAAGGAAGCTAAAAAATAAAGGACAATGACACTAAAAAAAAAAAAAAAAAAAAAAAAAAAGTTAAAAAAAATTGATCTTGAATCATGCAATGCCAGAGCTAAGATGAACTTTGGAGATGATCTACTGTACCTCCCTCATTTTACTCCCCTGCTCTGTAAACTCCACTGGCCCTTTCTTTTCTCTTTGGATAAAATAAAAACTCATCTGTCTATTATTTAAAACACTACAGAGGCAGGCTGGGAAGGCATGGCATGCAGAGGCAGACCGGGAGGAGGCCTGATCAACTCGGGGTTAGTTGTCCCACCAACCACAAGGGCTACTACCAGGCCTATCACCAAAGGGCTGGGACTGGAAAGAGCAAGGTAAGAACCAAATGCAGGGCCCCTGTCCGGGACAGCAAATACTCCTGGGACTACCACTCCATAGCCCAGAAATTTCAAAAAAAAAATCCCCTATTAGGACCTCCAAGGACCAGGATGGCAGAGTGAACCCCTCCTGTTCCAACACCCCCCCCTCCCTCCCCTCTGAAAACATAGTAACTATTGCCCCAGGGCAAAACCCACCGGACACCTCCTGAAAGAGATCCCAAACTGAAAAGTCTTCAAAATGTTGTGGCCAAACTAAAAAACTACCAGGTAAAAGAGAAAATACTTCAAGTGGCCAGAAAGAAACAATTCAAATATCGAGGAACCACAGTGAGGATCGCACGGGATTTGGCAGCCTCTACACTGAAAGATTGGAGGCAGTGGAATACAATTTTCTGGAGGGCAAAAGAGCTCAGGTTACAACCAAGGATCACCTACCCAGCGAGACTGAGCATATTCTTCCAGGCAAAGAGATGGTCATTCAATTATATAACAGATTTCCAGACCTTCCTGATGAAAAAGCCAGAGCTCAATGGAAAATTCAACTTCCAATTACAAGATGCAAGAGTGACATAGAAAGGTAAACAAGGAAAACACACACACACACACACACACACACACACACACACACACACACACA
>NW_027187419.1:82567083-82601177 GCF_028583685.1 Petaurus breviceps papuanus | reverse complement strand
ACACACACACACACACACACACACACACACACACACACACACACACACCCTGTTATTTAATAAGAGCAAACTGTTTATAGACAAGTAGAGGGTATGAGTATAAAATACACAAAAGGACGATTAAAAAAATCTTATTAAGGGCTACAAAGGGACTGCAATGGAAGAAGAGGAAAGAATGCAGTGGAAAAGGATAAATCATGCCACACAAAGAGGCATTAAAACAATAAAGCAGAGGAAAAGAAGGGAGGGAGAAGAGTATTATATGAGCTTTTCCCTCATTGGATCTGGTGCAAGGAGGGAATAACAACCAGTTAAGCGTAGGACTCTTTGGAGAAGAGATGCAAAATGTATCATATTAGAGGGAAGGAGGGGAGAGAGAGGAGCTTTGCATGAGATTTATTCCTATCACTTTTGGTGCAAAGAATAAATAACATACTTCATTAAGTATAAAAATATCCTACAGGCAGGAGTAGGGGGAAAGGGCTACAAAAGCCAGGGAGTGGTTAGTAGGGAGAGAAAAAGTAAGGGGGAAGGGGAGGAAAAGGGAGGGAGGCTGATAAGGGAATACTGAGGGAAGCAGTGGTCAAAAGGAAAACTATTAAGGAGGGGAAGAGAGAAGGGGAGAAAAAATATAAGCTGTAACAGGGGAGGGAATAGGATGGAGGGAAAGAAACAGATAATAATCATAACTCTAAATGTGAATGGAATGAACTCTCCCATAAAACGGAGGCAGATAGAATGGATTAAAAATCATAATCCTACAATATTCTGTTTACAAGAAACACATCTGAAGCAGAGGGATACACACAGGCTAAAGGTAAAAGGCTGGAGTAAAATATATCATGCCTCAGCTAAAGTAAAAAAAGCAGGAGTAGAAATCTTTATCTCAGATAAACTAAAAGCAAAATATGATCTAATTAAAAGAGATAAGGAAGGAAACTATATCCTGCTAAAAGGCACCATCGAGAATGAAGCAATATCATTACTTAACATATATGCTCCAAGTGGTATAGCATCCAAATTCCTAGAGGAAAAGGTAAAGAATTAGAGGAAGAAATAGACAGCAAAACTATACTAGTGGGAGACCTTAATCTCCCCCTCTCTGAACTTGATAAATCCAACCTCAAAATAAACAAGAAAGAAGTTAAGGAGCTGAACAGAATTTTAGAGAGTATAGGTATGATAGATCTCTGGAGAAAACTGAAGGGGGATAAAAAGGATTATACTTTCTTCTCAGTGGTTCATGGCACATACTCAAAAATCGACCATGTTCTAGGGCATAAAAGCTTCACAATTCTGTGCAGTAAGGCAGAAATATTAAATGCATCCTTCTCAGATCATGATGCAATAAAAATTATATGCAATAAAGGGCCATGGAAAGACAGACTAAAACTAATTGGAAATTAAACAATTTAATCCTAAAGAATGAGTGGGTCAAACAAGAAATTATAGAAACAATTAGTAATTTCATTCAAGAGAATGATAATAATGAAACAACATAACAAAATTTGTGGATGCATTAAAGGCAGTTCTTAGGGGAAGTTTTATATCCTTGAGTGCATACGTGATTAAATTAGAGCAAAGGGAGTTCAATGAATTGGACATGCAATTGAAAAACCTAGAAAAAGAACAAATTCAAAATCCTCAGTTCAATACTAAATTAGAAATATTGAAAACCAAAGGAGAGATTAATAAAATTGAAATTAAGAAAACTATTGAATTAATAAATAAAACTAAGAGCTGGTTTTATGAAAAAAGCAGTAAAATTGATAGACCCTTAGTCAATATGATAAAAAAAGAAAGAAGAAAATCAAATTATGACTATCAAAAATGAAAAGGGTGAATCTACCTCCAATGAAGAGGAAATCAAAACAATAATTAAGAATTATTTTTCCCAATTGTATGCACATAAATTTGACAATCTTAGGGAAATGGATGAATATTTACAAAAATACAAGTTGCCCAGATTAACTGAAGAGGAAATAAATTACTTAACCCCATCTCAGGAAAATAAATTGAACAAGCCATCAGTCAACTCCCTAGGGAAAAAATCTCCAGGGCCAGATGGATTTACTAGTGAATTCTATCAAACATTTAAAAAACAATTGATTCCAATACTCTACAAAATATTTGGGAAAATTAGTGAAGAAGAGTCCTACCAAATTCTTTTTATGACACAAATATGGTACTGATACATAAAACAGGAAGAGATAAAACAGAGAAATAAAATTATAGACCAATCTCCCTCATGACTATAAAAATTTTAAATAAAATATTAGCAAAAATACTACAGCAATTTATCTCAAGAATAATACACTTTGATCAGGTAGGATTTATTCCAGGAATGCAAGGAAAGCCATCAGTATAATTGATCATATCAACAATAAAACTAGCAGAAACCACATGATTATCTCAATAGATGCATAAAAGGCTTTTGACAAAATACAACATCCATTTCTATTAAAAACACTATAAAGTATAGGAACAAATGGAGCCTTCCTTAAAATAATAGGTAGCATCTATTTAAAACCATCAGCAAATATTATATGTAATGGGGATAAGCTAGAAGCATTTCCAATAAGATCGGGGGTGAAACAAGGGTGTCTACTATCCCCTCTTATTCAATCTGGTACTAGAAATGTTAGCAGTAGCAATTAGAGAAGAAAAAGAAATCAAAAGAATCAAATTAGGCAAAGAAGAGACCAAGCTATCACTCTTTGCGATGATATGATGATATACTTAGAGAATCTTAGAGAATCAAGTAAAAAACTATTTGGGACAACAAATGAATTTGGCAAAGTTGCAGGATATAAAATAAACCCACATAAATCCTCAGCATTCCCATATATTTCCAATGAAATTCATCAGCAAAAGATAGAAAGAGAAATCCCATTTAAAGTTACTGTGGACATTATAGAATATTTGGGAGTCTACTGCCAAAACGAACCCAGGACCTATATGAACACAACTACAAAATACTTTTCACACAAATAAAGTCAGATCTAACTAATTGGAAAAATATCAACTGCTCATGGCTGGGTCGAGCTAATATAATAAAAACGACAATTTTACCTAAATTAAATTATATATTTAGTGCCATACCAATCAATTTACCAAAAACTACTTTATAGAGCTAGAAAAAATAGTAACAAAATTCATTTGGAAGAATAAACGGTCTAGAATATCAAGGGAATTGATGAAAAGAAATGCTAGGGAAGGTGGACTAGCTATACCAGATTTCAATCAGTATTATAAAGTAGCAGTCATCAAAACTACTTGGTACTGGCTGAGGAATAGAGGAGTGGATCAATGGAATAGATTAGGCACATGACATTCAGCATTCAATGAGTATAGTAATCTATTGTTTGATAAACCCAAATATCCCAGTTTTTGAGATAGGAAATCACTGTTTGACAAAAACTTCTGGGAAAACTGGAATATAGTATGGCAGAAACTGGGCATAGACCATTATCTTACACCATATATGAAAATCGAGTCTAAATGGGTGCATGATCTATGTATAAAGGGTGATACTGTAAGCAATCTTGGAAAACAAGGAATAGTTTACCTGTCAGATGTGTGGAGAAGGAAAAACTTTATGACTAAACAAGAATTAGAAAGCACTATAAAATGAAAAATGTATAATTTTGATTACATTAAATTGAAAAGCTTCTGCACAAACAAAGCCAATGTAACCAAGATTAAGAGGGAGGTGGGAAATTGGGAAAGAATTTTTACAGCCTATGTCTCTGATAAAGGACTCACTTCTAAAATATACAGAGAATTGAGTCAAATCTATAAGTATACAAGTCATTCCCCAATTGATAAATGGTCAAAGGATATGAACAGGCAGTTTTCAGAGAAAGAAATCAAAGATATCTATAAGCACATGAAGAAATGCTCTAAATCACTATTGATTAGAGAAATGCAAATCAAAACAACTCTGAGGTACCACATCTCACCAGTCAGATTGGCTAAGATAAAACAGGAAAAGGACAAATGCTGGAGAGGATGTGGGCAAATTAGAACACCAATGCATTGCTGGTGGATCTGTGAACTGATCCAACCTTTCTGGAGAGCAATCTGGAATTATGCCCAAAGGGCTATAAATAATTTCCTACCGTTTGACCTAACAATACCACTTCTAGGGTTATATCCCAAAGAGATCATAGAAGTGGGAGATAGACCCATATGTACAAAAATATTTATAGCAGCTCTTTTTGTGGTAGCAAATAATTGGAAATTAAGGGGGTGCCCATCAATTGGGGAATGGCTGAACAAGTTGTGGTATATGTATGTTATGGAATACTATTGTGCCATAAGGAATGAGGAGCAGATGGACTTCATATTTACCTGGAGAGGCTTATACAAATTGATGCTAAGTGAGAAGAGACCAGGGGAAATTTGTACACAATTACAGACACAATGTATGTGTGATGACAAACTTTGATAGACTGGACTCTTCTCAGCAATGCAGGTTAGAAGTCAACTCCAAAAGACTCATGATGGAGAGAGATGTCTACATCCAGAGAAAGAACTAGAAAGAACTGAATTTATATCCAGATTGAAGCAAACTACCTGATCTTTTTCTTTTTCTTGTTTCGTTTTATGTCCTCTTTGCCATTTTTTCATTCCATCTGATACAATCTGTCTTTATAACCTGACTAATGTCTAATGTGAAAGCATTTACAGATCCTATACTTTATTATGCATCCATGGGGGGGGGATAGAAGGAGGGGGACAGAATGTGAAACTCAAAGAATTGTGGAATTGAATCTTGTAAACTAAAAGTAAACAAACAAATTAATAAAAAAAGGAAAAAAAAAACAAAAACATTTAAAACACTACATTACTGGGCTACAACCTACTTCTCCAGGTTTCTTTTTACCTTATTCTCCTTCATGTGTGCATTCATCCAGTCATGATGGCTTTCTTGATATCTATCACATAAAACTCTCAATAGACCTTTGCCTAGACCAGGTGTGGGGAATCTGTGGACTCAAGGCCACTTGTGGCCTTCTAGTTTCTTGGGTACAGCCTTTTGACTGAGCCCAAGTTTTACAGAGCAAGTTCTTTTATTGAGGAGATTTGATCTGTGAAGTTTGGATACAGTCAAAGGGCCACACTTGAGGATCTAGAGAGCCACATGTCATCTTGAAGCTGCAGGTTCCCTACCCCTGGCTTAAACTGTTACCTATTCCTGGGATGCACTCCTTCCTCATCTTTACCTCTTAGAATTTCTAATTTTCTGCAAAACAACTGAAATAGAATTTTCGCATGAGATTTTTCCTGACCACTCCTTGTATCTTTTTGTCATATATTCTTTTGTTGATTATTATATGTGTGTGTGTCTGTTTTCCCCTTCAGTTAGACAAGTGTGTAGCACAGTCCATAGAGTACAGGACCTGTAATCAGGAAGAATTGAGTTCAAATCCAGCCTCAGACATTTATTAGCTGTGTGATTCTGGGCAAAGTTACTTCTATAAGCCAGAGATCCCGCTAAACTCCCCTCATCCCTCTCTCTCATATTCTCCTTTATATGATTTAAAGACACTTCTCTATTTTCTTTCCTTTGGGTGTTGACCTATAGGCTCTGTCTAGGCACAGTGGGGATTAGAAAACCCTGGAATAAAATGTACTGACCTCCTATTGTTGCTCTGTTAGAGGGTTCCTCCAACCCTAAATCCTTTGTGAACTGAAAATTTGACCCTTCATGTTATTTTAATGTCAAAGTGATATGGATTTAATTAATCAATCTGTCCATACAAAGGCAGCTGTCTCTTCAAGTCAAGAAATGCTGTTCAAATAACCACGTATATTTGCTGAGCTGGAAACCTCAGTATATAGAACTTGTACAGGGGATGTTTGGCCAGGCCAATGGAGGTAATTTTTATGGCTCATACTTGGAGGACAAAGTTTAAAAGCATAAAGATTTAGTGACAACTTCCTGGAAGCAGCTGTGAATGAAAAGCCATCACAGTGAGATGTGTCAAATGACTTGTTTCCTTATTTTCAAAGAACTTGGCACTGCCTCTCTGGGATATAGCTTTTGATATATATACACACATTTTTTTTCTGATGTTAAAGTAAAACTTGCAACCAATTTCTATTTGTCCCTTCATAAAAGTCATCTCATTGTCATCAAGCAAAAAGGCTTTGAATTTGCTCATATCGTGTGCCCACAAATATTATTATTTAATCAACATTTTTCTACTTTGTGCAGAAAGAACTCATTATCTGCTAGGTGTAGCAAACCCTGAACATCCAGGCCCTGTATAGGCCATCGATCTCCTGAGAAGGTTCTTGCTAAAACAGCTTTCCTGAAGAGGAAGAGCCAAGATGTCAGAGTAAAAGCAGGAACTTGCTTCAGCTCCCACTCCAACTATCTCCAATACCAGTAAAAAAAAAAAGATTCTAAACAAATTTGAGAGCTATGGAACCCATAAAGTGACAGAGAAACAAATCTCCCACTGAAGGCAGCCTGGAAGGATGACAGGAAGGGTCTATTACACTGGGCTGGGAGCCAAATGCAGTCTGGTGTGAGCTGTGTGGACCCAGAACTGGGGCAACCCTTACCAGCAGCACAGACCAGTCAGAGCAGACTTCAGGAGAGTGAATCACCAGCAGCTGTGGTGGTCTCCAGACTTCTCAACCCATAAACACCAAAGAGAAAGTAAATGATCAGTATGGAACTCTGTTGGAACTAGGTGAGAAAAGAGTTCAGTCCAGTCTCTGCCCTGGGGTGGCAGAGGTGGCAGAGGCATGGCAGCAGCAACTGCCCTGTGGCTGCCTCTGGAGCTCCTGGACTACAGATCACAGGGGGACCAAGTGACCATTCTCGGAGGGTAATTGCTCTTGTTTTGACCTTCTTGGATCTAGGTCACAGACTTGGGTGGGGGTGCTGGGGTGAGGAACACCAGTGAGCCTGAGTTTGTGGTAGCTGTAGAGAGGGCACCCTTCTCAGACCTCTGACAACAGCTCTGACAACTGTGAAAACCCCAGCAACTTGGGACACAGTTCTCTCCACTCTAGAAGCAGAGTTCTACTGTGGAAAAGAGTTCAGAAGTCAAGTAATTGGGGGGAGAGATGAGCAAACATAGGGAGTGCAATGAGACAATAGAATCTTTTTGGGGAGACAAAAAGGATCAAAACATGGAACCAGAAGAAGACAACACAGTCTAAACTCATGTGCCAAAAGCTTCCAAGAAAAATATGAATTGATCGCAGGCCATGGAGGAGCTCAAGAAAGATTTTGAAACTCAAGTAAGAGAAGTGGAGGAAAAAGGGGGAAGAGAAATGAGAATGATGCAAGAAAATCATGAAAAGTGAGTCAACAGCCTGACTGAAGAAAATAACACCTTAAATATAGACTAACTCAAATGGCAAAAGAGTCCCAAAAAGCCAATGAGGAGAAGAATGCCTTAAAAAGTCAAATTGCCCAGATGGAAAAGGAATTTTTAAAACCCACTGAAGAGAAAAATTCCTTCAAAATTAGATTGAAGCAAATGGAAGCTAATGACTTTATTAGGAATCAAGATATTATAAAACAGATCCAAACGAATGAAAAAATAGAAGGAAATGTGAAGTATCTCATTGGAAAAGCCACTGACCTGGAAAATAGATCCAGGAGAGATAATTTTAAAATTATTGGACTACTTGGAAGCTATGATCAAGAAAGGAACCTAGAAATCATCTTTCAAGAAATTCTTAAGGAAAATTGCCCTGATATTCTAGAACCAGAGTGCAAAATAGAAATGTAAAGAATTCACCTCTTGAAAAAGATCCCAAAAAGAAAACTCCTAGGAATATTATAATCAAATTCCAGAGTTCCCAGGTCAAGGAGAAGATATTACAATGGTCAGAAAGAAACAATTTTGAGTATTGTGAAAGCACCATCTCAACCAGGATAACACAAGATCTAGCAGCTTTTACCTTAAGAGATTGAAGGGCTTGGAATATGATATTCTGGATGTCAAAGGAGCTAGGATTAAAACCAAGAATAACCTACCCAGAAAACTGAGTATAATGCTTCAGAGGAAAATATGGTAATTCAATGAAATAGAGGACTTTTGAGCATTCTTGATGAAAATACCAGAGCTGAACAGAAAATTTGACTTTCAAATACAAGAAGCAAGAGAAGCATGAGAAGGTAAACAGGAAAAAGAAATCATAAGGAACTTATTAAAGTCGAACTACTTACATTCCTACATGGAAAAATGATAATTGTAACTCATGAGACTTTTCTCAGTATGAGGATAGTTGAAGGGAATATATATATACACACACGTGTATGTGTATATGTATATATGTACATGTACATGCATGTGTATATACACAAATCCATATACATAGATGCACATATATATGTATACATATATATGTTTGTATAGGAGGGTGTATGTGCATATAAATATATGTGTGTGTATATTTGTGTACATGTATGCATAGATAGAGGGCACAGGATCATTTGAATATGAAGGGATGATATCTAAAAATAAAATTAAGAAATGAGAGAGGAATATATTGGGAGGAGAAAGGGAGAGACAGAAAAGGGTATATTATCTTATATAAAAAAGTCAAGAGAAAACTATTACAATGAATGGGAAGAGCAGGAAGGTAAAAGGGCATGGGTCAATCTTACTCTCATTGAATTTGGCTTAAGGAAGGAATGACATACACATTCAATTGGGCATCTTACCCTACAGGAAAGTAGGGGGGAAAGAGATAAGAGGGGGAATGATAGAAGGGAGGGCAGATTGGGGGAGAGGGTAGTTAGAAGCAAACACTTTGGAAAAGGGACAGGCTCAAAGCAGAAAATAATTCTAAGTGGGGGGCATGATAGGATGGAGGGAAGTATAGTTACTTTCACAACATAACTACTGTGGAAACATTTTGTGTAATTATACATGTACAACTCATATTGAATTGTTTGTCTTCCCAGTGGGGATGGGTGAGGAATGAAGAACAGAAAGAAACTGATAATTAAAGTTTTTTTTAATGTTTTAAAATATTGTTTCATTTTTTTCTTACATTCATGAAGCAGCAAGCACCCCAGCATCCCCAGGGTGGCTGCCAACACAGGTTCTTAGATCTGCTTTTCTAAAGGAAAGCAACTCAAAATGTGTTAACAAGCTTACTTTAATCAATCAAACATATATCGTTTACCTAGTTCAGGGGAAAAAGGTCAGCACCCAGAACTTCAGCGTATACAGACAGAAGTTACAAGACAGAGAAACAGATCAAGCAGACAGGCTTCCAAACTGTCCAACTATTACATCCATATCAAATCACAGTTACCAGAGAGGGAAGCATCAATATCTGGGTTTTCAAAGCCGGGGGGCTCTCAACGGCTGCCCTGAGTCTCATCTGGTCAAATCACACAACACTTCTCAAAGTGAACCCCAAAGCAAAGCCTCACATTAGGGCTTACATAGCCTTCTCCTGGCTCAGAGAATGTAACAACCCTTTTGACCCACTGCCCAATCACAAAGCACCAAGGTGTGGGAGTTCCTGAAAAACAAGCCTCTCACCACAGGCTCCAAGTGCACTTAACCTAGATGTAGGGAAGATCTTTAAAATTTACATTCCTATAACAATGCAACTGGGAAATAAGATATTCAGGCACTGGGGTATAGAAATCCTTTTGGCTCTACTAGAAAGTTAGGGGGCATGGGGGATGATATAAGAGAGAACAGATTGGGGGAATGGGTATTCAGTAGGCTCTCTATCTTGGGGTGGGGGTAGAGGAAAGATGGGGAGAAAATTTGTGACTCAAAATCGTGTGGAAATGAATGTTGAAAACTAAAAATAAATAAATTTTAAAAAATTAGATTTTCTTCAAGACCTAGCTAAAATCCTTCCTTCTGCAGGAAGCTTTTCCCAATTTTCATTAACTCTAGCACCTTCTCTCTGTTGATCATCTCCAATTTATCTTGTATACAGTTTATATGTAGTTGTTTACATGTTGTCTCTCCCATTAGACTGTGAGGTCATTGAAAGCAGGGATTATTTTTGCCTTTTTCTGTATCCCTAGGGCTTAGCACAGTGCCTGGAACATAGTCAGTGCTTAATAAATATTTATGGAATAACTGGCAAAAAGATTGTGATAGGTTTTGTTTCTCTTTTTCCTTATTTTTTTTTCTTTATTGGAATTAACATTTTTCCTTAAACTTCTAGAGTTCATCTACACAAAAACTGGTGGGTAGAATGCTGCTCAATACTTTTGAGTATATAAAAGAACAAAGACAAGTTTACAAACATTTTGAGTCACCAAAACAGCATATTATAGATATCAAGAAGGAATTTATTCCATCATTCAACTTTTGATAAATTTATTCTGTATCACATCACAATGCATTAGTAAACTAACCTTCGGATTACAATGTTTGGATGTGTACTAAGGTTATTACTTCTTCCTCCCTAAAGTAAAACCAAAGTAAACTATAATTATTTCTAGCTATTTCTTGAATGGTTAAAATATCAATATATTGATTGTAGTAGGTAAAGGAAATGTAAATATCTTGTTCATGCTGTCTAGATATTGTCTTGTTTTTTTTTTCTTAGTGATTTAATAGATATAACTTTTTTTTGAAAATATACATTAAGGGAATGGAATATAAAGGATTTTCTGAACACTTTATACAAAATTAACTTATTCAGAATAATTATGTATTGGAATGTTTTGACATATTGTGGCATTTAGAATATTTAAACAAGTTGAGAGACATGAATGGAATGGGATATATGCTGCAAGAAATGATGAAGATAATGAATAGAGGGATGCTTGGAAAGATTTATATGAACCAATGCAAAGTGGAGTAAGCAGAGACAGGAAAATAATATACATAATGACTACAACAAGGTAAATGGAAAAATCAATAACCACAAAATAATTGAAATTGAATGTTGTGAAATTATAAAGACCAAACTTGGTCCTAAAAAAATAAATATAAAAAAGGTCTCCCTTGCTTCTTTGCAGAAGTGTGGGGTTCAAGGGTGTGGAATATTTCATATCATGGCAGTATTTTTATGTATTGATTAATTTGCTGAATTTTTTTTCTCCTTTAAAATTCTTTGTGAGGCAGAGGAAGGAATACATCAGGAAAAGTACTGACTAAAAATAAAATATCAATAAAGAGATATTAATTTTTAAGAGGTGGCATTCGTTTCTTCAGGAATTGAAAATTTGAAGACCAAGTTTGATTATCCTGCAGATATGGTTAGCATATGTCTTGGAATCTTCCTCTGATGTAATAGGGCTGCTGATACAGGCAGACCTACCTCTACCAGTATGTCTCAGCTAAATGGTACTTGGCTAGATCATCACAATACCCTAATTGACCCTTAAAGAATTGAAATTACTATGAATGAATTTTTCACACTAAGATTTCCCTACAGATCTTTCTACCACATTTCACATGCTAGTCTCCAATCTTATTACTGTGGATATTCCAGCAGCATAGATGGCAATTCTTCTACTTCTTATCTTGTGTTATTCTTTATTTTTCTTTGTCAAAATTTTATTTTAGACTCAAACGCCAGAACATAAATACAGAATGGAGAAAAGAAACAATAACATGATAAACTTAAATATTGGAACTTAAATACAAAGTTAGAAAGAAAAAAAAGCATGTCTTGTGCATCGCAGAACATGAGAGAATTCAAAATATGTAACAATAGATTTTCATTTCAAGAAAGCCTATATGATAAATAATACTCCTTGTGTCGAAAATTGTTCATCTTTTCCTTGCTTCCTAGTGAGTTTTCTTTTGTTCTCTGCCATGCACTTTTTTTACTTTGTTCTTTTTTTCCCTCCCCCCTTTTCCCCTCAGAAGGCTACAATAAAGTTTAGATGTATTTCTCTATAAGTATAGATATATACATACACATATACATATATAGACATACTTTCCCAAATGTATTCTACTCCTGATCTTTGTTTTTTATGTATATTTCTTGTTTCCTATCCCTCCTTCCTCCTCTACTTCTACCTGCTGACCTTGCCCTCCTATAACTTGCCTGTCCTCCTCCAAGGATCCCCCCATTCCCATAAATTTAAACACCCTTCTATATCCCTATTTTACCTATTCCCTCACCATCCCCTCTAAATATCCCTCCCTTGTGCTCTCCCCACTCCCTATGTCCTTACCATTTCATTTCTTCTGAATTTAGAGGACTTTTATACTCTTCTAAATATATATGTATTGTTCCCTCTTAAACCCATTCCCAATGAAAGCATATAGCTATATAGTGATTTAAAGTTTACAAAGCACTTTATTACATTAAATAATTTGATTATCACAACAACTCTTTGAGGTAGGTACTATTGTCACCATTTTTACAGCAGGAAAGGAAGACACAGAAATTAAGTCATTTGCCCAGGGTCACATAGCTAGTTAGAGTCTAAGGCAGGATTTGAACTCAAGTTTTCCTGACTCTACATACCAGCTCTGTCCACTGCACTAACACGTTTTTTTTTCTCTAATCCTGCATCTCCTTAATCACATGCTTTAAACAGGTTAATCTGAATAATTCTCTATTGGTACTTTGATACAGCTTACTCATACTTACATGTATCTCTCTATAGTTTTTATAAGAAATAATAGCAGAAAAAGAATATTAATGTTTAAAAAGGTGCGTCTTTGTTTGGTTATAGAATAAAACTAATTACCCCATATACTTTATGATCCATCCTTCCTTTAGCTACAACTTCCTTTTGTCTTCTGAATTTGTTTTAGGTCAATATTGACATGATTTGTTTACTTCTATAGTATTTTTTATATTTGATGACTATACAAAAGTCTCACATTCAGAGTATTAGCAATGAAATCACTATTTATAGTCAAACAACATGTGATTCTTACCATGCTATGACACCTTTCTCACTATATTTCTCCCCCATCCATGCCAGAAACACAAATCATTGTTGGTAGTATGTTGAATCCTACCTGTACCCATCATGAGAACCTCTGTTGCCCTTTGGGTCATTTGTAGTTCTGAGTCCTCAGAATTATGGTGCTTCCATATAACATCATTTGAAGAATAATGGTATTAGAATTATTAGAATGACTTTTGTGTGTGTCAGAAATCAGCTTGGGATCCACAAATCACTGCCTGATTCCATGTTTTCAATTAAATTTGCTCTCTTATTTACGCAATTCAGAAACAATTTTATAATTAATAGATTTCATAGGATCTTGTGTGACTCATAAATATCTTGTGTGACATCTGTAGAAAATCATCAGTGAAAAACTGCCTTTTCCATTCTGATATTTTCATTAAGGGTGGATTTATTCCATTGGTAGAGCTTTCTCATAAAGACTATATAAATCAGAAAACAAACATGTTGTTAATTGTTAATAAAAGATGTCCTACGAATTCCCTGTGCCTGTGATATTTCTTTTTTGTTATTACATGTGTTTATTTTAGTTTTCAACATTCATTTCTATAAGATTTTGAGTTCCAAATTTTGTCTCCATATCTCCCCTACCCCCATGCCAAGATGGCAAGTGTACTGATTACCACTTCCTCCAGTCTGCCCTCTCTTACATCCCCTTCTATCCCCCCTTTATCCCTTACTTTCCTGTAGGAAAAGATGGATTTCAATACTCCATTGCCTGTACATTTTATTTCCTGGTTGCATGTAAAAACAATTTTCTAACATTTGTTTTTAAAACTTGGAGTTCCAAATTCTCTCTCTTCTTCCCTCCTCACCCATCCCCATTGAGAAAACAAGCAATTGAATATACTTTGTACGTGTATAGTTTGGCAAAACATTTCCATAGTAGTCATAGCGTGAAAGACCAACTATATTTCCCTCCATCCTATCCTGTCCCCGACTTATTCTGTTTTTCTCCTTTGACCCTGTCTGTTTCAAGTGTTTGCTTCTGACTACTCCTCCCCCATTCTGCCCTCCCTTTTATCATCCCCCCTCTTATCCCCTTCCCCCTACTTTCCTGTAGGGTAAAATACCCAACTGAGAGTGTATGTTATTCCCTTCTTAAGCCAGATCCAGTGTAAGTAAGGTTGATTCATTCCCGTTTACCTCCCTGCTCTTTTCCTCCATTGGAAAAGATTTCTATTGCCTCTTTTATGTGCATGATATTTCCTAATAATTTGTTATCTTCCCCTATTTTATTTATTTATTCTTATTTAACAATCTGTTGTTCAGTCGTTTTAGCTGTGTCCAACTCTTTATAACCCCATTTGGGGTTTTCTTGGTGAAGATACTGGGGTGATTTGTCATTTTACACATGAGGAAACTGAGGCAAGCAGGATGAAATAGCTTGCCCAGGGTCACACAGCTATTAAATGTCTGAGGTCAGATTTGATCTCAGGAAGATGAGTCATCCTGACTCCAAACCCAGCATTCTATCAACTGTGCCACCTAGCTTCCCTGACATTCAACAGCAGTGAACATTTATTAAGTGCTATCATGTACAGATAGTTTTCTTTTTCAAATATTTTGAAAATTCATCCATTAATGCTTTCAAAATTGTGTCTGACACCTTCAGCATGGATATTTTCTGTGTATATTTGATCCAATGAAGCTTCTCTTCCAGATTTTTAAAGTACCATCTCCTTTTCCTCATTATAGTACATTGGTTATGAAGATGTTCAAATGCAATGATTCCATTGCCAGATGTGATGAAAAAGGATGCTTTAGAAATGACAGCAACTTTGTTCGATGTATTGTCTCTTTGTTGGTAGGTGATATTATTCTCATTTTTTTAGAAGTAGAAACTGACCCTTACAGGAGTTAACAGATTTGGCAACTTTTGATGCTCACATAGCTAGAAATAGTAGGTTTTGAACCCAGATCTTTTGATTATAGATGCAATGTGCTTTGCAGTTAATTCATGCTACCATGAAGCTAGTTTGTTCTGATATGAAGGAGTCCTGTTTAAAAATGACCTGTCTGAGAGTTACTTACTCAGATTCAGACAGCAGAAAGAATGAGGTGAGGGTAGGGAATGGATCTTCTTTATAGGCCATATATCTGTTTTGCTGTCCTGACAGCTCAACTTTGATTTTCTGTTTTTGAATATTTGAATATTGCATATTATTTTGCTCCTTATGATTGACTGGGCTTATCATTTAACTATTTTTTACCATCAGCATTGACGTCCACCCTGATTTTGCAATCTTCTGCTCAATTTGAGTTTGATCTTTGTTTTCTAATTGTTCTGGTGCTAATAGCACTGGCTTCTTACCACAAACATTAGATCACAGCAGCCACTTGACCCTTGATGTGTAAAATGTGATCCATATAGTTATCCTGTAATTCAGAATAATAGCATGTGAAAGTTAGAAAGGGGATGCTTAATAAATTATTTTTTAAATATTTAATCTGACCTTAACAAACACATGAAAATTATTTCCAAATACAAAAAATTCTGAAAAGGACTTTACATTAAAATATGACTCTCCATTTGATACCACTTGATTTAAAAAACAGTATGTAATAAAGCCAATCCAAAATTTGCTTGACTGTGCTTTTTACTTCCTTCTGTATTCTTCTGTGCACTTTTAAAAAATGCTTCATTGGCACTGATATTTCTTTTCTTCTTTTTTTGGCATCATTTTAACTATCCCCAGCTCTTTTCCTTAACTAAAAACAGAACAGCAATAACAAAAAGCCTTACAACCAATAAACTTCATCAAGAAAAACAGATCCACATAATGGCCTTGACCATAAAAGTATGTCTCCTTCTGCACATTCAGTCTGTCACCTGACATTTGGAAGGTAGGTAATATGGTTCATCACAGGTCCTCTGGAAATTCAGTTTGTCTTTGCTTTGATCAGAGTTCTTGAGTCTTTCAATGTTGTTTTTCTTTAATGTACATTTCAGTCTGCATCAGTTCATACTTCTTATGATTCTTTGGAATCCTCTCTTTCATAATTTCATATGGTGCAATACAGTCCTCCACATTGATGTATCACAGTTTCTTCAGATATTCCTAACTGAGAGTTATTCCCTTATTTCCTAATTCTCTCATCTCCCTTTTCCTCCTCTTTCCTGTTCTCTCCTCCTTTCTGTGTCCTTTTCTCCCCTTTCTTCCCTGCTAATGTCCTCTCCTCTCCTCTCCTCCCTCCCCTCCCCTCCATTCCTCTCCCATCCCCTGCCTTTCCCTCCCCTCTACTCTTTTGGAATCAGAAAGTTTGTTTTGTTTTTGGTTATTTCTTCCCATGTATTATCCTCCCTTTTACATCCCTTTCTTCCTATTTTCCTATTAAGTTTGATGTATTTCTACTCCAGATTCTGTGTGTGTGTGTGTGTGTGTGTGTGCATGAGTGCACATGGACTTATTTGTTAGGTCCTTTGTAACCAGATTGCTAACTAAAATAACCCTTTAATAGTGGGGCAGGAAGAGAGAGGCCCATAGCTTAAATATTTCCCTGTAACACAGGTATACACAATGGGAAAGGGGATCAAAAGTCAATTTCAGAATGTCTGGAAGATATACCGTATTCATATCACATTTTACTCCAAGGTTAATGTTCTCTCCCTTAGGTATCATGACTAAGTTTTGTAAATCAGCTAACATTCAATAACATTTTGCAACATGGTGTTTTCTTGTACTGGTCTCTCGGTGGAAAGTGGAGGAATAAAGATCAGTGAGGTTATGTGATTTGCAGAGCTATATTTGATGCCCAAGATCAATAGAAGTATCAATGGACAGGAGCAGTATTTTTCTAGGTGGGCATGAAGTGTTTGTACAAAACCATGATGGCAGTGCACAGAGACCTAGATGTGTCGATCTATCCATCAACACTGTTAGATCCCACTGTTTCTAACAAACCCATTGGTTAGAACCCAAAAGGCCTCAAATGACTCTTTCATGTCTTGACTCTTTTGTTCCAGTTATTAATTAGTCCCATTTTCTGATTTTATCTCATTACCCACCACATACTCCACTTCCTGTTCCACCTTTGGTTGGATTTTCTAGCGATAAACTATCTACCTCATTGGAAGAGCTGGCATCAGACAAACCCCATGTGGTACCTTCCCTATGGCCGTAATAGTAATGTAATTTAAAAATCCCCCTGTATTGGCTTGGTTTTTGGTTTGATTGTGTTAAAACCCAGAACTTGTGAATCCCACTTGTGGGATGGACTTGTTGACGTGAAAAGAGAGGGCTGGACTGGGAGGAGCTGATGACTTAATTTAGAGAGACACAAGAAAAGAGAGAAGCAGAAGAACTTTTTGGAAGCAGCACCCTTTTGGAGGCAGAGAGAGACTGAGAGGATTGCTGAGGGCCACTTTGAATTGCCCAGGACTTTTGAGACCTGCCACACAGAGCTGCCAAGGACTGAGGAGATATGACTGTTATGCTGGTACTTTGTCTGCCTGTTTTGATGTTGTTTTGCCAGATTTGTCCACTGGTGAAAGACAATCCTGTTGTTGCAGGCCTTGGAACCTTGCTGTTGGTTCAGAAGCCCTGAAGAAGGATTTTCTTGTTGTATGTTTACAGAAATCCTGGAAGGGGGTTTTGCTAATGTTTTCAGGGGTCCTAGGACTGTTCTGCAGACAGAGAATTAGTTAATGAAGACACTGGCAATGTATCTTGTGGCCTTGCTAAGCTTTGTCTCCCCAGGAACAAAGATTGATGAGAACTTGCCTCCTGTCAAGATGAAGAAAAGACCTCCATTTGGGTATTAAACTATGTGCTTAAGCTTGTTGTAACTCTGGGGTAGATTCAATTGTGATCCAAGGGTGGGAAACTTTTGACCTTTTTGTGTTCTGTGATTGAACAAATGAATGTACTTTACTTATGATTGGAAACTAATTTCCATTTGAGAAGAGGGGCTTTGTGATGGACTAAATGAAGGTATAGTCTAGGGGTGGAGTACTATTTAGAAGAGGGACTTTGTGATTGATTAAATGTATATAATGTCCAGGGGTGGGGTAGTACTTGGAGATTATTTAATCACACTTGGTAAATGCTGTATTTTGAATGATGTCATATTTTGATCTTCTCTGTTCTTAATTTTTCAAAAATGTAGAACACCTATGCTGGTATTTTGAACCTTGGGAAGTTGCCTTTGCTTGGCATTGCAATGGCCCAACCTCTGTTGTTTGAAAATGTTCTGTTTTTTTCTAGACATTCTCAGTATTCAAAGGTAAGTTCAAGGATTAGAATTTGGCTCTCTCCTCAAAACTCAGTCTGCTCTGATTTTTTATAGAACCTCTACAAAGTGACAAATTCCACTCTAATTGGATCTGAGATAAAACTCTGTCTAATAAGTTTCTTACAATGCTCTAGAGGAGAGTCATTTGTAGGTAATGGACTATAACATGTATTTTAATAGCAGCTTAGCAGTAGAATCCAGCAACAATAGCAAAAATATCATGGAGAAAATGAACTTGGCATTCTCACCAACTATTTCCTCTGCCCCTCCCTGTGCCTTTCAGTTCCCCTTTCCTTCTTTCTTTCCAAAACAAAAACAACTACCACTGATAGAAAGGCCTCCAGCTAGTAATGGCATCATCGTTGCCTAAATGCGAATTTTGTTCCTCTTTGTTTTCCTAGTGCCAACATTCCCACATGAGCATCCTGCCTCACCAAGCGTTCCCTGCGGTGAGCCCAAATGTTACAGATCAGGTGGGCATGATTCAATCCACCAAAAGATGTCACTGCCAGTAGAATACACCGTGTGATCTTCCCCCTCTCCCTTGTCCAAGTGATACACTCATTTTGTTTTTATTCAGCGTCAAGATTTGCTGGCAACTAGAAGCAGAATTCCACAAAAGTCAGCCTTTAAGATCTCCTTTTGGATGTTATTGAGGGGAAATAGCCTCATTTTGTGGCTAAGAACGCTGAGCATTTTATCCTGCTTTGTTTTCCCTTCCAGAAAATGGGTATAGCAAGTAAAGATAGTGATACAAACACTGAGTTATATGAGCTTATTAAACTTCATGCTTAGGTTAAATATGCCTAGGCACAGATTTGATGATCTATCTTTACTACATGGCTTCAATGACTGAATGATTGTCTCCCAATATTTCTCTATACAAACCCTGTTTGCCATTATGCCCAGAATACTCTCTGTTTTCTGAATAGATTTTTGGCATTCTTCCACATCTACCCACTCATTCATTCATTTAATAAAGATTAAGTGGAGATTTAAAAATAGGTCCTGCCCTCAGGGAGTTCATATTCTAATATGGAAGAATAGTGGAGGGAGGGACTCAAGCTATTTCAGACAGTTGGAATGCCTGACATTCTCCTGTCTTTCCATCTATACCCTTCCAAATTCTACACTTGCTTTAAGGCCTAGCTCAGGATCTTCCATGGACCTCCTGGCATCCATTATCTGAACCACATATTTCACACAGAATATATTGCCTTGTGTTAGCTTTTCATACCTGTATGTTTCATTTCCTTCAATAGATTAAAATTCCTTGAGGGCAGGAACCATGTTTTCTAATTGTATTCTGTTTATTACTTCACCTATACTAAGTGCTCAGTAAGTACTTATCTAGGGCAAGGAATCCTAACTTTTCCTGACCATAAACTTTTTTCCCCTTTCTAATGTATTTCTTATCTAAGATTGTGCCTTATAATTATCTGAAGACATTATGTGTACTTTTAATTTTTTTTAAGTCTACCTATGAGACTATGAGTTCCATGAGTGTATGTCTTATCTAAACTTTGTGTCTTTTCCAGCACCCAGCACAGTATTCTGAACATAGCAATGGCTCGATCAAGCTGAGATTCATTAATTTGTTCTCAGTTTTCTGAGTCAAAGCTAAATAGGTTGTACTCCCTTCAATATATGCTGTGAATCCTTTATTTTTATCTGTTAACTAGCTTTAATTCATTCTGCATATGTTTGTGTTGTTATATATATCTCTTATCTGTGCATATATATTTTTCTCTTTCTTATTTGTGTATGTATGTACATATGTATGCATCTATGTGTCTATATCTTTCTTATCTCTGTATGTATATATGTATTTGTCTGTCTTTATCATCTCTCTCTCTCTCTCTCTCTCTCTCTCTCTCTCTCTCTCTCTCTCTCTCTCTCTCTCTTTCTCTCTCTCTCTTTGGATTGTCATCTCCTTGAGGGCAGGGACGATTTGTATTCCTTTTATCTTACCATGGTGCCCAGAACATTGTTCATTTTTTTTAAAGCAATTGGGGTTAAGTAACTTGCTCAAGGTTACATAGCCAGTTATTTCTGGGTGTGGTGCTGAGTATCTGAGCTCGGATTTGATCCAGGTCATCCCAACACTGGAGCCAGTGCTCTTACTCACTGAGCCAACTGGCCACCCCTAAGCAATTGGGGTTAAGTAACTTGCTCAAGGTTACACGTCCAGGTGTTTCTGGGTGGGTGCTGAGTGTCTGAGCCCAGGATTCGATCTCCAGGTCTTCTCAACACTGGAGCCGGTGCTCTTACTCGCTGTGCTACCTGGCCGCCCCTACACTGTTCATTTTCAATGAAAGTTTCTTGAATACAGGAAAATGGGAGAAGTGGGTCAGCACTTTATGGTCTCCAGGTATCTATTTTTAAATATTCTTTTTTAACTAAGTTGTCTATTGCTCTTGCTAACCTACTTGGCAAATACTTCTCAAAGTGCTTAGTACAGGATCCAGAACATAGTCAACACATGATATATATTGATGCTGATGACACAGATATTTTATAGTCCAAAGTATTTTTAGCTTCAAATGGAACAATTATGAATAAATTTCCACTAAGTCATACAGAAAGGAAGAATTGCAGAGGCACTAGAGAATCAGTCTCAGAATTGGGAAAGTCTGGGGTGAAGTGCCACCTCTAAAACATAGTGGATATTTAATCCTGGGCAAGTCACTTAGTCTCTCAGTGAGCTGAACAGTTGCCTGATAGTCTCTCTAAGACCAGAAGTTGCACAATAAGGGCTATGCGGCATGTGTAAAGTGAGTTTCCACACTGAGATTTCCTTGGCCTAGACCAAAGAAGTCTCAGGTCTAGCTCACACCCAACCCCACAAAAAACAAATGAACAAAAAAGCAAACAAAAACAAATAAAACCTATAAGCCCAGGTCTTGAAATGTTACAAGGATATTTCCTTAAGGCTAGCAAGAACAACAGGCACTTCACATAGCAGGTTTTCTGTTGTTTTTAGAGCAATTAGGCTATTATTGCAAATAGTTAACTATCCCATAGTTCTTTATAATTTGGGAAACACTAGTCTATCAAGGCATTCATTTTTTAAGTCTCTGTTTATGATAGTTTTTTTATCTTTGTCTTTGGTAGGTCCCAGTCTGCTATTTTAGCTTACTCAGAAAAAAAAAATGGTTAGTAGCTGTAGGTCATTTTCATAGTAACATGTAATCATGGAATCATAGGGTTGGAAGGAGTGTAAGAGTTCATTTGGCTTACTTTATTGCCCCTGAGAGATGCAAGATTTTATTTACCTAGAACATCTTATAAAAACAGCACTTATTCTAAAAACCTATGGCCTATTCTCTACTTGGCTTGATCTACCATACCACAGAAATGAACTGTGGAGCTGTTTAAAAACCACCCATTTTCTTGATCAAACCCTGTCCTCCATGATATTCAACAAATTTCCCACTTATCGAGAGGGCTGTTACGGAATCAAGTTTTATTTTCCACAGAGTTATGCCAAAGCTATGATGGGTGTGTCCACTATAAACTCCATGCTGGGGAAAGAAGCAAGACAGGTGCCAATACTGAACCTGTGTTTAGGGATTTGTTTTAAGCTCTTATTTCTAAAATGAGAAATGGCTCACTCTGCCTTCATGTTGCATCTCCATCTCCATTTCTCTTTCCAATTACAACTAATTTAAACTCTAAATGAAATATATGTATTTCTTCTAAATGAATTTTGTTATTATTCAGTCTAACTTTTGAAAATATTCCATTAGGAATTAGATTGGCTTAGAACTGAATTTTTAAATTAAATTAAACAGTCCAGTTATCTTCATTACATTATATTCCTATTATTTTATTATATATTAGCTGATTTTAATATTGCAGAGGCAAGTAGGTAACACAGTGGATAAAATTCTGGGCTTGTAATTGAGAAGACCTGGATTCAAAAGTAGCCTCAGACACTTAATAGTTGTATGGCCCTGGGCTAGTCACTTACTATGGGTCTGCTTCTGTTTTCTCAACTGTATAGTGGAGATAATAATAGCACCTACCTCACAGGATTTTTGTGAGGGTTGTAAAGTGCTCAGCACAGTACCTGGAATATAGCAGGTACTTAATAAAAGTTTATTTCCTTTTTATTGTTATGGAACAACAAACAATGAATATGTCTCCAATTATTTGTCTTCCTTAAATTCTATAAAGAATGTTTTGTTTGTATAGTTATATCTTATTTACAAACCGTGTCCCTTGGTAGGCTAATTAGCAGATATTCTATATTTATTTTGAATGGAATTTCTCTGATTGTGTTTTATTTCTAGTTTTTTTTATTAGTTCAGTATTTTTATTTTGTATTCAACTACTGATGCTATTATCTACTCAGTTAATTTTTAAATTTATGATTATTTGGGGGCTTTCTATGTATACCATCATGTTTCTTACAAATTGGAATAACTATTAGCAAAAAGGAATAAGAACTCCTCTTTGCTAATGATTATAATATGAATCTTCCTTCTTCTTGTTTTATTTCCATAACATTTTCTAGAATAATGCCAAATGGTAGTTGAGAAAAGAGGAAGGAGGGAATACACATTTATTAAATGCCTACTATATGAGAGGCACTGTGTTGAATGCTTAAAAATACTTTCTCATTTGATCCTCACAACCCTGGCAGGTAGGCACTATTATTATTCCCATTTTATGATTAAAGAAACTGAGGCAGATAGCAGTTAAATGACTTACTGAGGCTCACCCAGTTAGGAAGTGTCTGAGTTCCAGCTGAACTTAGGTCTTCTTATCTTCCAGCCCAAAGCTCTATTCATTTTGCCACCTAGATGCCTCAAGATAGAGTTTTTTCTTTATTCTTATTGTGCTAGGGAAGCAGCTGGCATTTCTCCATTTTATGTTAATCTAGCTCTTGGTTTTGAAGATATGTTTTTAATCATATTTAAAAAAAAACGCTTTCATGCATATGCTTTAAAAAAACGGTGCTGTCTAAGGCTTTTTCAGCATCTATTGAGATAATCATGAAGCTATTGTTATTTTTATTATTTCATATCTTAAAGGGATGAGGAGGAGAAATCCCTGGTCTGCTGGATGGGGGGACTACCTGTGTATATGAGAATATGAGATTTGTCATCATGGGGATGGTCATACGTTCTGGTTTATCACTGGGATATATATGATTTGAGAAGGCACAACAATGTTTTATTGATTTTACCTCTGAGGGTCAAAGATGATTGACAAATGAAATGCTAAGATCTGCTTCCTTAGTAGGTTATAAGAAAAGGAAGAACCAGTTTACAGCTTCTTTTAGGTCTTTCCCAGATTAGAATACTACTAATTCTTGGATTTCCTGGGCAGGGAGGAAATTTTTCTACCCGGGATCTTTTCAAGGGCAACAGTGAATGTGCACTTGCCTAGGTGAGACTAAGACTGAATTGCTAGTTCATGTCTGCCTCTTCTGTTTTAAGTTTCTTTGACTGAACACAGTTCACTGAATCACACTCCTGAGAGACACATGCTTCCAGCTTTGGTGGCTGTCTTATAGGGAGTTTAAGAGATGTGGAGTACCTGAATTGGTTTCAGCTACCCAAAAGGAGGTGCTTCTTGAAACTAAATGAATTGTTAAAGGAGAATATGTGTTACCACCAACTAAATTACTGGGAGGATGTTAAAGCTAAATGAAGAAGAAATTCTAAGACATTCCTTAATGTGATTATGAGAACCTGACTTGCTAGTTGTGCAGACAAAACAGGTCAAGAAATGAAATATTTATTTAGCAGTCCAATAAAGTTCATTTACCTCCCAGAAGTTGATGGTGGTGAATTATTGCCCTCATGTTTTAAGTATTTATTAACCGAAGTTTATGAGTCTTTGTATTTTAAGCATTTCTTTGGTGTTGGAGGAAAAATAGATGTTCTTTACATAATATCCACTTTGTACATGGAGTATCTTTTTTTTTACATGGCGTATCTTTTCTAAAATGAACACTATTAAGCCATTTTAAAGTTCTAATCTGATGTGGGGACATAATGAACCAAAGACTGTAAGAAAAGCCTGAGTTGAATCAAGAATCAAGATGGTGGAGTGAGAGATTAACAACTTTGTCATAGTTCCCCCAAAACCTCTTCTACAACCACCTAGAGAACATATCAAACTGGATTCTAAGTAGAAAAATGAAGAAAAAGTCACAGTGAATCATTTTTTTCCAGTCCAGTGCTGCTTAGGAAGACATAGATTCTGCAAACACTGGGGTGTGGGTGGTAGGATCACAGCACAGCAGGAGAAGCAATGCTTGTACTGACTATGGCACCAGGCTGGAGTGGCAGCAGTGCCAAAGAGCAATCTAGAGCCCAAGAATGGTAAGGGAACTACATACCTGGGCAGAAAAAAGATCTCAGGGGACTAGGAGCAGGAATGGGTGCTATTCAGTAGGTCCCATTGCTCTGGTTGGGGTCATAGTTCTAGGGAAGGGAGGAGTAATTGAAGTCATAAGGTAACAGAGGGTCTACCTATAAGGAAAAAGAGAATATACCAGGAGGGTAATGAACACATTTTTCCCACATTGAAACTACTAAAAGAAATTATAGGCCTATAGACTGAATTGTAAAAGTAGCAGAAGATGATAATAGAAAGAAGCTCAAGCCAGTCATCTCCTTGGATGTGAGCAAAATCTAATACTAACATAAAATCTAGTCAAAAATTAGGCTGAAAAGATAATCAAACCAAAGCAACAAAAAAGAACCTGGACATAAAAAGTTAGTATGATGACAGGGAAGATGAAAACTATGACTTAAAAAATGTCTTATAATCAAATCCTCAAAATAAAGTGCCTGTTGGATGCAAGCTCAACACCATTTCCTAGAAGAGCTAAAGAAAGGAGTTTTTAAAAAGAACAAAAACAAATTTAAAATTTGAATAATTGGTGTAGGACAAATAGGGAAACTAAAGAAAGCTGTTCAAGAAAATTATAAAAAATTAACCACTTTGTAAAGGAGGCATGAAAATTACTAAAGAAAATAATTACCTAAATATATGAATTGGTCAAATGGTAAAAGAGGTACAAAACCTCACTAAAAAAGTAGCTCCTTAAAAATTTGATTCATCCAAGTGGAAGCTAATTACTCCATGAAACATCAAGAAACAATATAATAATTCAAAACATTAGAAAAAGTAGAAAGAAATATGAAATAATTTATACCAAAAAAAACCGAAGTGGAAAATATCAAGCAGAGATTATTTAGGAATCATTGGACTACCTGCAAGTTATAAACGAAAACTGCACAGATATCTTAGAACCAGAGGGAAAAGTAGAATTTGAAATCATGAATGTTCACTTCCTGAAAGAAATTCCAAAATGAAAACTCGCAGAAATATTATAACCAAATTCCCAAGCTGCTTGGTCAAGGAGAAAATACTAAAAACAGAAAGAAAACAAAACATTCAAAAAGTCATAGATCGTGATCTCCAATCAGATCGCTTGGCATCTTGGGGAGGAGGGAGGGAGAAAAAAATGCAACTCAAATTCTTATAAAAAAAGAATGTTGAAAATTATCTTTACATATAATTGAAAAAAATGAAATACTACTTACAATAAAAAGAAATCAAAATTCAACAATAGGTTGTTTATAAGAAATATATTTGAAACAGAAAGATACAGTTAAAATAATATTCTCTGGAAGAGAATATATTATGCTTTAGCAGAAATTTCAAATTTCAGGAGTAGCAATCATGATCTAAGCTAAAGCCAAAACCAAAGTAGATCTAATTAAAAGAGATAATCAGAGAAACTATGTTTTTCTAAAAGGTATAATAGAAGATAAAGTAATATCAATACTGAAATTTACATAGCACATGGCATAGCATCTAAATTTTTGAAGGAAAAATGTATAGAATTGCTTATCTTCCCAGTAAGGTGGGTAATGAGGGAGGAAGGGAAACAATCTAGAATTCAAAGTTTTCAAATCAAATGTTTACTATATATATATAATGATAACAATAATTATTATTATTTTACATGTAACTGGGAAATAAGATATACAGGCACTGGGGCATGGAGATCTTACCAAGCCCTACTGGAAAGTCAGAGGGGGGATGGGGAAAATATGGGAGAGAGCAGATTGGGGGAGGGGATATTCAGTGGGATCACTGTTTTGGGGTGGTAGGTAGGGGAAAAATGGGGAGAAAATTCATAACTCAAAATCTTGTAGAAATGAATGACATAAACTAAAAAATAAAAAAGAGAGAAAAAATAATGTAGAGATAATTAAAACACACACACACACACACACACAAAAGAAAATGTATGTAAAAATGTTCAATAAAATACCAGCAAGGATATTACAATAATCTATCACAAAGATAATACCCCATGACCATGCTGGATTTATACTAGGAATGTAAGGCTTGATCAAGATTAGGAAAACTATAAGTATATTTAGCATATTAATAACAAAAACAACAAAAATCACATAATTATTTCAATATATGCAGAAAAAGTTTTTGACAAAGCACAACATTCATTTCTATTCAAAACACTGAAAACAGGAACAAATAGGGCTTTTCTCAAAATAGTATCTAAGAGCAAGTCTTTTTTGTAATGAATGTAAAATAGAAGTCTTTTCAATAAGATCAGGAGTGAAACAAGGATGTCCATTGTCACCATTATTATTCAATATCATATTAGAAATGCTAGCTGTAGCATGAAGAAAAGCCAAGTTTCTTTTTGGGATATCCCAGATGTCGTTCATGAACCGAGTGACCAAGAAAAGACTTTAAGCTCAAATAGACTGGGTCCAGTTCTGGGAAGGCATGATCCTAAAGGAGAATTTATTAAGATCTCTGTTTCTTATTTTGTTCATTTGAATATTTTTATTTTATATATGATTATACACTTCTCTTTTTTTTTTGATTATCAGTTTAGCTGATATATATTTGTATATAGAACAACCTATTTCCTTTACCTTTATAGAGATGGACAATGGAGGCATCCTAGATATTCTGTGGGATAACCTCCTCTTGCCAAATAACCTGGAAAATTTCAGTCAGATTTTGTATGAACAATGGACTCCCTACCTTGTAAATTTCAGGTAGAATAGAATTAGCACCAAGTGCTTTGTCACATGAAAGTAGCCTCATGACATTCAAATTCTCTTCTTCTGTTGGAACTTCAGATAGGGAGTGATTGACTTCAACCTGAAGTAAATGGTCAATGGCCTCAGCATTGATTGATGATTGTCTGTTGAGAACACTATGGAAGTGTTAAGCCCATCTCTCTAGGATCATATCGTTTTCACTAATCAATATGCCTCCATCAGCACTGAGTAGTTGAGATACACCTGTAACAGCAAACACCTTAACATACCCACGATGGCTGCTAGATCATGCTCTTTAAATGCTTTTCTAAAGGAACGCAACTCAAAAGGGGTTAACAATCTTACTTTAATCTAACATATAAATCTTTTGCTTGGTTCAGGGGAAAAAGGCAGCACCCTAAACTTCAGAAAATATAAACAGAAATTACAAGCAGAACAAAAAATACAGGGAAAATAACACAATTCAATAGACCAAGAGACAGGGCTTCTACTTGTCTGACCATTGCATACATACAGTGTTAGTTACCAGAGAGAGAAATACCAACATATGGGTTTTCAAAGCCGGGGGCCTCAATGGCTGCCCACAGACTCATCTGGCCAAATCATACAATGCTTTCCATAAGTGAGCCTCAAAGCAAAACCTCACCTCAGAAGTATATATAGCCTTCTCCAGGGTCAGAGGACATCACAACTTTCATGACCCGCTCTCTAATTACAAAGTAACAAAAGGTGGCCTTCCTGAAATACAAGCCTCCTCTAAGCAAGCTTCTCTTGTGCTCCAAGTGAGGCCTATTAAGGGGCAAGGAACAAATTCAAATTACCTTAGCATTATAGCACCATAGGTCTTTGGCCCATAAATAGCCTTCAGGACATCATAAAAGCTCTTTAGATTGTTACCATCAGCATAAAACTGATTTTCATCTGCCTTCTTGCTGAGCCAAGAGTACTGCATCTCTCTAAGCTTTGCTTGTACATTACTTTTTTTTTTTTTTGCCTTTCGGAGGGCAATGGGGGCTAAGTAACTTGCCCAAGGTTACACAGCTAGTTTGTGTGTGTGTGTGTGTGTGTGGGCGTTAAGCATCTGAGGCCAGAACTGAACTCAGGTCCTCCTGACTCTGGGGCTGGCGTTTTACTCACTGTGCCTCCTAGCCACCCTGTACTTTACTTTGGATGGCATCCTGCTAGTAAAGCCTGTAGAGTTCTCATTTTTTTTTTCATTTAGCAGCTTCTGAATTTCCCCACCTTTTTCATCAAACAATTCTTGGTGTTTGTGAGTGTTCTGGCCCAGATGAGCAAATGCAGTGTTATACACCAAATATGTGAAAACTTCCCATTCCTCTTCTGCTCCACTATTGCCAGTTGTGTATTGGCTCAAGTTTCCCTTAAGTTATCAACAAACTACTCCCAGTCAGAGAAGAGCTCTAATTTGTTGACATTAATTCTTCTGGTAGTCATTTTGTCTTGGGGACACCACTTTTGTTGAATGTGAATATTCAGCTTGGAGAGGATAAGTCTATAATCAATCCAGCACTCTGCACCACACATTGCCTTTATAACTATCACATCCTCTCATTTATTCTCCTTACAATCACACAGTCTATTAAATACCAATATTTGCTCCAAGCGTGCACTCATGAAGTTATAATGCATTTAGGTAAATAAAAGACAGTGTTGGTGATAAGAAGGTCATGAGATGCACAAGTCTTCAGTAGTAAGTGACCATTGCTATTGCTGTTTCCAACTGCATTCCTCCATAAGACTCCCTACCAGGCTTGGTTGTCTGAGCCTACTCTAGCATTAAAGTCACCCAGAATTATAAACTCATCTTCTTTTGGCTCATTGAGGATAAGGTTCTCCAGGTCTTCATAAAATTTTTTGTTGATATCATCAGGATTCATCATGGTGGGAGCATAAGCATTGATGATGGTGGCATGACATTTTCCTGCAAGTAGCAATCACATTGTCATGAGCCTGTCATTCCTTTTGGTAGGCATACAAGTTTGTTGACTGCTTAGTTTTGATTGTAAAACCTACACCAGCTTCATGATGCTTCCCTTCATTGTAGTCACTCCAGAAAAACAAGAATCCAGCTCCAATTTCAGTAAACTGGCCTTAATTTGCCAGCCTTGTTTCACTCAAGGCTGTGATTTGTATTTGATACCTACTGAGCTGTTCATCTTTCAGGTCTGCTAGATTTTGTGTTGTCTATAAGTATGCACACATTCCATGTGCCAATGGTGAGTTGAATCATCTTTGCAGTTGGTTTTGTACATTGTGTGTGTGTGTGTGTGTGTGTGTGTGTGTGTGTGTGTGTTTTGACTGAAGAGTAGGATTCCCTGTTAACCACAGTAATCAGGTCAGGGTTGAGTAAGCAGATAATTTTCAGAACACTTTTCCTAGTTCCTTTCTCACACCAGGAGGTGAGAAGTGTGATCCTTTTAAGGCTGCTCAGATACCCAGGGGTCTCCAAAATCCCACTACTACTTCCAGTGAGAAGATGAACTGATGGCCTGGGCCACCTGTGTGCAGGATTGTGACTACAGCTCCCGTTGTATCCTCACCTACTGCTTCGTCACCTGCCTGACACCACAGGACTTTGAGATAGGTAAAATGATAAAATGGTATGGGTGATATCTTTTTATTTGTGTGTAAATTGGTTTTAAGTGAGGCAGAGTTGCACGAAGTCATTGGCCTCACTCTCTCCTCCAGAGTCATCACAGTCCAGTGGCAGGACAGAATCAAGATGACTGGTGATAGCTCAAGATACAGTGAATGACCTTGGTATCTTCAATGTCTAACCAAACTCTAAGGCTCCACCGCACCTGCTTCAGCTGCCTTCATGGCTGTTGGAGCAAATTGTTCTCATTTGCTCATTCCACTAGGGGAAGTCTTCACACTTAGAGGGTAGACACCCCACTAACTCACCAATAGGTTTGAGACCCCTTGGTTACCCTCAACCTTGTTTAACCAACCTGCCAAAACAGTTTACCAGATGTGGCTACTGTGCATGCTGCAGCTTCTTGGAGCCACAGGTCAAAGTTAGATGGAACAGGTGAACACCAAAGGTGGAAAGCAGCCCTGAAAAGGGCTCAGCAGCCTTCATACCAAAGGTACTAGCCTCCCTTGAACACACTCTACACCCCAACCTGCCAGTTACATACCAAGAAGAGGTTAACATAATTACTGTGAAAGCCACCAACACCACCACAAGCACTCAACCAATAAATCCACTATGAGCACCAACTCCACCAGCTGCTTCACTAGCAGCAGCAACCCCCAACCAGAACTTCAAGCCCTAGCAGCTCCAGCACCAACACCACCATAAATATAGCTTCCCCAGGAACAACAGTAGCAGTAGCACCAGTAGCAGAAGCAGCAAGGTCAGCAGCAACACCAGCACCAGTAACACCACCACCACAAGAACCAGCGCCATCACCAGCAGAAGCAGCCAGAACAACAGGAGCTGGAGGAAAAGCAGCAGCAACAGTGGCAGAAACACTTGCACCACCACCAGTGGCACCATCACAGCTACCAGAAACTCCAACACTAGCAGCTTCGATAACAACAGCACCACCTTCAAAACCAAGAGCTAGATGAAGACAAAATGGAGGAATGCCAGATGCTTCCCTAGTAAAGTAAGAGTAAAGAAACAACTCTATCTGGAGGAAGCTTTGGGCTAGAAGATAAAAAACCTGAGTTTAGCCTGATCTCAGATGCTGTGAACCTCTGTGAGTCATTTAACTGATGTTAGTTTCTCATAAAAAATAAACCCACATAAATCATTGGCATTTCTACATATTACTAAGACATCCCAACAGTAAGAGATAAAAAGAGAAAGTCCATTTAAAACTATTGTAGACATTATAAAATATTTGAGAATCTACCTGCCAAAAGAAACCCAGGAACCATATGAACACAATTACAAAACACTTTTACACAAATAAAATCAGATCTAAATACTGAGAAAAATATTAGTTTCACATGGGTAGGCAGAGCTCATATAATAAAAATGACAATTCTACCTAAACTAAATTATTTTATAGAGGTAGAGAAAATAATAAAAAAATTCATCTGAGAGAACAAAAGATCCAGAATATCAAGGGAATTTATGAAAAGAAATGCAAGGGAAGGTGGCCTAGTTGTACTAGATGTTATACTATAAAGCAGCAATCATCAAAACTACTTGGTACTGGCTAAAAAAATAGAGTAGTGGATCAGTGAAATAAATTAGGTACACAAGACACAATAGTGACTATTATAATCTACTGTTGTTGAATTTATAATACAAATCACTCCCCAATTGATAAACGGTCAAAGGATATGAACAGGCAGTTTTCAGAGGAAAAAGATTAAAGCTATCTATAGCCATATAAAAAATGTTATAAATTGTTAAGGACCACGGGCCAGTGAGACCCTGACCCTGATGGCTGAATGAGCCCCCTCAGGCAAAAGGCTGTCTGCCAGACCCGGATTGGTTCCTCATCCCTCAGGGAAGAGTTCCAGCATGCAGGTGTGAGGATTGGATCCTTGAGATGAGCTTGGTGTTTTCCTCTCCGGCCTGGGAACACTGTTTTGTGCAACATCCACAAGGGAAAGCCATTAGGAAGCATCCCATAAAAGGCTTGCACTCAAGACAATAAAGGAGACTATTTTCCACCATTCTTTGAGTCCCCGTCTCTCTTTTGAACTCACAGCCTCCGGGTAAGATAGCACTCTCAGTCCTGCTGGGTGATAGCAGGACTCCCGATTCTCTCTCAGCCCTGCTGCAGGACAGCAGGACTCTCTGCCTTGGTCCATCACAAAAATCACTATTCATTAGAGAAATATGAATCAAAACAACTCTGAGGTACCACATCACACCTATCAGATTACTAACATGACAAAATAG
This sequence comes from Petaurus breviceps papuanus, assembly GCF_028583685.1. Taxonomy (NCBI): domain Eukaryota; kingdom Metazoa; phylum Chordata; class Mammalia; order Diprotodontia; family Petauridae; genus Petaurus; species Petaurus breviceps. The sequence goes on along the minus strand of NW_027187419.1, from coordinate 82,569,085 downwards.
GAAAAAGATAAATATTGGAGATGTGGGAAAATTGGAACCCTAATGTATTGTTGGTGGAGTTGTGAACAGATCCAACCATTTTGGGGAGCAATTTGGAACTATGCCCAAAGGACTATAAAACTGTACATAGCCTTTGAGCCAGCAATACTACTTCTAGGTCTGTATCACAAAGAAATCATAAAAATGGGAAAAGGTCCCACATTTACAAAAAATATTTTTACTGGCTCTTTTTGTGGTAGCAAAGAATTGGAAATTGAGGGGATATGCATCAATTGGGGAATGGCTGAAAAAACTGTGGTATATGAGTGTAATGGAATATTATTGTTCTACTAGAAATGATTAGCAGGCAGACTTCAGCAAAACCTGGAAAGACTGATATGAATTGATGCTGAATGAAGTGAGCAGAATTAGAACGTTGTACACAGTACTAGCCACGTTGTTAGATGACTAACTTTTATAGAGTTAGCTCTTCTAAGCAATGAAAGGATCTAAAACAACTCCAAGAGACTCTTGATGGAAAATGCTATCCACTTCCAAAGAAAGAACTTTGGAGTCCGAATGCAGATAGAAGTATATGATTTGCTCTCTTTTTTGTTGTTTTGTTTCTTCTTTCTCTTGGTTCCTCCCATTAGTTCTAATTCTTCTTTACAACATGACTAATATACTTAATATGAATCTATATGTAAAGCCTTTATCAGATTGCACAGGTATTGGGGAGGTAGGGGAAAGTTAGAGGGAGAAAATTTTAAACTCAATGTCTTATGGAAGTGAATGTTGAAAACTAAAAATAGATAAATACTTTTTAAAAAAAAAGTCATGCACCCATTTTGACCTTATTTTGTTATATGGTGTGAGATGTTGGCTTGTACCTTCATGTCCTGTTGTTTTCTAGTTTACTAGCAGTTTTTGTCAAATAGCCAGTTTTTATCCCAACAGTAGGGGTCTTTTGGTTTATCAAACACTACATTGCCATGGTGGTACACTGCTGTGTCTTGTGTACTTAATCTATTCTACTGATCCACCACTCTATTTCTTTTTTTTATTTTAATTGTTTTCTTTTTTAAAAATTTTATTTATTTTTAGTTTTCAACATTCATTTCCACAAGATTTTGAGTTACAATTTTTCTCTCCCCGTCTTTCCCTCACCCCCACCCCAAAATAGCAAGCCTACTGAGTACCCCTTCCCCCAATCTGTTCTCTCTTATATCCTCCCCCTTAATCCCCCTAACTTTCTAGTAGGGCAAGATGGTTTTCTACACCCTAGTACCTGTATATATTATTTCCCAGTTGTGTGTAAAAAACAAAACAAAACAAAACAAAACAAAATTTAAAAAATTTGTTTTTAAAACTTTGAGTTCCAGATTTTTTCCCTTCTTCCCTCCTCACCCACCCCCACTGGGAAGATATGCAATTCAATATAGATTGTACATGTGTAGTTACCCAAATCATTACCCACTACTTCCATAGTAGTTTTATTGTGAAAAACTAACTATACCTCCCTACATCTTATCCCACCTCCCCCACTTAATCTATTTTCTCCTATCCCTTTTCAAAAATGTTTGCTCCTAACTACCTTCTCCCCCAATATGCACTCCCTTCTATCCTCTCACCTCTTATCCCCTACCCTCCTATTTTCCTGTAGGGTAAGATACCCTATTGAATGTGAATGCTATTCCCTCTTTAGGCCAAATTCAATGAGAATAAGGTTGTCCCATTCCCTTTCACCTTCCTGCTCTTCCCCTCCATTGTAATAGTTTTCTCTTACCTCTTTTATATGAAATAATTTACCCTAATTTATTACTCCCTTTCTTCTCCCAATAAATTCCTCTCTCACCTCTTAATTTTAATTTTTTGATATCATTCCTTCATATTCAACTCATCCTGTGTCCTGTCCAAATGCTCACATGCACATATATATTTGTATATACATGCATCCTCCATATCTATCTATCTACCTATCTATCTATCTATCTATCTATCTATCTATCTATCTATCTATCTA
>NW_027187419.1:82560263-82567073 GCF_028583685.1 Petaurus breviceps papuanus | reverse complement strand
CTATCTATCTATCTATCTATCTATCTATCTATCTATCTATCTATCTAATCTATCTATCTATCTATCTATCTATCTATCTATCTATCTATCTATCTATCTATCTATCTATCTATCTATCTATCTCTCTTTCTCTCTCTCTCTATCTATCTATACATATATATATATATATATATATATATATTCCCTTCAACTATCTTCATACTGAGAAAAGTCTTATGAGTTACAATTATTGTTTTTCCATGTAGGAATGTAAATAGTTCAACTTTAATAAGTTCCTTATGATTTCTTTTACCTGTTTACCATCTCATGCTTCTCTTGCTTCTTATATTTGAAAGTCAAATGTTCTGTTCAGCTCTGTTTTTTTTTTCATTAAGAATGCTTGAAAGTCCTCTATTTCATTGAATTACCATATTTCCCCATGTAGCATTATACTCAAGTTTTTCTGGATAGCTGATTCTTGGTTTTAGTCCTAGCTCCTTTGACCTCCAGAATATCATATTCCAAGCCCATCAGTCCCTTAATTTAGAAGCTGCTATGTCTTGTGTTATCCTTATTGTTTTTCTGCAGTACTCAATTTTTTTCTTCCTGACCACTTGCAGTATTTTCTCCTTGACCTGGGAACTCTGGAATTTGGCTGAAATATTCCTAGGGGTTTCCTTTTAGGGATCTTTTTCAAGAGGCTATCAGTGAATTCTTTCAATTTCTATTTTGCCCTCTGGTTCTAGAATATCAGGGCAATTTCTTGAAAGATGGTGTCTAAGCTCTTTTTTTGATCATGGCTTTCAGGTAGTCCAATAATTTTAAAATTATCTCTCCTGGATCTTTTTTCCATGTCAATGGTTTTTCCAATGAGATAGTTCACATTGCCTTCTATTTTTTCATTTGTTTGGATCTGTATTATAGCATCTTTGTTTCTCATAAAGTCATTAGTTTCCATTTGCTCTAATCTAATTTTGAAGGAATTATTCTTTTCAGTGTCTTTTTGAAATTCCTTTTTCATCTCGGCAATTTGACTTTTTAAGGCATTCTTCTCCTCATTGGCTTTTTGGGCCTTTTTTTCTATTTGAGTTAGTCTATTTTTTAAGGTGTATTTTCTTCAGTATTTTGGGGGGTCTCTTTTAGCAGTCTGTTTACTCACTTTTCATGATTTTCTTTCATCATTCTCGTTTCTCTTCCCAATTTTTCCTCCACTTCTCTTACTCGATTTTCAAAATCCATCTTGAGCTCCTCAGTGGCCTGTAACCAATTCATATTTTTCTTGGAGGCTTTTGATGTAGGGGTTCTGACTTTGCTGTCTTCCTCCCACTCCATGCCTTGGTTCTTTTTGTCCCAAAAAAAGGATTCTATCATCTGATTGTGCTGCAGTTGCTTGCTCATATTGGCAGCCAATTACTTGACTTTTGAGCTCTTTGCCACAGTAGAACTCTGCTTCAAGAATGGAGAGAGCTATGTCCCAAATCGCTGGGGTTTTTGCAGCTGCCAGAGCTATTAGATGGGTGCCCTCTCTTACAGCCCTCACATGCTCTGGCTCACTGGTCACACACCATAGGACCACCACCCAAGGCCGTGATCTGGATCCAAGCCAGTCAAAGCCAGAGCAATTAACCCCTGAATGATCACTTAGGCCCTGACAATCTGCAGGTCAAGAGCAGTGTAGGCAGCCACAGGGCAGTGGCTGCAGCCACCACACCTCCTCTACTTCTAGCTCTGGGGGCAGCAGCCAGACTGCACTCTTCTATCCTCTCCTGGACCAACCAAGTTCCACATTGACCTTTTTCTTTGTCTTTGGCATTTATGGATTGAGAAGTCTAGATCCCACTACAGCTGCTTGTGATTTACTCTCATTAAGTCTGCTCTGCCCTTCACTTGTTGGGGCTACCCTGGGGCTAAAACCGTGGCTCACCCAGGACTGTGCTTGGCTCCCAGTGCACTGCAATGGACCCTTTCCACCAGCATGCTGGGCTTCTTTAAGTGGGAGATTTGTTTCTCTAATTACTTTGTGGGTTCTATAGCTCTCAAGTTTGTTTAGAGTCATTTTTTACATGTATTGAAGGAGGTGGAAGCCAGAGCTGAGCAGAAGTCCTATTTCTACTCTGCCATCTTGGCTCCACCCCTTCCCTTTATTTCTTAGTCAGCACCACATAGTTTTGATAATTACTGCTTTATAATATATTTTGAAATCTAGTATTGGTAGATCACCTCTTAATTCCCTTGATATTCTTGATCTTTGGTTCTTCCATTTGACTTTTATTGTTATTTTTTCTAGTTTTAAAAGCTAATATTTTGGTAGTTTGGTATGGCACTGAATAATTAATTAATTTAGGCAGAACTTATTTTTGTTATATTGGTTACGCTTACCCATGAGCAACTGATATTTTTCCAGTTGTTTAGATCTGACTTTATTAGTGTGAAAAGTCTTTTTTAACTGTGTTTGTATAGTTACTAGGTCTGTCTTGGCAGATAGACTCCTAAGTATTTTATATTCTTTACCATTATTTTAAATGGAATTTCTCTTTCTATTTCTTTCTATTGGGCTTCATTGGTCATATAAAGAAATGTTGGTGATTTGTGTGGGTTTATTTTATATCCTGCAAATTTGCTAAAGTTGTTAATTATTTCAAATAATGTTTTAGTTGATGTTCTAAGTATGTCATCATATCATCTGCAAAGAGTGATAGTATTGTTTCCTCATTGCCTAGTGTAATTCTTTCTATTTATTTTTCCTTTTTTATTGCTATAGGAAATATTTCCAGTACTATATTGAATAATAGCGGTGATAATGGGCATCCTTGCTTCATTCTTGATTTTATTGGGAAGACTTCCAGCTTATACCCATCACATATAATGACTTTAGATAGATACTGTTTATCATTTTAAGTAATGCTCCCTTTATTCCTATGTGTAATAGTAATTGAATTTAAAGATCCCCCTGTATTGGCTTGGTTTTTGGTTTGATTGTGTTAAAACCCAGAGCTTGTGAATCCCACTTGTGGGATGGACTTGTGAAAAGAGAGGGCTGAACTGGGAGGAGCTGGTGACGTAAATTTAGAGAGACACAAGAAAAGAGAGAGGCAGAAGAACTTTTGGGGAAGCAGCACCTTTGGAGGCAGAGAGAGACAGAGAGGATTTCTGAGGGCCACTTTGAATTGCCTAGGACTTTTGAGACCTGCCACACAGAGCTGCCAAGGACTGAGGAGAAATGGCTGTTATGCTGGTACTTTATCTGCCTGTTTTGATGTTGTTTTTCCAGATTTGTCCATTGGTGAAAGACAGTCCCTGTTGTTACAGAGGGCTTGGAATCTTGCTGTTGGTTCAGAGCTCCTGAGCCTGTTCTGCAGACAGAGAATGAATTAATGAAGACATGGCAATATATCTTCTGGCCTTGCTAAGCTTTGTCTCCCCAGAAACAAAGATTGCTGAGAACTTGCCTCCTGTCAAGATGAAGAAAAGACGTCTCTTTGGGTATTAAATGCTGTGCTTAAGCTTGTTGTAACTCTGGGGTGGATTCAATTGTGATCTAAGGGTGGGGAACTTTTGACCTTTTTGTGCTCTGTGATTGAACAAATGAATGTACTTTACTTATGATTGGAAACTAATCTCCATTTGAGAACAGGGGCTTTGTGATGGACTAAATGAATGTACAGTCTAGGGGTGGAGTAGTATTTAGAAGAGGGACTTTGTGATTGATTAAATGAATGTAATGTCCAGGGGTGGGTAGTACTTGGAGATCATTGAATCACACTTAGGAAATGCTGTATTTTGAATGATGTCATATTTTGATCTTCTCTGCTCTTAATTTTTCACTGAATAAAATGGAGAGTACCTATGCTGGTATTTTGAACCTTGGGAAGTTGCCTTTGCTTGGCATTACACTATGCTGTCTAGTTTTTAATAGGAATGGATACTTTTTTGTCAAAAGCTTTTTCAGCATCTATTGAGATAATCATATGGTTTCTGTTGGCTTTGTTACTGATATGGCCAATTATTATAATAATTTTCCTAATATTGAAACAACCCTGCATTCTGTATACCTGGTCATAGTGTATAATCCTGGTGATTATTGCTGTAATCTCCTTGCTAGTATTTTCTTCAAAAATTTTGCATTGATATTTATTGGGGAAGTAGGTATAATTTCCTCTCTCTGTTTTAGCTCTTCCTGGTTCAGCACCATATTGCAGTCATGAAAGGAGTTTGGTAGGAGCCCACCTATTTTTCCAAATAGTTTATATAATATTGGAATTACTTGTTCTTTAAATGTTTGGTAGAATTCATTCACAAACCCATCTGGCCTTGCAGATTTTTTCCTAGGGAGCTCATTAATGACTTATTCAATTTATTTTCCCAATAGGGAGTTATTTAGGTATTCTATTTCATTATCTGTTAATCCAGGTAATTTTAATCTTTGTAAATATTCATTGATTTTACTTAGATTGGCAGCTTTATTGACATATAATTGGGTAAAATATTTCTTAATGACTACTTTGATTTCTTCTTCATGGTGGTGATTTCATTCTTTTATTTTTGATACTGGATATTTCATTTTCTTCTTTTTATTTTAAAACAGATTAACCAATGGTTTATTTATCTTATTGATTCACTTGTTAGTTTTTCTATAAAATCAGTTCCAAGATTTATTTATTAGTTCAATAGTTGTTGGTTTTTGTTTTGTTTTGTTTGCTTTCAATCTTATTAGTTTCACCTTTGATCTTCAGGATTTCCAATTGGGTGCTCAATTAGGGATTTTAAATTTGTTCTTCTAGTTTTTTTTGAGTAGTATCACAAATTTAATGATCTGTCCTTTTTCCATTTTGTTGATGTAAGAACTTGGAGAAAAAAAAAATTTACCCTAAGTACTGCCTTAGTTGTATCCCATAAATTTTGGTATGTTGTCTCATTGCTGTCATTCTCTTTAAGGAAATTATTGATTGTTTTTATGATTTGTTCTTTGACCCTCTTATTCATTTTTTTTTGCTTTTTTTGAGGGGAGAAGATAGGGCAATTGGGGTTAAGTGACTTGCCCAAGGTCACACAGCTAATAAGTGTTAAGTGTCCAAGGCTGGACTTGAACTTAGGTCCTCCTGACTCCAGGACTGGTGCTCTATTCACTGTGCCACCTAGCTGCCCTGACCCCCTTATTCTTTAGGATTACATTATTTAGTGTCCAATTAAATTTAATCTATATTTCCACTGCCCTTTGCTGAATCTAATTTTTATTTCCTTTTCATTTGAAAGAAATACATTTAATATTTCTGCCTTTTTACATTTGATTTTTAGGTTTTTATGCCTTATTATGCAGTCAGTTTCATGTAAGTGCCATGTGCTACTGAGGGAAAAATGTATATTCCTTTATGTTCCCATTCATTTTTCTCCAAAGGTCTGTTATAAATAACTTTTCTAATATTCTATTTATCTCTTAGGGTTTTTTTGTTTCTTTTTTCTTGGATTGATTGAGTTCTGAGAGAGGAAAGTTGAGGTCCCCTCACTGGTATAATATAACTATTTCTTCCTGTAACTCATTTAAGTTCTCTTCTAAGAATTTAGATGCCATACCATTTGGTGCATATATGCTTAGTATTGATATTGCTTCTTTGTCTACGGAACCTTTTAGAAAGTTGTGGTTTCCTTCCTTATCTCTTTTATGTAGGTCTATTTCTGCTTTTACTTTGAGATCAGGATTGCTACCACTGATTTTTTTTTTTTATTTCAGCTGAAGCATAATAGATTCTGCTCTAATCCCTTACCCTTACTCTGTGAATCTTTCTTGTCCCTTCAAGTTTCTTGTAAATAATATATTGTAGGATTCTGTCTTTTGATCCACTCTCTATTGACTTCTGTTTGGAGAATTCATCCTATTCACATTGACAGTTATGATTACTAACTGTGTATTTCCCTCCATCTTATTCTTCCTCCAGTTTGTCCTCTCTCTCGTTTCACCCTTTCTCTCCTCACTAGTGTTTTGCTTCTGTCTACCACCTTCCCTGATCTGCCCTCCTTTCTGTTATTTTACCCACCCACCTCAACTTGATAACTTCCCCTCCTACTTTCCTTTCAGGTAAAATAGATTTCTGCATTACTGATGAGTGTAAGGTTCAAACAGTGCTCATCACCCACCCTCCCATCTTTCCCTCCACTGTAATAGGCCTTTCATACTTCTTCATGGGAAAAATTTACCCCATTCTATCTTTTCCTTCTTTCTGCACCCATTGCACTCTTTCTCATCCCTTAATTTTTTCTATGTCATTCCCTCAAATTCACCTTATACCTTTACCCTCTGTCTATGTATATTCCTTCTAGCTGTACTCTTAGTGATACAATTTTTAAAAATTACAAGTATCATCTTCTGTGTTGGAATATAAATAATTGAGCTTTATTGAATCCCCTATGTCTTCCTTTTCCATTTTTACCTGCTTCCTTTGAGTCTTGATATTGGAGGTAAAATTTTTGGTTCAGTTCTGGTCTTCTTATGAAAGCTTGGAATCCTTCTGTTTCATCAAATGATAATTTTCCCCCTTAATATATTGTAATGCGAATGTAAATTTTAAAGATCTTCCCTGCCCCTAGGCTAAAGTGCACCAGAAGCCTGGGGAGGGAGGCTTGTTTTTCAGAAGATACTTTTTGATTGGCCAGTGGGTCAAAAAGGTTGTTACATTCTCTGAGCCAGCAGAAGGCTATATAAGCACTGATGTGTAGCTTTGTTTTGGGACTCACTTTGAGAAGTATTCTGTGATTTGATCTGATTTCTGGGAAGCCGTTGTTGAGAGTCCCCCGGCTTTGAAAAACCCAGAATGTGGAAACCCAGATGTTGACTGG
>NW_027187419.1:82440006-82560253 GCF_028583685.1 Petaurus breviceps papuanus | reverse complement strand
ACTGATTAAAGTAAGCTTGTTAACCCATTTTGAGTTGCTTTCCTTTAGCAAAGCAGATCCAAGAACCTGTGGTAGCTGCAAACCCTGAGGACGCTTGGGGTGCTTGCTGCTACATATATTATGCCTAATTTTTCCAGATAAGTGATTCTTGGTTTTAGTCCTAGCTCCTTTGCCTTCAAGAATATGATGTTCCATGACCCCCAATCTTTCAATATTGTAGCTGCCAAGACCTGTGTAATACTGATTGTGACTCCTCAATATTTCAATTATTTCTTTCTGGCCACTTGCAATATATTTTTTCCCTTGACCTGATAGTTCTGAATTTTGGCTATAATGTTCCTTAGAGTTTTAAATTTTGAAATCTCTTTCCTGAAGTGATTGGTGGATTCTTTCCATTTTTCTCTATGGTTCTATTAGGGCAGTTTTCCTTGATAATTTATTGAAAGATGCTGTCCAGTCTCCTTTTCATTATGGCTTTCAGGTAGTTCAATAATTCTGACATATCTCCTGGATCTATTTTTTCATTTTCTTCTATTTTTTAATTCTTTGGAATTTGTTTGTTTGTTTCTTGGTATCTCACAAAGTCATTAGCTTCCACTTGCCCAATTCTAACTTTTAAAGAGTGTTTTCCCCAGTTAGTTTTATGCTTCCTTTTCCATTTGACCAATTCTACCTTTCAAGCAGTTATTTTATTTTTCCAAACTGTTGACACTTCATAATTCTTTTGCATCACTCATTTTTTTTCTAAATATTTATTCTACTTCACTTATATGATTTTAAGCTCCTTTTTGAGCTCTTCCATGAGTTCTTTCTGGGCTTGAGACCACTTTCCATTTTTCTTTAGGATTTTATTCATAGGGATTTTGACATTGTTGCCCTGTTTTGAGTTTGTGTCTCGGTCTTTCTTCTCACCAAAATAACTTCCTGTGCTCAGAATCTTTTTTGTTGTCTTTTGCTCATCTTTTTTTTTTTGGGGGGGGGTAGGTTTTTTCCTTTCTTTTAAATTTGATTTCTACTCCCATGGTGTAAGGGGCTCTTTCTCAGGCTTCTTGTGCCCATGGCTGCAGGCACTGGCTGTTTAACTGGTGCTGCTCTGATGTTGCCCTGAGGTCCATGGGGGTTCCTTCTGTCTAGTGCCACATTGAGGGGTTAGGATGGGAGAGGCTGGTGCTGCTGGAGGCTGTAGTGTGCTGAGAGTTTACCTGGTGCTGAGTTGGGGTCCTAGTGATGTGTCTGTCATAGACTGAGGCCTGGTGGGGGTGTTTCTGCATTTCCCCAGGGCTACACTGAAGCTCATTGGAGGTCTGGCTGCTGGAGGATGCCTATTTGTCTGGGACCATGCTGAAGCACGTGGTAATTCTTGGAGCTAGAGTGTCCTAGTTCTCCTAGCTATTCTAAGGCATGTAGAAGGGGTCAGGGAGAGCACAATCCTGGTATTAGTGTTTGCCTCCTCCACCCCACTGGGGCTCAGGATTGTCCATTGATTTGCTGAGGTGAGACTTGCTGCTGGCTTGCTTGGATGCTTCCTTTCCTGCATTGTGCTTCCCTTTTACCCAAGTGAGATGGACCTTTCTTGCTGATTCTTCAAGTATTCTGGGCTAAAAGACTGTTCTACCTCATCTTTCCACTGGCTCTACTGTTACAGGATTTGTTCTGTTTTTATATTTGGTTGGAGATGAATATAGGAGAACTACCATGATTTACTGCTTACTTTGTTACCTTGCCTCCTAGAAGTCCTCTTAACATTCATTAAATTTTTTTAATTCCAAATTTTCTCCCTCTCCCCCTTATCACCTCCTTCCTGAAGCAGTAAACAATTCAATATAGGTTAAGTATGTGCAATCATGCAAAACATATTTCCATATTAATCTTGTTGTGAAAGAAGAAATAGACAAAAAAAAACATGAAAAAATAAAGTGAAAATAATATGAATTCATCTTCCATCAATTCTTTCTCTGGGTGTGGATAGCATTATCAATCATGAGTCATTTGGAATTTTCTTAGATCACTTTGTTGCTAAGAAGAGCTAAGTCCTTCAAAGCTGATCGTTGCACAGCGTTGTTGATACTGTGTACACTGTTCTCCTGCTTCTTCTTACTTCACTTTGTATCAGTTCATGTAAAGATTTTCCTGAAATCTTTCTGCTCGTCATTTCTTATAGCACAATAGTTTCTATTACATTAATATACCACAACCATTGTTCAAGCATTCCTCAATTCATGGGCATCCCTTAAGTTCTAATTCTTTGACACCACAAAAAGAACTGCTATAAATATCTTTGTACTTTGTCCTTTCCCCTTTTTTGTGATATCATTGTGATATACGCCTAATAGTGGCATTGTTGAACCAAAACATATGCATAGTTTGATTTCCCTTAGCTCCAAATTGACCTCCAGAATGGTTGGATCAATTCATAACTCTACCAACAATGCATTAAGTATCTAAATTTTCCTACATCCCCTCCAACATTTATCATTTTCTTTTTCTGTTATATTAGCCAATCAACTGGGGATGAGGTAGTACTTCAGGGTTTTTTTTAACTTGCAACTCTTTACTTAATAGTGATCTAGTACATTTCTTCATATGACTATAGATAGCTTTGATTTCTCCATTTGAAAATGCCTGTTTATATCATTTAACCTCTTATCAGTTGCAGAATGACTTGTATTCTTATAAATTTGACTTAGTTCTCTATATATTTGAGAGATGAGGTTTTTATCAGAGACACTTTCCAAGCATTCTGCTTTCTGATTGCATTAGTTTGGTTTGTGCAAAATCTTTTTAATTTGATATAATCAATGTTATCTACTTTGCCTTTTGTAACACCCTCTGTCTCTTGTTTGGGCATAAATTCTTCCCTTCTCCATGGATTTTACAGGCAAACTATTCCTTTGTCTCCCAATTTGCTTTCTTTCAAGACACAGTTAAATTTTTTTTTCCTACATGATTGCTTTCTTGATCTTGTCCTGGTGCTGATGTCCACTCTCTTTCTCTCTCTGCCTCTTTCTCTGTCTCTGTACCTTTTCAAACTACCTCATATTGCCTCATATTGCACAGGTTCATAAGATGCAAGAATTTGGGGAAAGGAAGAAGAAAAGAAAGATACTTATGAAAGCAAATTGGTCTTTACTTTGGAATGCATTTCTAGGTAAAAAAAAGAGATGTTTAGGTGAGAGGCAAGAGAAAAGTTAGAGGCATTTCATTGGCAGATCAGTCTTTTGTCAAAAGGAGCTCAGTCTTATTTCCATGGAAGGAGTTAGCTATTCACACCTGGAAATATGAAATCTTTTATACTTGTGCCCATGCCTCCCATTCTATATAAAGAATATGAAATTTAACACTGATTGTCCATCAACCTTTAAGTGAATTCATGCTCAGTCTCATTATAATCCATGATATGAAGCTGTCCAATACTCTCCCAGTTTTTGAGAGATGGGTGAGTGTTGTCTAGGCCCTGGGGAGGAACAGTTGGCTTTCCTTCATTTCCCTGCTTGGATCTTTGTACAGTTCATTCTTTATTGTCTCAGAAAGGCTGTTTTTGATCGAGCATTCTTCATCACGCTGGCTTTCACTCTTGTTACAAAACAACTCTAGCCTTTATGTCCACGAAGCTCTTTGGACAGGGAAGTATGTCAACAGTCATGCAGATGTTGGTGGAAAGTTCTAAAATTGTTGTCTCCCCCCACTTGCTGAATGTCCCTGCCCTCTGGTTTCAGGGTTTCTTCAGGTTGAAAGCTCACTACTGCTGCTATTACTTCCTCTACCTGCTCTGCTTCCACTGCTGTCTTGGCTGCTACCAGACTTGGGGGTCTTGGTCTCACCACTGCAGTCAGTGGCTTCTTTACTCTGCCCCATCAGTGAATCAGGATAACCTTTATTGCAACAGTTAAGCATTTTCTCAATTGTTTTAGCTGCTTCATATTTTTCTTTAAGTTGTTTGTTTGTTTTAAGGATCCAATCCTTCTCTAGGCTGTCATATAAATCTAATATTTTTATTTCAAATGACTGGGTAATTCTTTTCTGAGCCTCACACCTTCTCTCTACTGCCTGTAGCTGTCCTATAGACCAAGTTTGGCATTTTCCAGGCATTTCTTCTGTTCTGATAGCAGATGGTCTAGTTTGCCAAATGAGATTCTAGTTGCACAATCTGATTATCAAGCTGCTGGTTCTGCTAAGGGAGATGGTTTCCATTTTTCTCTAGTTTTTTCCTATAAAAAGTCTTCATGATTTCTGCTTCCTGTCTGCATGCTTGTTCTGCAATGGCTCCAAATACAGCTCATTGACCTACCTAAGACCCAACAGCTGCCTGTTCAAGAACTCCATCTGCTCCTGGACAAATTTACTGTTTGAAAGCTTTTGAGAAACTTGGCTGAGCAGTAACTCTCTGGGAGACACACAGAGTTATACACCTCATTATTGGCCTTCTTTATTTCTGACCTCAGATCTGCAATCATATTCCGGCAGTCTTCCAGCTTTGTCTGTAATTCCTGGCTCTGATTGCAGAATACCTCCTGATCGTGTTGCAGCTGTCTGATCTGGCTGTGGAGCTGGGTCACCACAGTGTTGTGTTTCTCCTGAAGCTGATTATCTCAAGCTTATTCTTTCTGCAGGTTCACTTTCTACATCTGAATGTCCTACTCTTAGAACTTCAACTGATCTTTCATAGTAGCTTTGAGCCTCTCCATTGGTGTTGATTTGATCATCTTTCATAGTATACTGTCTGTTCTGAAAAGCATATTACTGCCTTTTGAAGTACTCAGGGAATCACTGGTTGTGTAGCAGCACAAATTGTTTCTAAAGGGTGTGAATCTTATCTGAGGATGGAGAGCCTCAAAAGTGGCCCCGATTAACAGACCTAATGGACAAAGACAATTTGTTCAACTACTTGATATGTGCATTTGCTCCCCCTGGTATCCATTTATCCAGTACTTCCACTAGGGAAGCAGAGGACATATAATCTTCCTCCATGTTTCCTTTCACTTTCTTTAAGATCTCTTTAGTCTTCTTGCTAACAAAATGGTAAGCAGTCCTTGGTAGTGCCTTCTCAAAAGGGTGATCAGATGGGGGAGGTTGTCCACGTCTAAACTGTACTTTTCCATGAGATGGAATTTTGCAAGAGCTAAATGTGAGGATGGTCATCTCCAATAAAATTTAATTTTCCCTGTTACTAGCAGGGCTTTCATTGGCATACCTACAGGACCAATTTATGGGCACAAAGGCTTGCTTTGCTGCATCAGGCTCAAATTTGTCCAGAGAGGAAGTTAGAGGTTCAGTGCTCATATTGGTACTTTCAGTGTTAGAGGGTGTTGAGTGGCACTTTCTCTTGAGAATGTGGGAGACTGTCTCAAAGGAAGAAAGAGTTAAATAATCCTCCAGGTACCACAAGTTCAGCATCTTCAGTAATCATCTCAGAAAGTTTCTTTGATATTACAGATTCTTCCTATCTTTCTCAATACTGTTTTCTTTAGGATCACTTAAAAACCCTGGAAGATCATTTAAAGTGATAGAGCCTTTGTTGTCAGATCTTTCTTCTAATCTTATTATCAGAAAGTTGTTGCTGTCTGTGCAGACATGGTCTCACAAAATCCAATCTGTCCTCCTCCTTCTGGGGCCATGACTATAATGTGAGGGAGTGGGGAGGTTGATGGTACTCTCAAAGGAGTTCCTTCCCATCAGATGTACCAAAGCCCTTGCTATAAAAGTGTAACAACTCAAGTGGAGTATTTCCAGGTGAAGCTAAAGAAGTGGTCATACCACAGACTGCAGAGCAGCTCCATATAACAGCTTGTGATGGCTCAGTTGACAACCGAGTTGATGAGAAACTCAGTACCTGAGGTAGCTGCCCTGCCATGTTTAACAATGCCAGGTCTGGAGTAGAATAAGTAGTAGAAGTAGAACTCCTATAGCTGTTCTATGTGTCAGCATAAAGGCTGACAGGGAGAGTTGGACAATGATGAAAACATGTTGAGATCTGCTGAGACACAGAACAGTCATCTTTGTATGAGCTTTGGTAGGGTTCAGAGAAATTTTGGCACATTCTATTTCAACATCATGAGTTTCTAATCTCTTCCATCTGGGGAGGTCCTTGGAACCAATCACTACTTCTGGATGAATTCAAACATGTTCCCTCATTGGCTTTACTACTTCAGAGGTCTACAAGTTTTCCTTCATACTGTGGTGAGAGAGTAGAAGGGAGACAAAGTTGCTAGGTTACATTCCATAAAGGTGATGAAAGACAACATAAACACTGGCACGAAGATAGAGAAAAAAAATTTCTGTCACATGACCTGGATTCTTCAGGCACAATGATGAAAGATGACCAAAAATATAAAAGAAGTCATGAAGGTATTATTTGCCTGGCTGTGGAATCATTGGCAGCATGATTATTAGGACCAAAACTCCTGTTGAGAATATTATTACATCTGCATCAGTTTTGAAACACTTAAGCACAGAAGGCAAGAGAAGAACTTGAAAGAGCTTATGTTTCCATGGTCTTATGACATGCCCCAATAATGAGAAGATGGTAAATGAGTAGCACTTCGGGCACATTCATTAATTTTGTCCATGAGATCCTTTTCATGAGGCTCTTTCAATGTAGTCAGGATGGACAACACCTCTTAAAATTGGTTTCCAGATAATAATCCCCCAAGGTGTTTTCAAGCATAGTACCATAGTCAGAACTGAGGTTCTCTTTAAAGACACTTGCTCTGTGATCTATCACACTCATAGATGAGTAATCCAGCATGGAGAAGATTTCACTGATATTTTTTTTTTACTGTGCCATTATCTCATTTGTATGTACTAATGCTAGTTTTGATATACTCATTAAAGCTTCCAAAGGTTCTTCATTTGCACCAGTATCAGATTTAACATCATCATTAATTAATAATTAATTAATTAACAATTAACTAATTGATGATTCTCTTGGGTCTCTGTTTCCTCATTTGGAAAATGAAAGGGTTTGACTAGATGATCTCTAAGGTATCCTTCAGCTTTATACCCTGTGAATGCTCCACCATTTCCCCTCCCCTCACTTGTTTACTTCTCCCAGCTACTCCAACCTATAGTGATTCTCCAGTATTTGCCTTATATATATATATATATGTATATATATATATATATATTCCTCATATACTTAAATTTTTGCATGATATTCTTCCTGATTTTATTTAAGGTCCCTGACCTCTGGGACTCTATCTATCTATCTATCTATCTATCTATCTATCTATCTATCTATCTATCTATCTATCTATCTTTTTGTTTCTGCATCCTTGGCAAAGTATATGTTACACAGTATACTTAATAGCAGCATACTTATTACTTAGTATATATTTTGCTTTTCGGAGGGGCAATTGAGGTTAAGTGACTTGCCCCAAGTCACACAGCTAGTAAGCATGTGAAGTGTCTGAGGCCAGATTTGAACTCAGGTCCTCTTGACTTCAGGGCCAGTGCTCTATTCACTGTGCCACCTAGCCACCTCTACTTAGTATAATTAATGTAACTATTAAGTGCCTAATAAATGCTTACTGATTAGTGATTGTGATTAAATATTACTGATGAAATTTGTTTCCTTGTACAGCTTGTCTACTTTCTCATCCTCTGTCATAGATGTTGGTGTGTAAGATGCAGATATCTTCATGGTGGTTTTTGTAAGCTCTGCAATGTGAAATGACATTGTGACAGCTGGGTGGCGCAGTGGATAGAGCACTGGACCCAGAGTCTGAAAGACAAGTTTAATCATATGGTTATTAACTGTGTGACTCTGTGCAAGTCAATTAACCCATCTGCCTCAGTTTCCTCAGCTGTAGAGATAATAATAGCACTTATCTTCAAGAGCTGTTGTGAAGAGAAAACGAAGATTAAATTTGTAATTAGAATTTTACAAGCTTAAAGCACTATATAAATGCTAGTTATTATCACTAATGATCCCATGAAGTAGTATAACTTATTTCCTTTGGGATTACAATAGTACTAATTCTGCCAATTCTTTTACGTGCTTCTCTAAGGAGAATCTCTGAACCGTCCTTCTCTTTAGGTGCAAGTTCTTCTGAGCTTCCTTTTTCATTTATAGTGATAATGTGAATATTGATATGATTTTGATTCAATTCCTTTACAGCAGTTCTTAGCCTAAGGTCCATACATTTCCAAGGGATATATGAACTTACATTGAAAAAAAAGATCTTCATTTTCACTAACCTATAATTGAATTGTTTTTGTTTTTCTTCCTCTTTTTGGAGGGGGAAAGGTAGGGCAATTGGTGTTAAATGACTTGTCCAAGGTCACAGCTAGTATGTGTCAAGATTTGATGCCAAATTTGAACTCAGGTCCTCCTGACTCCCAGGCCAGTGTTCTATTCACTGCGCCACCTAGCTGCACAATAATCGAAATTAAATTTAATATTTCCTTAAATTATGAATATAGGTAATAAACATTATTCTGAGTGTTGGTTTCAGTAATGTTTGACTCTTTGTGACCCCATCTGGAATTTTCTTGGCAAAGATACTAGAGTGACTTGACATTTCCTTCTGCAGCTAATTTTGCAGATGAGAAATTGAGGCAAACAGAATTAAGTGACTTGCCCAGGGTCACACAACTAGTGAGTGTCTGAGGACAGATTTGAACTCAGGAAGATGTGTTCTTCCAAACTTCAGACCTGGCACTCTATTCACTGTGCCATCTATCTTCCTCTGCATGTAGAGTACCAACAGTTGAATGAATGTTTTTAGATGGTGTACAAGTTGTGGGATTTTTAGTATCTTTTGCCCCTTTTGTGGTCTGGAAATATCTCAAGTGCAATAAAACTTTAAGCATGTTTCTTTCCTAATACTTACTAATATTTTTTTTTCTTTTCAAATTTTCCAAGCTGTATATTTAAAGCATAATTTCAGTATTCACTTCAGAGAATTTTATACAGATCTTCCAAATACTACTTTGGAAAACTATTAGTGGTTTAAAATGAACTTTTAAAAATAATTCTGTTGAAAATAAATCACAGCCTTCCAGAAGTAAACAAGAATACTTTGAAATCTGAGTGGGGACTGAACTCAGCAGAATTATATGTGGAAGAATGAACAGTAGATCCCAAAGTCCTAGAGGGCTTATGACTCATAATGAGTTCCTCCACATGTTCAAATCCCTTGTTTAAATTTTACATCTTTTCTTCTCCTCAAAATGGTGTCCATTGTTATCCAGCATCTTTCAGTTCTCCCTCTGAACTTTGATCCACTTTGGCTTATGGACTACTTTTTTTTTTAACATTGCCTAGGGACTTGTTCACTTTAATAAATCAGCTGTGCCATCACTCTCACAAAAGAAAGTGAGATCCACATTTAGTGATCGAATATAGTGGTCTGATTGACCCTGGGATAAATTGCAAGCACTGGAACTACCTGTCAGAATATGAGTGAATATGGTTCCTCATTGAATTAGAAAGAGATTTTAACCCATCTTCTTTGGACCTTGACTTGTAGTTGTAATAGAATATCAATTTGATAATATTCAGAAGCAGTTCAAAGTAGTGCTTCCTAATAGCATAGCGCAAACTCTATTTTAAATAGCCTAAATTGTTATGGGCTTGAAATATGTCTGTCTGTTAGCATTAAATCAATTCCTGTTTCATTAAGTACAAAATTATGCCATTTTCCTTCCTCACATTTCCTCCCTTATCTTTCATTGCTTGGCCTTCAGAGGCAGTATCAGGTACAGTGCTGCTAATAAAAAATATTTCAGTAAACTTTAACATCTGCCTCTCTTGCCAGTGGAAGCTCAAGCACTCCCATTTCCCCACCAAAGCACACTGGGATGTTCAAAGTTTTAATGTCTTAAATATCTGAAACATTCAGAATTCTTGCTAAATATTAAGGATGATGAAAGTGACTTGGCAAACAGTCACATTCCTCTTGCCTGGGATATGGGATAACATGCTGGGAGAATATACTCATAAAATTTTCAGATCTGGAAGGGACCTTAGAGAATTATTGAATTTTAGAGCTGGAAGGGATCTTATAGTGTGTGGAAATCAGTTTCTTTATTTTAGTGATTGTCCACCTACAAATAGTTTAAGTTCCCTCTTTCCTAAACAAGCTCTTCGCATACCCTACAGTTAACCAAATTAACATCCTATCTCTCTCTTCACCTTAATTACTAAACAAATAGAAAGCATAACCTGGAATTTGTCCCTTCACTCTTGGCAACACACTCCTTCCTCAATCCTCAGCAATGAGACTTTCATCCAGAAAACTAAAATTTCTCTCTCCAAGTTAAAAAAAAATATGTCATTTCTTTCAAGTTCAATAATTTTTTTTTAATCCTGAAAGGCAAGCTTTCGCAATATTTCAACCAATTAATAACAAGTGTTTATTAGATAACTGTCACTACTCTGGGGGGGGTCTCTAGACTTACAAATAGAAAAAAATGAAGCAATTCTCAACCTCAATGGATTGATATTCTAATGGGGAAGACAAGTAGTCAAGTTAACAAGCTGGAGTTGTATTAGATGTTATGCTAAATTCTGAAGATACATAGAAAGGCATACAAAGCAAAACAAAAATAAAAAACAGTGCCTACTTTTAATGAGTTCACGATCTCATGGAGGAGATAACATGTACACAACAATGTCCAAACAAATTAAAGACAGAATAAATTGGATGAAAAGAGGATAAAATGGAGATAGTCTTAGAGGTAAAGCAATAGCATAAAGGGTAATTTTAGCAGAAGGTGGGTTTTTAATTGGGACCTGAAAGAATTCAAGGAAGCCAAGAGATGGAAATGAGAAGGGAGAAAATTCCAGGCATGTGGGAAAGCCATTAAAAAAGTACTAAGTTAAGAGATGGAATGTCTTGGTCAAGGAGCAGCAAGAAGACAAGTGTCATTCGATGGCAGAGTATGTAGCAGAGTAAAGTGTAAGACCAGAAAGGTAGGCAGGGATCAGGTTATAAGTTTCTGGAGTACTGAATAAGAACAAATCTCCCATTTCTTTTTTTTTTCCAAAAAGGAAAGGGAATGGAATCTATAAAATATAGGCCAATGAACTTGGCCTCAATACCTGGAAAATTTTCAAAATAAATTATTAAAGAGATGTTTAAGATTTATAAATCAGGGGAACTCCTGATCATTTTGAGTTTTCTAATCAATCTGTTGATATTAGAGATTACAAATTATGGGCCTTTGTTTAGAGGCACCTGAGGAGTACCTCACCATGGAGAAAGTGAGTGTATTTATTGGTACCTTGGTGATAGCAGATAGAGAACTCAAGATGACTGACCAACAGATTTAGGTGGATGAATTCTTGTCAGAGGAATTATGACCTCTGATGTTTATGAGTAAAAGAGATCTGGCAGAGCATCTACAAGAATAGATGGGAGAGAATAGACTCAGAGGCACAAGTAGAAAGGTTATCCTTAGAAAGAAGAATTAGTTCAGTCAGCTAAACTAGAGGAAAGGATGGATAAAAGATGAAAAAGAGTTTTAAGTTAGGGAACAGGGGAAGCAAAGCAGCACATGATGAATGACTTCATTGTTTTTAGTAATACAGTGAGAAGAAAGCTCATCCACCAAATGGGGGGGAGACAAGAGTTTGGAGAGTTGAGGAAAGATGAGAAGATTTTGAACACAAAGAAGGATGATGAAGAATTAATAATATAAAAGTGAAATAATTTCCAAGTAGAACCGAGGGCCTTGTTGAGATCAGATAATCATTTCTCTAAGTTAATTCCTTGAGAAAGTTATTCAAATTTGGTGCTTCCATGTTTGCTCCTCTCACCGGATTGAATTATCATCTCTTAGCAGATGATTCTCAAATCTACTTATTCTCCTGAATTCTAGCCCCACATCAACAACTGTCCATCATATTGTTGAAACTAGAAGACATGTAGACCTCTTACACTTAGCACGACCAAAATTGAACTTTCCCCCAACTCTTCTCTCTTCTGAATTTCCCTATTACTGTTGAGGGCACCATGATTTTTCCAGTCTCTCAGGCTCATAACCTTGGTATCATCCTTAATTACTCTCTCATACTTACGCTACATATCCAATCTCTTGCCAAGTCTTATCTTTCTACCATTATGATATACCTTATCCCCTTATCCCTGAACTATTACAATAACTTTTTGGTTGGTGTCTCTGCTTCAGATTGCTTCCCATTCTAATCCATTCTCCATTTAGTTGCCAAAATAATTTTCCTAAAGTCCAAGTTTTGACAATGTGGCCCTCCCCAGCCCCACCTTTTCTACTCAATAAGCTACTGTGACTCCATTTTGCCTGTAGGGTTAAATATAAAATCTTTTGTTTGTATTTCAAATCTGGCCCCTTCCTACCCTTCCAGTCTTTTTACATTTCACTCTTATTTGTAACATGTTTAGCACAGTGCCTGGCATATAGTAGGCACTTAATAATGTTTGTTCCCTTCCCTTCTTCCCCTTCCACATACTAAAAGATCCAATAACACTGGCCTTCTTGATGTTCCTCACTCATCCCATCTCTTAATTCCATGTCCTTTCACTGGATGTCCTCCATGTCTGAAATATTCTCCTCCCTCACCTCCACTTCCTTCACTCCCTGACTTCTTTAAGACTCGGTTCAAATCCTATATTCTGTTGGAAGCATTTTCTGGTCTCCTTCTCCCTGATCCCACATTCTTTTGATAGTGCCTCCCCTCTGAGATTACCTTCCATTACACTGTATATGGCTTCTATGTGCATTTTTTGCATTTTGTCTCCTCCATTGAAATGTGAACTCCTTGAGAGAAGACTCTGGTTTTGCCTATCTTTATATATCCAATATTTAGGTCATGCCTGGAACATCATAAGAGCTTTTAAATTCCTTTTGATTGTTGTGGCAGACCCAGTTGACCCTTCTGTGTGACTTTCTCTAGTAGTATTCAGCATCAAGGGAGTGAGAGAACGTGAAGATCGAGAGTGACCCAGGGGTGAGAATATGCTGGATGTGAAAAATGGCAGGAAAAAAAAAGATAATGGTGTAGGTTGCATTTTGTTGAATCATTACTGTAGAACCAAGACTAAAGGGAGTAATGTGAGGCTAGAACAGGAGTAACAGACTGGGAAAACAAAGAGAAGAGTAGAAAATTAAGGTTGCAACGAAGATGAAGTTTAGATTTAAGGAGCATAAGGTATAGAGGCAATACAAGGACAAAGGATTATGATTAGATTAAAAAAATAATTGTTGAAGATAATGGAGGTATGGTTATGGGAGTGACAGGGATATCTAAGATTGTTGACTTGAAGTCAAGTTGACTTGAAGATATAAGTCATGGAGGTGAGGAATTTGATGAATTGAGAAGCCAGGGAGATATCAACATGAATATTAACATTCCTAGGTATGAGGGAAGAGTGTGGGATGTAGAGAAAGTCTGTGATCTAGCAACTAAACTAGGGAAGGGAGGGCAAACTACCTGGGGATTGGTGAATAACTGCAACAATGATATGGGCAGAGATATATTGATATTGAGTGAACCTCAAAGGAGGGCAGGTTGCTGAAGAATGGTGGTAGAGAGAGTGTCTATGCCTAGTGGAGACAGGAATTTGCTGACATCTTCTGTAGGGGGAAGGAGAAAAGATGTAACCTACACTCTAAAGGGTAGCCAGAGACAAAGTGTTTTCAGAAGAATGTCAAAATCCTATAAATTCAAGAAGATGGAAAGAAAGAGAGGAAATGACATGGGATGAAAAGGACTTTGATAACTACAGATGTCAAGAATTTATAAACTACAAACCATTATAGAGAGAGATACAGCATCATGGAATGGAGAGTATATTGAAACCTGGGTTTAAATCCTGCCTCAGGTAACTTTCTAAAAAGGTATCTATTAAATTATAAATGCAGAGTTTCCATATCATTGAAATCACCAACTGTTCAAGTATTGATATGAGCCATGATTGACATGTGGACTGTTTTTAAGCCATTTTCTTAGGTATGGTTTCTCCACTGACTCATGACACTGGCATCTGGGTTTCATTCTTTTTGGAGAAAACAAGGACAAGGTTTCCCTGTTTCCCTCCCTGTGCACGTCCTCCTCACTTTCTCTCATTCCTCTACTCCTCTTCTTCCTTTTCCTCTGTAGCTGTGTCCTAAACAGAAATTAGTTGGGAAACCCTTGTCAAATCTACATTTTCCCAACTTATTGTTGATTTGTCTTGAGAAGACAGCCCAAAACTTTGCTAAAGGCAAGTTATGCCACATTTTATTTCACTTCTCTATGAATTGCCAGACCTGCCACTGCTTCCTAGAATATTAGATGTAAAACATGTCTTATTCTTTCCAAAGGCATTCTGGATTCCACTCAATTACTCAGTTTTCTTCAAGGTACGTAAGAATGAATGAAATCTTGATTTTTTGCCACAATACCTAAAATCATGCCTGGTACGTATGGTCTATGCTTGAAAATATTGCTCTTAAGGTGGGTGTCATTATGGTTTACCTCTTTATTCATCTTAGTAATAAGGGGAAAAATTCTCTTAAGAGAAAGTACACTCGAGTGGGCTCCAGAATGCGAATGAAAATAACAGCAGGTCTCTGAAATTTGCATAAAGGTCATGTTTCCTTAATATGTGTCTTGTAGAAGCAGACAGCATGTAAAAGAGGATGGTAAAACCTGACCCAGCAATGTTTTTAAATTTTAAATTATGCCTAAAATGTGTATTAAATTAATTAGAGAATTCATTAAGAAGGGAGAGTAAGGGAACTAGTTAGCACTGTGCAACATTTAGTAGCCCAAGTAATGTTCTAGAAGTGTTGAATATAATTTGTCTCATAACATTATCCTTTGGTAAATTATTACAGCATTGTATGATATATGTGGCTTATTAACAGATTCATTAATTACTATTAGAGGAAAGAAGCTATGAAATCTGGTACACATAGGAACAAATGGTAAAGCAGATGGTTGAAATGAGTGGAACATGATCAGTTGCTGAACCAGCTTACCTAATTAGCTTATTACATCAAAACAGTTAAACTAAATTTGTCAAGTTGTCTTCAGGAGACTGAGACTTGTGGAACTATCGTCACTGGTGTCATCTGTTGAAAAAAAGTGGGAAGCAAATAGCAAGGTTCTGTGGACTCAGATCTGTGGCCATTCACATATTCTGTACAGAGAATCTCCAGAAAGAATTGAATAGAACAAGTGGGTAAATTCATTTTTTGGCATAACCACCTGCACTGACATCTTTCCTACTCTCTGTACCAAAAGAAACAGAGGAAAGGAGAGCTAATGGAAATTGACTACCTCCAACAAATTTCCTCGATGTTGATGAATGATTAGTGAAGAAGTCCCTGAGAAGCTGCAGAGGACTGGGGGGAAGAAACAATTCTCCCAAAAGGAATGGTTGCTTCAGTGGGATCTCATGGAGTTCCAGCAAAGTAGCACCAGCTCAGAGACCACATTTCAACTTGAGTGATAGAGTACAAACTCCTTGAAGGCAGGTGCCCCCTCCTACTTGAAACTTTTCCAGATCTTCCTAGTTGTTTATTCTCTTTCTCCCCTCAAATTATCTTGAGTTTTCTTTGTGTAATTGTTATATCCCCCCTAGCAGAATGTAAGGGGCTATTTTGTTTTTTGTCTTTGTATCTCCAGGAGCAACACCATCCCTGGCACGTGTCAGATGTTCAATGAATACTTATTGAATGGATGATGAATAAGTAAACGTGAAGCATTCGGAGAAGCCAAACTGTGAAGTGGGACTTGGCTTTAGCATTTATTACCCTTTCAGCCAACTCTAGGTGCTTTGAGAGACATGGATCACATGTTTTATGAAATGGTAATGTCTGGCAAGAAAGTTGTTTGCCAGTGTGAGTATAGACCTGGTAAGGTGTGTGAGATGCTCAGTCCGGAGGAGAGACAACTATGACTGTTAGCTCCTATGCACATGGCAGGCATCCTGTGTCAATGTCCCTGTTGTTCCCAGATGATCTATATTTATTTGCTCATACTCTATATTAAAAATGATGTTCTTCATTGGAGCACCTTATAGTACCTTCATCATAAACATATTATTGGTGAAAAGATTAGAAAAGTAACATTCAAGTCAGCAGGTTAGTGCAGACTTTTAAACTGTCTAGTCTGTTGTTTGAAGTGCTATAATTTAAGCGCCATTGCACTTGAAAGGAAAGAAAATCTTGACATATACTAATTTCTAGGTTTGGGTTGTTCTCAAGTATTTCCTTGGGGGAATGCCAAGAGGAGGTCAAGTCTACTGGATTTGGAGTCAGAGGACTTGGGGTCACCTCTCCCACTTATCACTTTTGCGACCTACGTCAAGTTATTTATTTTTCCTGGGCTTCAGTTTTTTCATCTATTTAAAAAAAAGTAAGTAGGTATAGTGAGTGATCTCAGATTCCTTTCCAACTCTCAAATCTATATTTCTATTTCAAAACTATCTTCATAAAAGAGAAACAGTAAGTGTTCAGTAATCATGAGGAGGAGACTAAGGGCAGCTTTCAATCACATAAACTGGAAAAGAGCTAATTTATTATAAATCAAATTATTTATTGAGTAATTATTGGATTATTGAGGCAGTTAGAAGGAACAATGAATAGAGAGTCAGATTTAGAATATGAAAAGCTTTGAATCCTGCTTCAGACACTTACTAGCTAGTGACCCTGGTCAAGTTATTTAAACTCACTCAGTATCAATTTATTTTTTCCCTTCTAGATACTGTTTTCTTTATTTTTTTAATAAATGTACTTATTTGTTTACTTTTAGTTTTCAAAATTCTGTTCCACAAGCTTTTGAGTTCTAAATTCCTCCCCCTCTCATGTACCTTCCCTCACCATAGTAGCATGCAATCTGATATAGGTTCTACAAATACCTTCACATTAAACATTAATCAAGTGGTAAAGAAGGATCATAGCCAATGGAATGAATGAGAAAGAAGAAACAAAACAAAACAAAAAAGAGAGCACATAGTTTGCTTCAATCTGCATTGAGATCTCGTAATTCTTTGTCTGGATGTGGATAGCCCTTACCATCATGAGTCTTTTGGAGCTGTATTATAGCCTTGCATTGTTGAGAGAAGCCCAGTCTATCAAAGTTAGTCATCACAGATATGATGTGTCTTTAATCGTATGCAATGTTATCCTCGTTTTGCTACCCACAATATCAATTTCTTTATCTGTAAAATGGTGTTCTGTGAAGTTTGGATTCAAAGTGCTGCCCTTGAGGACCTAGAGGGCCATACATGGCCTCAAGGTCACAGGTTCACCACCCCTACTCAAGATAATACTCTAAGATGATAAGTTGCAAAGAAGTTGCACACATCCGTTGAGAATCATTTCCTCATTTCAGAGTTCCCTATACAAATGAAATAACACGTTTGATGATGATGATGATGATTGTTATTATTATTATCCCTAATTCTTCCAAACCATGGGCCATGGGTCTTCCAAATCACTTTTTAACTATAATAATCTATAGAGGCTTAATTTAAGATCTGGAATTATATATCTTCCCTCCACATAAGGTTTTTCTCTCTCTTCACTGATTTCTACAACCTATGTAAACAGAAAGGGAAAATTAGACTGATTAATCCAACTATTGAATTTAACATTTAATCAATACCTTCTCTATGTAAATGGAGATAGTCACTATCTTCCAAGTATTTTAAAGAGATTCCAGAAGTAATCAAAATACTTCACCAGCAGGGATCCTAGGACTTAACAGTTATTCTTTAGCTTCCTCCCTCTGCCCCTAAGCATTTCTCCCATTGGTGAGTTCTTCCCAGGACTTTCATTTTGGGGAAAGGCAAAGAGACTGGTGTCTCAAGACCTCACCATCATCTACCCCATGCCTCCTCCAACTTTCCAGTTTTCCTTTGATATGTTGCCTTCTTTCATGATAAGGTAAACTTATTGAGAGTAGGGATGGACTTTCTTTTTGTCTACATTTGGATTGCCAGTGCTTAGCACTGTGCCTGGCAGAAAGAAAGCACTTAAATTCTAATTGACTGACTAATGACTGACCAATAGGGTCATAGGATTTTAAATTTAGAACCTATAGGTCTTAGAAATCTTTCTAATCAAAACCCTCACTTCACAGATGAGTGTCTTGTCTAGAAACATTATGGGATTTGCCAAAGGTCATACTTATAGTAAGGGAAAAAACTGGAATTTGCACCAGGTGCTCTGATTTAGTATCCTTTGTACCACAGTGATATTTTACATATATACCTATTGTCTCCCCTAATAGATTTCAAGCTTCTTGAGAAGAAAGCATTTCTTTTTTTTCTTGTCTTTTTTTTCAGAAGGTCATCCCGCAGTGATCTTATTCTGATTATCAACATGTGAATACAAATGACTTACTTTCATTTCTATGACCCAGTAGGAGCTTAGGTGCTATTTTCACTAACTAGTGTAGAGAGAAGGTGTGAGTCTTTCTGGTAGCTTTTTGAAGATGTGATGCCTAAATCAGAACTCACAGAACCAGCACCATCAACAACTTTTTTAACTCATCCATTTTTGTAAATATTCTAGATCATTTGGGGGAAGTTAAGAAGAGGAGGAGAGGCTGAGAGTAGGAATTCTGCTAACTTAGAAGCCACTACATAGAAACACAAACATTTTACAAGATGTCTGATCATATTACCATTCTCTTTCAGAGAATACACATTCTTTGGAGGCAGAAACTCCATCTTTTCCACTGTGTTATGTTATAAAGATCTTGATAAGAAAACATTTAGGAAATATCGTGATTCCATATTACATGTGTTATATATGAATTGCTATGTTCCTTCCGGGTAATTTACAGTCTAATATATAATGTACAATCATAAATCTACATCTGGACTCATAGAAATCAGAGCTAAACAAGTCACCTATAACATCCCCAACAAATGGCTGATAGGAAGACCTACTACAAGTGTCAGAAGGAAAAAAGTGTCATGTAAGAGAGATTGTTTGCTATGTCTATTCCACAGTGCTACAAGCTGAATAGAATGCAAGGAAGTACAAAGCTTTAAGGATCTACCTTGTAATTGGAAAAAGAAGATATAAATAAGCAGAACAATGATGATAATAACAATATCTTGAAATTACTATAGAACTTTAGAGTTTACAAGGCATGATATATGCATCATTCCATTTGACACCTTCAGCAATTCTGTGAGCTTGGTATTATTATTATTAATATATATATATATATATATATATATATATATATATATATATAACCCCAAGCAATTGGGGTTAAGTAACTTGCTCAAGGTTACTCGGCCGGTTATTTCTGGGTGTGGTGCTAAGTATCTGAGCCTGGATTCAATCCCAGGCTATCCTGACTCTGGGGCTGGTGCTCTTACTCACAGTGCTACCTGGCCACCCCAGAGCTTGGTATTATTAAGCCCTTTTTACAAATGAGAAAACTGAATCTCAGAGGGACTTGACCAATGTTATCTGGTCAGTAAAATGTCACTGGTGGGATTTGTATAGCAGTTTAAGACAATACAAGAAGACACAATTGATTTGCCAAATGAATGAGTAGACAGTAAGGATTATAGGACAACAGATGACCAGAGGATCACTTTTACTCTGGGAAGTTCAGGAAGGCATTCAAGAGAATGTGGAATTTTAGTTCTTCCTTGGAGAGTGGAACAAAAAACACCCTAGGTTGATAAAGCATATAGAAATGGGAATATAGACATTCATAGAATGATGAGACAGCTATCCCATCAGGCTGTGAAGGCTAAGGAAATGGGATCAACCAACCACCAAGCATTTATTAAGATCATACTTTGCGCCAGTTGTGCTTTGGATTGTAGATATAAGCACAAAGAATGAAACAGTCTCTTCTCCCAATGAGTTTACATTCCAATGAAAGGAGACAAGTATTCATATATATATATATATATATATATATGTATATATACACACATACGTATATATGCATGTATGTATATAAAATTATTATAACATTATACATTATGCATACACTTAAGTATATTATGGTAAAATACATTTAGGATAAATATAAAGTTTATACACATACGTACACACAGTCATTATATAAAAAGTATAAATGGACCAGCATTAGGGGGAATCAGGAAAGGCTTCATACACATGGGAAAAAACAAAATGGATCACCAAGAAAGTGTCTTATGTTATTATGTTATGTTACTAAGCAGAGCACAATGTGAATAGTGAACAAGTGTATTAGGAATAAAGGATTCACAGAAAAGAATAGTAGATGATAAGCCTGGGAAGGTAGTTTGCAGCCAGTTTGTGGAGGGCCATCCTTGAATTCTTGCCCAAAGCATTTGAACTTCTAGGGAATGGGGACTAATTAGAGACATTTGAGCAGAGAAGCAATATAGTAAAAAAAAATTACTGATATTAACTGTGCTTTAAGGTTTCCAAATATACCAATATTTCATTTGAGGCTCACAATAACCATGTGAAAAAGGCACTATAGTTATCCTTATCTATACTTTCAAATAAGGAAATTGTGTGCCAGAGACATTGTGATATATCTGTGGTTATCTAGTTAATAAGTATCCAAGACAGGATTTGAATCCAGATCCTCCTAATTCTAAGCAGTCTACCTTACGCTATAATTAGATGGACCAAAGTGAGCTTGGTCAGACTTAAAGTGAACAAAAATATATTACAGGTTGGTCATACCAATGCATGATGGACCTAAAGCATCTTTTCTTCATTTTGTATTTAGTGCATGATTATCAAACATTTTTGCAGAAGTATGTTGTCATAGTGTAAGTTCCTCCCTGATAGAAATTTAAAATGTAATCTAAGAAATATTATGAAATTTTGGAAATATTCACATAGTATTAAATATTATTTACATTTATTTGTACTAGTATAGCCCCAGTGATCAAAGTATTTCTAAAGGACAGTGATCAGTAACATAGATATACAAAGATGTAATTAGTGTAAGTTCAGCTAGGTAACAGTGCTTAGAGCATCAGGCCTGGAGTCAGAAACACCTGAGTTTAAGTCTGGCCTCAGACAACCTTTTATTTGTGTGACCCTGAGCAAGTCACTTAACCCTGTTTGCCTCAGTTTCCTCATCTGTAAAATGAGCTAGAGAAGGAAATACCAAACCACTCCAGCATCTTTGCCAAGGAAACCACAAATGGGGTCATGAGGAGTCAGACATGCCTAAAACAACTGAACAGCAAGTAAGGTTCTGCTTTACTGACTCATCATGACACAGAGTTGACCTTAAAGGATAGGCCAGTGGAGTAAAAGTTGGCAAATTCAAGGAAGATAAAAAATTGTCAAGTGTAATTCTGATGATGGATTAGATTTCTGTTTTCCAAGAATCATTCAGCAAAGCCCTAAGAGGTCTTTATTTGAATGGCAGCCAGCTCTCCAACTATATGTGAACCCTTCCCTGAATCTCCCAGGGCAGTCTCTTTGACCTTTCTGATGCATTTAATAATAGTGTAATTTGTATTAACTTATTTGTGCACATCTTATTTTCCTTGATAGATGCTAAGTTCTTTTTTTTTTGCTTTTTTAAATGCTTTATTAACTTTCTGATTTACATCATTCGTTTCCGCCAGATTTTGAGTTACAAATTTTCTCCCCGTTTTACCCCCACCCATCCCCCCCAAACAGCAGTCCCACAGGATATCCCCTCCTCCAATCTGCTCTCTCCCATATTTTCTCCCGTACCCGTTTCGACTTTTCCAGTGTATGTCTATGCCTCAGTGCCTGTATATCTTATTTCTTAATTACATGTAAGATGGTATTAATAATAGCATATATATATATATATATATACATACACACAAACACACACACACACATATATATATATATACATATGTATATATTCGAATATTTGATTTTAAAACTTTCAATTCCCGATTCATTCCCTTCCCCCCTGCCACCCACCCCCACTGGAAAGACAAGCAGTTCAGTATAGGTTGTACATGTGTGGCTAATGCAAAACAATAATGTAGTAGATATATTGTAAAAGACTGACTATATTTCCCTCCCTCCTATCCCACCTCCCACTTGTTCTCTTCTCTACTTTGATCCTGTCCCTTTTCAAAAGTGGGTGCTTCCAACTTCCCTCCCCCCCAGCCTGCCCTCCCTTCCATCATCCCCCCTCTCATCCCCTTCCCCTCCTATCCTCCTGGAGGGTGAGATCCCCTATTTAGTGTGTATTTCACTCCCTCCTCAAGCCAGATTCAATGGGTATAAGGTTGATCCATTCCTTTTTTCCTTCCTATTCTTCCCCTCCAATGTAACCATTTTCCCTTGCTTCTTCAGTATGAGATAGTTTGCTCCAATCCATCTCTCCCCATCTCCTCTCATTATATGCCTCTCACCTCTTAATTTCACCTTTTAAGTATCATCCCTTCCTGTTAAATTGGTCCTGTGCCCTCTATCTATGTATACCTGTAAACATATATACACACATTCACATATGTATTCATATGCCCATATACCCTCATATATAGACATTATATATATATATATATTTCTAATCCCTTCAACTACTGAGAAAAGTTTCATAAATAACAATTATTGTTTTTCCATGTAGGAATGTTAATAGTTCAACTTTGATAAGTTCCTTATGATTTCTTTTCCTTGTTTACCTGCTCAGGCTTCTCTTGCTTCTTGTATCTGAATGTGAAATTTTCTATTCAACTCTGGTTTTTTCAGCAAGAATGCTTGAAAGTCCTCTATTCCACTGAACGACCATATTTTCCCCTGAAACATGATACTCAGTTTTGCTGGGTAGGTGACTCTTGGTTTTAGTCCCAGCTCCCTTGACCTCCAGAATATCACATTCCAAGCCCTTCGATCCCTCAGTTTAGAAGCTGCCAGATCCTGGGTTATTCTGATTGTGTTTCCACAATATTCAAATTGTTTCTTCCTGGCTGCTTGTAATATTCTCTCCTTAATCTGGGAATTCCGGAACCTGGCTATAATATTCCTAGGAGTTTTCTTTTTAGGATCTTTTTCAGGAGGTGATCAGTGGATTCTTTCAACCTCTATTTTGCCCTCTTGTACTAAA
Source organism: Petaurus breviceps papuanus (assembly GCF_028583685.1). Classification (NCBI taxonomy): domain Eukaryota; kingdom Metazoa; phylum Chordata; class Mammalia; order Diprotodontia; family Petauridae; genus Petaurus; species Petaurus breviceps. Next base: position 82,537,260 of record NW_027187419.1, on the reverse strand, counting down.
ACATCAGGGCAGTTTTCTTTGAGAACTTCCTGGAGGATGCTTTCTAGGTTCTTACTTTGGTCATGGCTTTCAGGTAGTCCAATAATTTTTAAATTATCTCTCCTGGATCTATTTTCCAGGTCAGTGGTTTTTCCCATGAGATATTTCACATTGCCTTCTATTCTTTCATTTGTTTGGATCTGTTTAACAACATCTTGATTTCTCATAAAGTCATTAGCTTCTATTTGCTCCAATCTAATTCTGAAGCAATGATTCTCCTCATTGAGCTTTTGAGATTCTTTTTCCATCTGGCAAATTCGACTTTTTAAGGCATTTTTCTCCTCATTGCCTTTTTGAGCCTCCTTTGCCATTTGAGTCAGTCTGTTTTTTAAGGTATTATTTTCTTCAGTCAGGCTGTTGACTCTCATTTCATAATTTTTTTGCATTGTTCTCATTTCTCTTCCCAATTTTTCCTCCACTTCTCTTATCTGCTTCTTAAGGTCCTCTATGGCCTGTAACCAGTTTGTATTTTCCTTTGAAGCTTTTGGTGCAGGAGTTCTGACTTCACTGTTTTCCTCTTGTTCCATGCTTTGCTCCTTCTTGTCCCCAAAATAGGAGTCTAATGTTGGAATCTTCTGTCTGCTTTGTTTCCTTTGCCTGCTCATTTTGCCACTCAGTGATTTGACTTTTGGGCTTTTTGCCACAGTAGGACTCTGCCACCAGACAGGGTAGTTTTCGTCCCAAACGCTGGGGTTTTCTCAGCTGCCGGAGGTATTAGATGGGTGCCCTCTCTGAGATCTCCACACACTCTGGCAAGCTGGACACACACCCTAGACTGCAATCCAGATCCAAGCAGGTTAAAGCAAGAGCGATTACCCCTCAGACTGGTGCTTGGTCCCCCTACACTCTGCAGGCCAGGAGCTGAAGCCACCAGGTGGCGCTGGCAGGCTGTGATGGCATCTCAGCGGTTTCTCGCCCCAGGGGGTAAAAGCCACGCACTCCCAGTTACTGGGTCCCAAAGTCCAGACTGCACTGGCCTCTCACCTTGTCCTTCGCATCTATATATTGATATATCTGGAAATGGCCACAGCTGCGGCTGATCTGGAGTCCCTCTGGCAGGCAGATTGTCAGGCCTGCCCTGGGGCTAAAGCCTCAGTGTGGGGCTGGGCTCGGCTCCCAGAGCGCTGTGCTGGCCGATTTCTGCCAGCCTGCCGGGCTGTCCTCAGATGGAGGCTAGCCTCTCTGTGTCATTTTGTAGGTTCTGCAGCTCCAAAGTTTGTTTAGAGTCCCCTTTTTACATGGATTGGGGAAGGTGGAAGCCGGAGCCGCGGGAAGTGCTTCTACTCCGCCATCTTGGCTCTGCCCCCCCCCCCCTCCCCCATGCTAAGTTCTTTAAGAAGGAGACATTTTTATCCCATCAATAGACAAATATATATTAAGTGACTGCAATGTACTAGGCACTTTACTAACTACTTGGCAAAAAAAAAGAAATAAACAGTCTCTGCTCTCAAGGAACTTGCAATCTATTAGGGGAGAAAACATTCATATATGTAAAGATACAGAGAATAAATACCAATTAAACCTATACATTCTCAGCATAGGTGACAGTGCAAAGGCATAAAGACAGGAGATAGAGTACACCTCTTTATAAAGTACCTTGTCTAGAGTAGTCTGTTTATAAAAGTTTGTTGAAGTGGATTGAATTAAAGGACCTTGCTACTTTTATCCTTTACTTCTTAATAGTAATATATAGAAAAAGAAAATGTCCTGGGGAGGGCAGCTAAAATAACAAAAAAAGTAGGAAAATAAACTCTATGAAGAAAGATCTTGGGGGCAATTTGGCCCGGGGAAAGAAAATCAGGCTGAATTCTTAGATGATATTGCAATGCATAGACGGTCAGACATTATGAATTTAGGAGGTGAAAAGTGCTGTTACCCATTTAGGTTATATGTGTCCACATGAGTTTGTCTAAATGTGATTCACAGGAAGGCATAAATAAATAACTCTAGAATCTCCTCCTTTCACTTTTCTCCAAGGGAGACTGGTTCCTGCCAGAGAGAAAGGAGAATTAAGAGTAGAGGCTGGCCACTCTGCTCTAGAGAAGATGCCAGGCTATACCTATCTGCTCCCCAAATGTTGTTATTTCAGTAAAAATAACATTAAGTTTCAATATACATTCCTGATTACTATTCTTTAATAGGGAAGAAATGCCCCAAGTTATATATCTAAGTCTGGATTCTTTTCTTTCCAAATACCAGTTCCACAAAGAGTGCATGTAGTGAATAGTGAATAAACTCATTTATTCAAGGAAATAGCAAAGAGAAATCAGAGAAGTTACATAGATAAAATATATACAGAGTGAATGAGCTGTCCCACTGGGGACCAGTCAATAAATTTCCACCAAATGCTTGTTATGTACCCTGTCCTGTGCTAAGCCCTGGGAATACAAAGAAAGGCAAAAGATAGTCCCTACTCTCAAGGGGTCCATAACCTCATGGAAGTAGACCACATACAGTCAGCAAAGCATGAACAAGCTGTACACAGGGTAAACTGAATGAAATCCAGAGGGCAGCCACTCGAATTAAGGAAAAATAGGAATGGCTTCCTATAGAAGGTAGGATTTTAGCTAGGATCTGAAGGAAGCAAGGGAAGTCAAGAGGAAAAAATGCAAGAACAACCATGAGACAGTCCCAGATCTCATCTCAAGGAGAAATATCCTGAAGTTTCTAGTGTAATAAGCTGTATTATGGATGTGATCATCAAGGTGACAGCTCTTCTACATGTTGATTACTTCCCAGAGTCTCTCCTTTCAGAGACCTCTCCCTGAATAGGACCTGGAAATGTGTATTTTCTCTCTTGAAGCCAGAAAACCAGAATCTCTCTTCTCTCTAAGTTCTGACCAACCTTAACCCCTCACACAGATGTGGATCATTGAGTCATCAATCTCCACCTAGGTTGGTGGAGGAGCGTCTTCTGCAAATAGGTGAGACAGGATAAGATGACAGATATGAAAATCCTTTGTCTATTCTAGAACTTTTGCCAGGGAATAAAACTAAACTTGTTCCAAGTTCAGTATTCTTCATGCAACTCCCAAATTCTATGGAAGTTAACCTCTTTGATAACAAGATCAGGTGCCACCATCTGAGGGCTTTTTTCTTTACTAAGGGCTAAGGCCTTGGGATTGAACCTTATATCCCAACTTCTGTTATAGATAATATATCCCTTATATCCCTACTTATAAAATCTCCTTCTTAGAATGGCCTATGTGAGTGTAACAATAAATATCTATGCAGTGAAGATATATAAGGATATAAAAATATACCAGAAGGCATTGCATGTTCCACAGAATAAGTGAATAGTCCAGCTTTATCCAGCCTAGAGACAATTCATGGTAGGGTGCTGAATCTAGACATCTCCCTTCCATTATTCAGACTCTTTGGTTTGGTCTAATATTGAATTTTGTTTTACCACTGAAATGCGCAACTTTCTCATTTCTGCCTTCCCTCAAGGCCCACCTTAGGAACTACTTCCATTGTGAAGACTTTCCAAGTCCCCCTCCCCTCCCCATCTATACAAATGTGTTCTGGTCTTAAAATGTTCCTCCTGTGCTTCATATGAATCTCTCCACATCTTCTCCATTCTCTACCTTATGTTATATTTGTGTATACACATCTCTGTTCCTCCTTACTCTTCCCCTCAAAATTATTTTACTTGAGGACAGGAATAGTATCATTTAGACCCTTAATGTTTAGCATAGTACTTTTCACGGTGTTAGCTGAATGGATGAATGAGGGCAGAACTAAAAACAAGTAACTTTGCACTGAAACAAGAATGATTAGAATTAAATATAAAGCATAATTTCCTGAATGCTGCTTTTGAGGGAGGAAAGTTATGAATTCTTTTCTCTTGGAATTATTTAAGATGAACACAGATGCTTACATAGCTTAGATGGTTAAGGGGTAATTGATTTGGGGGGACTTTTAGAGCAGCAAGATGTCTTTTTCAGTTCCAGAATTCTTTCTTTAACCTTAATTCTTTCCCTTACCTCAATTGGGACTTAATTTTTAATATTTGCTTTTAGGTTTCTCTTTCTTGCTATACATTTATTACAGAATTTAAAAGTGCAGCCTTCTGACATCATAATCAGAAAGTAGAAAGGATAGATGATGTAAAATTGAAGGGAGACCAAGCTTTTATATACATCTTAGAATATTCTTAATGTAAAGTATGTTGGCCCTTTGCATAAGAAGCTATTCATGATGAAAAATGTGTTTTGCATAAAGCACTAGATTTGTATTTATTGTCAAAGGATGTAAGATATTGCCACTGTTTTACATTTTGATGCCTAAAATGAATGGAAAGAGATCACTGTTTTAATATAAACTAATAAAAAATATGTGTATTAAGAAACAGATTCCAGATGGGATTTTGGACAGTTTAGGAGAAAAAGTGATCAGTGATACAGATTTGAGGGCTTACCTCTTTGCTAATAATGTGGTACAATGCCTCATTTGTGTGGGAAGAATTTAGTATTATAAAGAGACTGAGAAATGTCTTATTTATTTAAAAAAAGTAGAGAAGTGTGTGTGTGTGTGTGTGTGTGTATGTGTGTGTGTGTGTGTGTGAAGAAACACTGTTTCAAGGGCACCAAAGAGACAGACTGCCTGGTAGGAGACAAGAGGAAGAATGATTCTAATTCACATATAACTAATTCACTAATTCATATGTTTCATTACTAAAGAAGGCAAAACTAAGGGGAAAAACCGTATATGAACTTTGGAGACTGAGGTATGAGACAACATACATTATAGCTATAATATAAGGTAAGGCACTCGAAGAAATGGGAAGAAATCTAGATGCAGCAGAGTAGGAAAATTTTAGGAAAGGACAGTCCACTTTCATGGGTGGAGAGGGGGACTGTTGATTTGATGAGATCAATCTGGGGAATTGTAGCTTTTTAAGTAAAAGATGAATCATTGAGGGTCATAAGGCCCTCATTTAAGCCATTAAACTACTAATGTGAGAGAATCACAGGAGAAAGATGTGATTTGAAGACAGTAGTTACAGGAGAAGAGGAACTTAAGAAGAGAAAGTAAAGGGGGTAAGGTGATAAAACCAGCTGCTCCATTCAAACTATGGTAGTTAGAGGGAGTCAGGCTGAGAGAAATACTTCAAGGGAATGATTCCTGATTGGTTAGAAAATTTGGTGTCACTGGGAGGAGTCAAGATGACAGAGTAAAAGTAGGAATTTGCTTGAGCTCCTGCCCCAACCACCTCTAATATCTATTAAAAATGACTAAACAAATTTTAGAACTACAGAACCCACAAAATGATATAGTGAAACCAATCTACCATTGAAAGCAGCCTGGAAGGCCAACAAGAAGGGTCTATCACACCAGGCTGGGAGCGGAGCACAGTCTCACATGGTCTCCCTGCCACAGACTGGCAGCACATATCTGAGGACATAGAACAGCCAGAGTATGCCTCACTGTACTGAATTACTGGCAGCTGTGGTGGTTTCTAGACTTTTCAACACATAAATGCCAAAGAGAAAGTAAAAGGTCAGTGGGGAAACTCTATTAGACTTGGATGAGAGAAGAATGTTCTTCTTCTTCTTCTTCAGACTGCCGGGGCACCACATGGCTGATCATAGGGCAAATGCAGGAATCTCTTTGCTGGTGCTGAGTCAGGATTCTCTTGCTTTGACCTGCTTGGATCTGGGTCCTGGTCTTGGGTGGTGGTCCTGGGGTGAGGAGGAGTGTTGATGTGGCAGTGCTTGTGGTGGCTGTGGAGAGGGCATCCTCCTAATAGTTCTAATGCAGGTGCTAGAAGAAGCTCTGACAACAGCTGCACAAAACTCCAGAAATTTGGGACACAGCACTCTCCCACTATGGAAGCAGAAATCTCCCATGGCAAAGAGCTCAAAAGTCAAGTAATTGGCTGGGAAAATGAGCAAACGGAGGAAGAGAAATCAGACTATAAAACCACTCTTTGGTGACAAAGATGATCAAAACATAGAACCAGAAGAAGACAACAAAGTCAAAACTCCTATATCAAAAGCCTTCAAGAAAAATATGAATTGGTCACAGGCCATGTAAGAGATCAAGAAGGATTTTGAAAATCAAGTAAGAGAAGTAGAGTAATAATTGGAAAGAGAAATAAGAGTGATGCAAGAAAATCATGAAAAATGAGTCAACAGCTTGCTAAAGGAGACCCCCCCCAAAAAAACACTGAAGAAAACAACACCTTAAAAAATATACTAACCCAAATGGCAAAAGATGTCCAAAAAGCCAGTGAGGAGAGGGATGCCTTGAAAAACAGAATTGGCCAGATGAAAAAGGTTCACTGAAGAAAATAATTTCTTCAAAATAGGGTGGAGCAAATGGAAGCTAATGACTTTGTGAGAAATCAAGATATTTTAAAACATATCCAAAAAAATGAAAAAATAGAAGGCAATGTGAAATATCTCATTGGACAAATCACTAACCTGAAAAATAGATCCAGGAGACATAATTTTAAAATTATTGGACTACCTGAAAGCCATTATCAAAGAAAGAGCCTAGACATCATCTTTGAAGAAATTCTTAAGGGAAATTGCCCTGATATTCTAGAACCAGAGGGTAAAATAAAATTGAAATAATTCACTGATAACTTCTTGGAAGAGATCCCAAAAATAAAACTCCTAGGAATATTATAACCAAATTTCAGAGTTCCCAGGTCAAGGAGAAAATATTATAAGCAGTCAGAAAGAAATAATTTGAGTTTTGTGGAAACAATCAGGATAACACAAAAAAGCTGCTGTTAGCAGCTTCTACATTAAGGGATCACAGGGGTTGGAATATGATATTCCAGAGGTCAAATGAGCTAGGATTGAAACTAAGGATCACCTACCCAAACAACCTGAGTATAATACTTTAGGGGGAAATATGCATACTCAATGAAATAGAGGATTTTCAAGAATTCTTGATGAAAAAAACCAGAGCTGAACAGAAAATTTGACTTTCAAATACAAGATGCAGGAGAAGCATGAAAAGATAACCCAAAGGGAAATAGAAGGATGCTTACTGAATCTCAAAGTAATAAGATTCTATTTGTAGAGATTGATCACTCAATGTACCAAGCCTTTGTGGGGGCAGAGTGGTGAAAATTTGGAAGGATTCAGGTCTTCTGACTTCCACCATCAAGAAAGAAGATACCAATTTTCTGATTCTCTTCAGGTTCCAGAAAGGAAAGACTCTAGGAAGAAACTGATAAGAAGAGCCAGCACCTCAATAATGTCCCTATTTCCAGATATTATCAGAGACTTTAGGGTATTTTTTTTTTTGCTTTTTGGAGGGCAGTTGGGGTTAAGTAACTTGCCAAGGTTACATGGCTAGTTTTTTTTTTGTGTGGATGTTAAGTGTCTGAGGCTGGAACCGAACTCGGGTCCTCCTGACTCGGTCACCAGGGTTTTACTCCCTCCGCCACCTAGCTGCCCCCTAAGGTATTTTCTTTGATATAGGTCTGATCTATCTTGTTTCCAATGGTAGGACTTATTTATTCTATGTATATTGTCTGGTATATTCTATATACTGCCTCTTATTTATGTTTAATATTAACTTGTATAAATGGCTTTATATTCTATTAGCTATGTGTATTCTTTGTGGAACTGGTGTTTGATGGGAATGAAGTCAAACATTGGATATATAGCTTGAGGCTCTCTTGGAAGGATAGTGATCAGGAGCTCAACTTGAACCTTAAAATTATTACCCCTAGACTGACAATATTTAAGGGAACATATAGATATATTTCTAGCCCTAGTACCTCTTTTCTCAGAAAAGAATAGAATGGTTGCCTCTGACCTCAAACTCCTAATTCCCTTCCTGGCAAGAATCAAAATCTCCCTTGCAGAAAGGTGATTAGAGGAGATTCTAGACATATCTATTACAAAAAACAAACAAACAAACAAAACCCAAACCTTGCCACCTGTTTTTGGGCAACATCCTTAGGACTTCCAGTCCTTTCCATCCACACTGCAGCTATAATCTTTACTGTCACTCCCCATCCCTACCCCTCAGGGGAGTATGAATTTCTTCAATGCTGAGTCTTTTTTATCTGTGTCCCTAACATTTAGTACCATTCTCAGCACATAGTTATTGCCTGATAAATTTTTTTTTATTCCTTGATATATGTGCCATATGAAAAAACTGAAACATCCTCTTTGTGTTTTCTTTCCCTTTTAAAATGTGAATTCCTTGAGACCAGAGAATATTTTGCTTTTAAATTTGTATCACCACCCTTTAACATAGTGCTTGACATATAGTAAATGCTTAATAAATTCTTTTTAATTCAGTCATTCATAAAAAAGAATGATGTCAATGGCCAAGAGTTCTAGAGCTTTTGACTTTAATCTTTGAGAATTCAGCAGTTGACTTATAGTTGTCTTCTTTCACCTTTTACTTGAGGAGGAAAAGCAGAGGGACTTCATGGGAGTTTTGGTATCCTAGTGAGAGGAACTAGTTTGAAGAGAGTTCTCTGTTGATTGTATAGTGTAGCATCTGGTAAACAAATATTTTGTATAGCCCAAAGAAGGCTAATTTGATGAACTTTGCTTTCTTTGAATTTAAAGAGAATTGCTAATCATTTTTAAAAACTAACACTTTCTAAATGACCTTTTAAGGTTAGAATTAATTGAGAGAACTTTAAAGGCTATGTTCCAGGAGAAAATAAAACAATCTTTCTCCACCTGAAGAGTGGTGTGGATGAATAGTCTAACAGTGAGCAGAGAAGCATTTTCATGTGGTATTCCTGAATGACTCAATAACATTGATACCTGCCATCTAGATTTGTGATATCCCAAGCACATGAGTTTTACTTTTAGCAATTCATCCAAAGTTGTTAAAAGTATGTACCCTTTATTCATCATATAAAGTAATGGAGAGCATTTGTGGATGGGTGTGATGTAGATTTTTATGTGTACTGTGATATATTTTATTATATATTTGCTTTAATATATTAATGTCCATATTATTGTGATTTATTTTGCCTTATGAACTAGATAGTTATGATTAAACATGTCATTATTGTAAGTAGACACTTGCATATTTGGAAAACCTATTGGATGGGTGCTCAAGAAGTTGAGTGTTGAGTAGGAGGGGCATATTTCCCCTCAACAGAGTTACCCCCAGTACTTTTGAAGAGTTTGAATGGAACCAAGGTTCTTTTTCTGGAAACTTAGACCTGCTAGTGTAAGAGGTTAAAGATCAAGCCAAATGCAGAGAAAAGGGGGGAAGGTATCACACATGTAGGTGAGCAGTATGAGGCCTTAAGTGTGATAATGTTGAGGTGTTTATACCCACAATGCCTTCACTGACCAGACCCCACCTCTAGCATCTTTATTGTGTTATGTTATGGGACATTGGAATAGACCAGACTTCAGACCATCCCAATGCTGTGGTTATGGTCAACAGTCAACAGTCAAAACCACCACGTAACATTTTTTCTCACCTCATGACTTTGACTGTGGGCTGGTTTTAAATGTCTCAATTCTTAATTACTCAATAATGGTGACCCAACAAGAAGCCTTTAATCTAAGTTTTGATTAAAACACTTTTTTCCTTTCAATGTTATTTAGTTCTATCTATAACATTTTATTATTTTCCCCAATTACATGTAAAAACAATTTCTAGCATTCATGTTTAAAATTTTGAGTTCCAAATTCTTTCTCTCCCTCATTGAGACTTATGAGGTCTGATATAGGTTATACATGTGCAATCTTATAAAACATTTCCATATTAGTTATGTTGTGAAAGAAAACCAAGACCAAAAAAACCCCCACAAAATATAAAGTAGAAATAGTATGCTTTGATTTGAATTCAAACTCCATCAGTTTTTTCTCTTCCAGTTGATAGGATTTTTCATTATGAGCCCTTTGAAATTGTCATAGATCATTGTATTGCCAAGAATAGTTAAATAATTTACAGATGATCATTATGCAATATTAATGTTACTATGAATGATATTCTCCTGGTTCTGCTCACCACTTTTTCATGTAAGCTTTTCCAGGTTTTTCTGAAATCATACTGCTTTTTATCTAGTACAATAGTATTCCATTACAATTATATACCACAACTTGTTCATTGATTCTCTGATTGATGGGAATTCACACCAATTTCCGATTCTTTGCCTCTACAAAAGAAGTTCTATAAATATTTTTGTAAAAATCTCTCTCTGTCTCTCTCTCTCTCTGTCACAATTTTGTAGCCCTTTGGGCACCGTTCCAAATTGCTCCCCAGAATGGTTGGATAAATTCACAACTCTACCAACAGTGCATAGGTATCCCTATTTTCCCATATACCCTTCAACATTTATTATTTCCCTTTTCTGTAACATTAACCAATCTGATAGGTATGAGGTGGTTCTCCAGAGTTGTTTTAATTTGTATTTCTCTAATTGATAATGAAGGTCAACTGGGTGGCACAGTGGAAAGAGAGTTGGCCCTGGAGTCAGAAGGACCTTAGCTCAAATCTGATGACCCTTGGCAAGTTACTTAACTCTGTTGTTTTAATTCCTAATCTGTAAATATGAGCTTAAGAAGGAAATCGCAAACCATCCCAGTATCTTTGCCAAAAAAAAAAACCCTGACGTCATGAAAAGTCAGACTTGACCAAAACAACTGAACAGCATCAACAACAAAAATAGTGCTTTAGATAATTTTTTTCAAATGACTATAAATAATTTAGATTTCTTCATCTGAAAACTGCCTGCTCATATTCTTTGATCATTTGTCAATTGAGGAATAACTTATATTCTTATAAATTTGATTCAGTTGTCTACAAATTTGAGTAATTTATTCTCCCTATAATAAATAACATAAATTTGATTCTCTGCATAATTAAGGAATAAATAATTGAATTTTCTTCCTTAAAAATCCTTATCCTCCCAGTGGGATACATCAGGAAGACATAAACAAGAAACATAAACAGTTGTAAAAGAAGTTTGCTTCCAGAATTGAATATCTAAACTCTTTTTCCTTTTAGTCTATATTCAGTTGTTCAAGGTAAGCCTTAACAGAAGTTTCCATAATGTGTCTATATAATAATGGGACAAAGACCAGAAGGGGGCATGGCTTTTCACCATCTTTCTACTCCTCACCATGAGTTTGGGTTAGATACCAAACTCTCACTATGAACTTGCTCTTCAGGAGGATAAGTGGAACAAATCAAAATTGTTTTTGGATTTTGTGCTCCATGCCTCAAGACCTACTGCATTAAGAAGATAATTTGACCTGGAGCCAGAAAATTTGGTTCAATTTGTGGTTATGTCATTATTGTCATATAATAGGCACTTAATAAAGCTTGTTGATTGATTGCTTATTAACTATATGATCATAACTAGGGCACTTAAGTTCATTGATCTTCAGAATCCTCACATGTAAAATGTAGATTACCAAGATTATATGTAAGATAAGGCAGAAACTGGACCTTTAATTTCATTATATCTAAATATTCCTCTGTGTGTGTGTGTGTGTATATATATATATATATATATTTATATATATATATATGAAATTCTCTCCATCAATGCAGGCCATTACCTCCTCCTTTGCAATTTATAGTATCTTGCCTAGAGCAGTAAGACAAAATTACTTGCCCCTGGTCACACCGCTGGGATGTATCAGAAGTAAGATTTGAACTTGACTCTTTCTGGCTCTGAAGCTAACTCATAATGCCTTTGTGAATTATTATGATTATCATTATCAATATTATTATATATGATAAGGAGAAGCTCAGTGTGTCTTAGAAGATACATCAAATAGGTGATATGCTGGATACTCTGGGTTCTTAAGCATTACAGAATCAGAAGGATTGCTGAGGGCTTTATTGATTGAAATGCAATCTTTTGTCTAGCTTCATTTTCTCTCACTCTTCTCATGTCTGTACCACATGGTTTCATTTTACTACTGCTGTTGTGTAGAAAAGAGTGATCTGAGTTTTTATGGTTAATGTATTTTCGATCTATGGTCTATATTGTGATATATTTTATTACTTATGTATTTGTTTCAATATAATAGCATCAATGATATTGTTGTTTATTGTGCATTTTTATAAAGCAGATAATCACTTTGTGAAGCAGAGTTTTTGCTGTAGTTTTTGTAAAAACACAAGGTAGGTATGAATTACTGGTGAAAAAAGATTGCAAGTAGCAATAATGTCAATATACCAAAACCCAAGGCAATTCATCACATTAATGCTTTTATTACTTCTCTGGTTTAACAAAGTCCCAAATAGTACAACAGATTGAGTTGATAAGCACCTTAAAGAATATTATTTTTTCTTTACTCTTTTATGTATACTGAAATCTCTAGCTGCATACTGAAAGCAAGACATTGGAAAAGGTTGATGGTAAATTGATATCTTTTGCATATTTATCACATGACCCATCCAAAGCCAATGGTCCTTCTTAGAACTTTGCCAGGTAAATGACCGAATCTTCACTCTTCCCCAGAATTGAGAGCCTAATAGGCTAACATAGTTTTTGTTTCTGGCTCCTTCTTGATCAAGTCTCTAATAAGTGAACAGAAGGGCTTATTTGTTAGAAATTCTGGTGAAATGTTTGCTCTTAGTCTAATAAAGATATGATTTTATTCAAACCAAGCTTATTGCTTCTGATATACCAGGTGACACTAGACAATGGAGTCCTGTGTTGGGTCAAAATGAATAGGAACGAGCTCAGAAAGTATCCTTCAGTCTTACTGATTTATGGAGTTCCTTGTTTTGAGATACCCTGCTTTTTGTGCAGGTGGAGAATTGATCAGTTGTGTAATCCCCAAGTTATTACGGGAGATTAGCCTCTAAAAATTTGTCATAATACAGTATATGGTAATTCCATAGTCTGCTCTGTTTTTTTTTCAAGGAGCATTTGGAAAGTATCTGGATCATTTTAGTGAGATTTGGGGGAAGGGTTCTATGTCCAAGGCTAGCAGGTACAACATTTTTCTACTAAAATAATTTTATTTAAATTTTTTAACAAAATCACACTATCAGAACATAAAGAGCCTAAACCAGAACTTGCAGATGATCTTCTGCACCTGCGTATTGCTGCTCAGCCTCTGTGGTCAAAGTGGAGATGTTTCATAAGAATTATGAGGAAAAATGACAGGAATCATAGGGAGGTTACTGGTTTTCTGTTGAAAGCAAAAATTCCTATATAGAGAAAGGATCCTTCTTTGCATAAGGATAAGAGATTTATGCTAAAAATAGGAACAAATTTCCTGAGGGCTGTTAGATCCCAGAATGAGGTACTGAGAAAGACTTTATAAACTTTCCTGGGTATTTTGAAAAATCAAATAGAGTCTAGTACAAAGGTCCTTAACCTTTTTTTGTACTTTTGGTCATGAAACCTATGGAGCCTTTACCAGAATACTGTTTTACATAAATATAATATTTAGATATAAAATATATAAGATTATAAAGACCAACTTTATTGAAGTTGTTATCAAAACATTTAAATGATAAGTTTGTGGAAACCAGGTTAGGACCCCCTGTTAATAGAAATACAAAAACAAATTATTTCAAATTATTAAAAGGACAGACTTTTCACTCTTTAACTCTAATGTAGTAGTATTTTCTATTGTATAATACAATATGGCATAATATGGTATATGGTATGTTATAGTATGGTATAATAAAGCATAACAATAAAATATGTAGAGTAAAAATGTATGATAGGTGATTTTTATGAGCCTCTACTTTCATCATGTTATGCAATAATAATAGTTGACATTTATATAGTTTACAAAGTGCAAAGGATCTCATTTGCTCCTTACAATGTGACCCTGGGAGGTAGGTACCACAGGCAATATTATCTTGATTTCAGAAATGAGGAAACTGAAACTCATAGTTTTTGAGTTCCCATAGTCATGATTTTGAAGTCAAGTCTCTCCTGATTCTGGGTTCAGTTGGCTATGTTTCCAAACTATGTCTCTTCTTATATGCAAAAATAGTCCTATTTCAAAAATCTAATTTCAAAATAATTTCCTAGAATTATGTTATTTTGTATCATCAGATTTGTTAAATCTTTCTTTTTTTTGCTCTATACAGGTGTCACCTCCTTCAGGATTTCCAAGTCTCCATGGCTCTTCCTAGCCCCACCCGAGTCAGCTATCATCCTTTGACCTCTCATTTTTCTCCAGTTATTCTCTCTTACATAGCTATTATGGTATATTACATTTAATTATAACTATTTCTGTATGCCATGCCCCATATGAAATCACATGCCACCTGAAAGCAAGGATTGTATCTTGTTTTATATTTGCATCTCCATCACCAACACAGTGCACTGTACATATTGAGACAAAAAATAAATGTTTAATTGAATGTAAATGAAAGCTTCACCAAGATTTTTCAGTAAGTGAAAATAGCTACCTTAAGTAATTATTGATGCCTATTTCTTTACTAGGTATTTCATTTGAATATGTTAGGGAACACTTTACCATCTTTCTATGAGAGGTTTTTTCATATTGTAATACAATTTGGGTCATGAGCTCTAAATGATTGGGGATAATTGGGAGGGAATTATGGAATCAATCATGTAGAAGGCACTAGGGATCTATAGAGAAATGAATGCTATGTTTCATATAAAGACAGAAATAAAGTAGCAGATTATCAAAGAAAGGCTAAGCATTAACTGGATGAGGATGCATCTCTTGAGATTGTCCAGAACCATGCCATAGAGGTAAGTATTGAAAATTGGTGGCTTTGTCTTCTACTCTAAAGCTATACCATAAGAAATACCAGGCATTTACATCTGACTTGACACTAAAACCTTTTATATGTATTGAATTTAGAATGTTAGCACCTTTAGATCAGAGATAGTCTATTTGTACCTTTTGGGCTTAGCATAGCTCTTTGTACTTGGGAATTCCTTAATAAATGCTTTTCTATTCATTCATTTACTGATTGATTGAAACCTTAAAGCTCCTATCCATGGGAAAATGAACACAACAGAGAGCCAACTGCATAGGTACAACAAGCGTGTGTAGAAGTTTTTGGATCTTTCAATAGGCATAATTATTATTTTTCAATATATTCTAAGGGTTCGTTGCATAGGAGTCTGAAAAAAAGGCTTTCTTTAGGCTAGGTGGTTGGGTCATGGAAAGAAGGGCATAAGAGATCCACCATAGGTTGGGAAATTTCTTGGGGCATATGCAGAGTTGTTGAATTGGATTAGGGGCTCATAGAATGGTTGGTTAATAAAACAGCACCTGATTCTTATTCGATCATAAAGTGTTTGAAAAACGAATTTTAAAAAGCATTTTAAAGCACTTACTGTGTACAAAGCA
Source organism: Petaurus breviceps papuanus (assembly GCF_028583685.1). NCBI lineage: Eukaryota > Metazoa > Chordata > Mammalia > Diprotodontia > Petauridae > Petaurus > Petaurus breviceps. The sequence goes on along the minus strand of NW_027187419.1, from coordinate 82,521,958 downwards.
ATGTGATGAGTTTTGAGAATACAGACAGATGTCAGACAATCCCTGCTCACATGCTCATGGAGGAGATAATACTTATGGAAGCTGAAGCTGCAAATCAAATGGTTTTTAGTATACAGAGGCAAAACAGATGCTAATGCTTCTTCTTTAATGTCATTTCCACTGATAAAATGATGCATTTCTAATGTTGAACCATTTAACTGTGCCAAGGACTTTGGTGGCAAGAACTTCCTCCTCTGGGTTTTCTATGTCTTCCAGGGGTTGCTTCCCAGGGTGATAGCTGAAGGCACTGGACTGAAAGGATTGCTATTCACAAGGCCATTGGTTGGTTTTAGGATCCTGGGCTGACTCCATCACTGTCTGAAGAGAGATGTTGGCCAAAGTGGTGGTGGTCATTTTACTTGCATATCTGGCCTCCTGTCTGTTCTTCAGGGTACCTACTTACAGGGAAGAGGAGGAAGAATAAGAACAAGTTACAGCTAAGGTTAAAAGAGTCATTGGCTTGAATTAACTGCTGTAATCCTCAACTGTTATTTACTTACTATTATAGTTACTTTTAGACTTCTTGTTGACTGATTCCTTTAGCAGCTCTGACTTTCTTCAGAATTGCTGTGGCCTGTTTATCTTGGTGGGATATTTTGTTAAATCCCATGTAGTATTTTTGTTTTTGCTGTTTTTTATGAGCAAGAGCTGTTATTTCTTCATTTGGATAGTAGTTACTTATAATAGATACTATACAGTAATATGGTTCTTTACTCCTCATTCTGAAGCAGATCCAGAAAATAGGTCAAAGTCAGCATTCATTCATTCCTTCACCAAGTAAATCTCAAAAGTAATGACAGCTAATCCCATAGAGGCTTGCCAAAAGAAAATTTTTAGTCAAGGTGAATGCTTTTTGTTATTGTTACTTTCTCTAATTCTTCTGGGAGCAAGATCACTTTACCCAAGATCCAATAGAGATTGAGATCCAGCTGAACTTTCCAGATAGGCATTACAGCTTTTCATGCACTCTGCCTTTTAGCCCTACTAGTCTACTTGTTGCTTTCCATGCCTGTTCTCCTGCCATTGCATAGTCCATCCACTGGGCCTGGATTGCACAACTTCTTTGCCTCCACCCTTTGGAATCCCTATTTTCAAAGCTCAGTTAAAATGCAACCTTCTGTAAGAAACCTCTTCTAATTCCTTTGTTAGTGCTCTTCTCATACCAAGTAATTCTTTATTTACTTTATATTCATATGTTTATTTATCTTTGTACATGTTGCCTTCAAACAGTAGAGTATAACCTCCTTGAATATGGGCACATTTTTTGCTTCAGTTTCTGGCACATAGCAAGTACATCATCATCATCATCATCATGATTGTCAACATTTACATAGTACTTACTATTGCCAGGCACTGTGCTAAGCAATTTATGATTACTATCTCATTTGATTCTCACAATAACTTAGGGAGGTAGATGCTGTTATTATCCTCATTTTACAGATGAAGTAACTGAGGCAAACAGGTTAAGTGACTGGTCTAGGATCACACTGCTAATAAGTGTTTGAGAATGGATTTGACCTCAGGTCTTCCTGACTTTAAGCCCCAGTGTTCTGTCAACTATTCCACCTAGCTGCCTTGATAATTATTGAACTGATTGTATTTGAAATTTCTATTGCTCTGCCTGTCTATACTGTTTGTTTTAAACAGAGTTTGAGTACTTTTCACCTAGTATATGTCTTATCAAAATGACTTACAGCTGTGGACTTCAGCATCTCATGCCTTGAGGGCAATGTGTTATACTGGAAAGAATACAGTAGGTTTGGAATCTAGTCTTGGCTCTGGTTTAACTGGCTAGAACATTTTGGGCACATGCCATAATGTGGATCTCAATTTCTTCCATTGCTATATGTGCTATATATGAAGAGATTAAACTAAATAGTCTATTAAGGTTTCTTCCAGCTCTATCATTTTATGATTTTACATTTCAAAAGATATATAGAATATTAGAAATCATCAAAATAATGTAATTTTAGAATAGAAATTCTAGAATCATAGAATTTCAGAGTTTATGGAGACACTGGAGACCAAAGGAATATCTAAGAAGTGGTTATCCTGCTTTGGCTGGAAGACTGCAGGAGAAAATAAAGCAAAACAAAACAAAAAATCCTTGAACTCCCTCTGGGGCCAACCTCTTTACCTTTCAACATCTGTAGTTGGAAGTTGCCCTTTAAATGTAGCCTAATTTTGCTTCTTTGCAACTACTTTCTATTCCTTCTCATTCTACCCTCTGTGGAGCAGTGGAAAAGTTTGATCCTTCTTCACCTGATAGTTTCGCAAATAACAAGTATTTATGTCACCCTTCAGTCTTCCCTAGACTAAAACTGTCTGCTCCTTCAACAACTCTAAACTGGTCCCAGGGGACCTGAAATTCAAGATTCAGCAGGGAATAGATCCCTGAATACAGTAGCAGTGATTTCACCTTTACTAACATCACCAAAATATTACAGGGACCTTAGCAGTAAGAGATAAATGATGAATGTCAGACCCAGTGGCAGTTGGCCTCGGCTTTCTGTGCTTTCCATTGCTTCTCAGAGGTGTGTGACTTTTGTCTTGATGACAGCAGTCTGTGCAAGGGTGAGGGTCTCATAAAATTGGAAGAAAAAACACTCCTACAGAATGCTTTTATCCCTCTAACTTTGGATGCCATGTGAGACCGTGGGTCACTTGATCAACTGTTAAAACATGGTCTATATGACTTAGGGCTTTGTGTCTTTCTGTTACAAGACTCTAGACTTTCCTCCTCTATTTTTGCAACCTTATTTTTCATATAGCTAATTGTCCACTGGTCTACTACCCCAAGGAAGTGAAAAACATTACTTCTTTATCCTCATCCCAAGGGAATAACTGGGATTTGAGGGAAGGGAAATTGCATCAAGGTGGAGCCAAACTTTACCAAGTCAATCTCAAATGACTTGAATGCATTACTCTTCCCTATGATGATTGCCCTTATCATCATTTTTATAAGCTCTCCAGTTTACCAATATCTTTCCTAAAATATCACATAGAACTGAATAGAACACCTAAGATATTGCATGATTAGGGTAAGATAATAACGACAATAGCTAGCATTTATAAAATACTTTAAGGATTGCAAAGTACTTTACAAATATCTTATTTTACCTTTATAACAGGCCTGGAAAAATAGGAACTGTTACTACTTCTATTTTACAGATAAGAAAACTGAACCTGAAAGAAGACAAGTAACTTGTCCAAGATCACACTGTTATTAAGTGTCTGAGGTCAGATTTGAACTTAGGAGATGGGTCTTCCTGACTCTAGGCCCTGTGCTCTATCTTCTGTGCTACCTAGCTGCCCTGTGGGTGTTATCATTAGTTCCCTTTTATTGTTGAGGAAACTGAGGCTGAAGGAAGACTTGGGGCTTGCCTAAAGTTACACAGCTAGTAAGTATCTGTGATAGTATTCCAATTCAATTCTTCTTCCCTCTATATCCTTCTCTTTATACAATATGTCACACTGCCTCTTAAGTCTCAAACTTGTAGTCAGGGAAACCAGAATTCAAATCCTGCCTCAGATGCTCACTAGCTGTATAAGCCTGGATAAGTCATTCAAATATCTGTTGGCCTTAGTTACCTCATCTGTAAAATGGGGATAAATAATAGTCCCTTCCTTATATGGTTGTTTGGGGATCAAATGGGATAAATATATGTTTGTGTGTGGGGAGTGTAATGGCAAGCAAAGTAGTCCTTTACTCCTTGTTTCAGTTATTCAAGTGCTTCGAGTCTCATCTTTGATTGTGTCAAGTCTTTGTTGGAAACAGTGTACATTGTGTTTCTCTTAATAGGTCTAAGGGAGTTTGGAGACCTTCCCTGCCCTTAAAAGGCTTAACATCATCACATGGAGCCCACAGTGGAAGGAACTTGGCTGAAAGCTTGGAAGAGAAAAGGTGGAACAGGAAGGAACAGAGCAGATAAAGGCTTGAGCAGGAGCCAGGAGCAAGTAGAGCTAAGAGAGAATGTTTGTGATATTGGCACTCTGTCTGTTGTTCTGTGTTGGTGTTACTTTGTCAGACAGAAACACCCTGTCTGTGGATTTATCTTAGTGCTACTTTGTCAGACAGAAGCATTTTGTCTGTTCATTCATGTTGATTTCTCAAACAGGAAGTGATTGAGATGATAGTGCCAGCAATGTGTATAAATATTGCCTTAGCCCTATTGAGCGTTGTATTCCTAGAAACAGAAACTGTGAAAAGCTTTGGGTGGAGCAGTCCCCATGAGATGCAATATGAAACAGGAGTAGAGAGTTGCTTACCTGGGAATCCAGGCAACAGTTGGGTGAATCCAGGCAAGAGCTAGGGGCATGGAAGGGAAGCCTCTGGCTTTGGAAGTCAACCTTGAGTTAAGATGAAAGGAGACTTTACTAGGGTACTCAGTGCTGAATGATGATTTTGTAACTTACTGTGGCCTAGGGATGGATGGCCTTTATACTTTCTACTAATCCTTATAGATCATTAACTTAAGGATGATTGGCTTAAGAATTATTGGAAGCCAACTTGGAGTCAAGAAGAAAGAAGATTTGATTTGATTATGTATATTCATTGAGGAGATTGTGACTTATTGAATGATGTGTTTTGTTTAAGACTATGTGGCCACCTTAGCAATAAGTTGTTATGTTCTTGTGAATCTAGTGCTTTAGTTTCTTGAAAGTTTTTCTTTAGTTTATTGTTGAATAAATAGAGTTCACTATACTATGTGGTTAGATCCTTAAAGTTGTTCACAGCAGCAGTCCTCAGGAGAGCTGCTTGTGAGTGGCTTTACACGGGGGTTCACACATGCACACACATGTATGTGTATGTATGTGTATATATATATATATAGAGAGAGAGAGAGAAACTTTTGCATTCATACCTTAATATATAAACTATTATATATAAGATATGCATTTAAAACTCTTTATGAGCCCAGCAATGCTATATAAATGTTAGCAAATAAGACCTATTTCAGAGAATTATCATGAGAATTAAATAAGCTAATAAATAATATATAATGGGAAGCTGGGTGGTGCAGTGAATAGAGCACCAGCCCCGGAGTCAGGAAGACCTGAGTTCAAATCCAGCCTCAGACACTTAATATAAAAAACTAGCCATGTGACCTTGGACAAGTCACTTAACCCCAATTACCACTCCAAAAAGCAAAAAAAATAAATAATATATAATCTATTATATATAATATCAAATATATGTAGATATCCTTTCTGTAATGTAGTCCCATAAAAGTCAACAGCATTATATGACTATATATATCATACATATAACATACATATACAAACACACATATGTGTGTATCTCACAGTGTTGAATTAATTTGGGCTTTCATTATAAGTGTGTGTGTGTGTGTGTGTGTACATGCATATATGCCAAGAAAGCTAAGGCAATCAGACTACCTTGAGAAATTCCCATGTCTAAGAATATTGTTCCAGCTATTAATAATAATAGCAAGCATTTATACGGTACTTTAATGTTTGTAAAATGCTTTACATATATTAGCTCACTTGAGCCTCATAATAATTCTCTGAGGTTGGTTATGTATATGTGTATATATGTATATGAATGTATGTCTATCTCTATATTTCAGTATTGATTTAATTTGGGCTTTCAGGCTCTCATATCTTTTTTCAGAAAAACGCATCTATTTAGGTTGATTATTTTCAATTCAGGTATAAGATTTACATTTATCCCAATTACATTTCATCTTATTAGCTTCTTCCCTATGTTCTAGGCTGTTTGGATTTTTTGGAATCTTGACTTTGTTATCTAGTGTGTTCATTAAACCTAAGCTTTGTGTCATCTTCACATTTTATAACCATGTTACCTGTATCATTATCCAAGTCAGATCATTGATAAAAATGTTAAATAGTCCATTGGAAATTTCCTAGATCATCTAGGTTCTAATTTTACGGAGGGGGAAAACTAAGGCTGAGCATTATGTAAACTGTTGAAGGAGAGAGAAGTGAATTTAGGATAAGAATTCAAAGGTGTTGATCCTTAGCCTCCCATGACTCCCCTTCTTCTCAGTGTCCCTTCTTATAGAATAGATGATTTGTAATTAACATACAAGCACTTTAAATGGAAATAAGTTCCCATATTTTTTTTGTCTCAACTATTTTGAAATGCTTAAAACATAAAAATCCCAACTCTTTCTTTATACTTTAATTTGTTTAACAAACTCCTTCTCAAAGTCAACTTTAACCTTGACCATTACTTCATGATCACAAATCCTAAATTATATTATTTAATTGAAATGATTTGATTTTACGAACTGGAATGGAATGCAGACCCTCTGAAGAACTCAAATCTGTTCTTTCCTGTTTATTCTGCAAGGGCTTTCTGTAGACAGTATTATGAAATAAATAACATTCGTTTTTATCTGCCAAAGGTACTTTTCGTCCTTCCCTTTTGCCCTTTGTTGTCTTCATGCTACAATTAACTTTCTAGCCTCCTCTACTCCTCCTTAACAACCTTAGCCTTTCCAGGTCAACCTGGCCTGGAAATACCACCTTCTCTGGACTTTTTCCTTTTCTTCCCGTATTAAACTTTATCTGTCCTGTGTCCCATCCCCCTAGATCCTTGCTAGGTCACTAACTAGCTAATGAGATATAAGCTATTCTCCACTGAGGTGTTAATGGATGATAAATAGCTTAATACACTATCTTTCCAAGATAGCATAATTGCCTTTCCTAGCTCCCTCAGCTGCTAAGGCTGTCCCTATCCAAGGTTACCTTAGATCTGTTTTGTATGTATAACACATATTACATATATCGTTATATGTGCATGTTGTTTCCCCTCTTTTAATGTAAGTTCTAAAAGGGCAAAGACTATTTAGTTCTGTATTTGTATCTGGGACCCCTAACACAATGCCTGACACTTGATAAACACTTATGGATTAATTGACTTTAACAAAGACCTTCAACACTTTGAACCAAATGACTCATTGGAATGGGAATTTTAGATAGTCTGACAATCCACAACTGGTAATAGTGGACTATTTTTGCATATCAAGGTCTTTCAATAGAACTTGAAGAATAAAATAATTTTAAAAATCCCTTCTCTGATCTCTTCCTAGGGCTGCTGTGATTAGGGGAGTTAACATAGAAAGGTTATAATAGGAAGAGTGCCAGACTTTGAACTAGGAGAGACATGGGTTCAAATCCCTGTTCTATTACTTATTAGTTCATTAAGGAACCATCTATCTGAATTTAATCTGTAAAATGGGGATAGCAATAACAGGATGGTTGTGAGAATAAAATAAGAACTTTGACAAACTTAGAGTATTAAGGATGTCAGCTGTCATCATCATTATCATTTGTTAAGTGCTTTCTATGTGTCAGGCACTATTCAGAGAATACAAAGAACAAAAATGAAAGTCTGCCCTCAAAAAGACTGTATTTTTTGGAGAGAAATAGGATGTACTTAAATATATGAATATGAAGAAAATATTCAAAGCAAATAAAAGGTAAGTTTGAAAAGGAGAGCTCTATTAGCTGGGAGTAAGTTGAAGATCAGGAAAGACTTCAGGAAAGGTAGTTTCAAATGAGTCTTGGAAAAGAAGGTCAGTTTGCTCTGACCAGAGTATGGGAAGAGTAATAACATACACAAGTTTTAAAAGGTAGATTGTGTCCAGGGTGTGAAGGCTTGTAAATGAGAGAGAAGTTTACATTTTTTCTAAGAGTAGGGGTTCTTAACCTATGGTCTGTTAACTTGATTTTAAAATAATAATAATAATTGCATTTTAGTATAATTGATTTCCTTTGGATTTCCTATTTTTGGGGGGTATTTAAAAACATTCTGAGGAATTCATAAGCTACATCTGATTACCAAAAGTGTTCACAACACATGCAAAAAACCCTTAACCCCAGTTTTAGAGGTAATAGTGAGTCACTTGACTTTATTGGGGAGGGGACTGACATGGTCAGACCTTTCCTTTAGGAATTGATCATAAGAATAATTAAATTACCTATCCTTAAAGCATTTTTAGGTAGAAAGTATTTTAAGCTCTGTTTAAATCTACATTGTTTATTGGCAATCACATCCCACTTTACTTCCTAGTTTGTTTTTGCTGCTTCCAACTTTAAGAGTTAAACACAGTTATCCTTTGCAAGTGAGGTATCTGCCTAAGTGTTTTAAAAGATTACCATGATTAAGTCTTATTTAAGTCAGTTCCTTTCCATGTTCCATGTCCAATTAAAACTTCAAAGAAAGAACAGTTGGAATTATTCCTCTTCAACATAGATATCACTGTATTTCCTTTTAATTTAATTTTTAAAGTTTTCAAAAACAATCATCTCCTAATGTGCCAGTAAAAAGGTTGAAGAATTTTTCCTTATTTTATTTTATTTTATTGTTTGTTTTGGCCAGACACTGTGGAAATCCTTGCCCTTTTCTTTGGAACATGTATATAAAAAAGTATGAAATAAACAAACTAAAGTTAAATTCCATTTCTTCAGAGTTCTCGAATCCTAAAGTTGGAAGAGATTTAAGAAAATATTTAGTCAGTTTTCCTGGTCCTATGAATTAATCCAATCCAATTCAATTGATGTAATTCAGGGAAGCTGCATGACGTATTTGAAAAGAGTGCAGAACTGGGAACTGTAAGAAGGAGGTTTTGGGCATGACTTTCACTTTCTAACTGGGTGATTTAGGGCAAGTTGCTGTATCTCTCTAGGCCTCAGTTTTTCCATTTGTAAACTGAAGGACTAGATGCTTTCTAAGTTTCCTTCCATTTCACAGTGTGCAATAGTTGTGCATTCAATTAAACAAATATTTATTAAATGCCACATGTAGAATACAGGGCATATAAAGATAAAATATGGAATAGTCCTTGCCCTTAAGGAAGTTAAAATCTAGCACAGAATATAATGAATATAATAGAGATTAGAACAAATGCAAGGAAGAATTTCAAATAAAGAAATTCAGGTAGGGAGAGATCTTTATTCAGTGAAAATCATAGCACCAAAGCTACTTTTCTGCATAAATATTGTTGCCATTTGTTTAATCAAGGATTTCAGATATTAACAACAGTCAGAGGCCTAAACTAGCTCTGGCAATTCTGAAGTAGGGAGGTTAGGGAAGACTTCTTGAAGAAGCCACCACATGAGTTAGGCCTTGAGAGATGGGAAGGATAGGAGTAGCTAGGTGGTTCAGTGAATAGAGCACTGGCCCTGGAGTCAGGAAGACCAGAGTTCAAATCCAGTCTCAGACACTTAACACAAAACTAGCCGTGTGACCTTGGGCAAGTCACTTAACCCCAATTGCCCTACCTTCCCCCCTCCAAAAAAAAAAAAAGGAGACAGGAAGGATTTCAGTGGACAAAGATGGGGAGTGGTAGGGAGGAAAGAGACTCTTTCGGTCATAGGGAACAGCATGAGCAAAGATGTTTATGCATGAAGGAGATGGTAGTGTGGTGAAAAGAATGCTGGAGTTGGACTCAGGAAGAGTTCAAATACTACCTCAGCCTTTTATGAGTTATGTAACCCTGGGAACTTTACTTTGCTCAACCTCAGTTTCCTCATCCATAAAAATAAAGATAAGAATTACACTTACTTCATAGGGTTGTTGCAAGTACCAAATGAGATAATATATCATCAACAACACCATCATCATTATTTTAAGCATAGTCAGGTTATGGCATTGTGAGCATCCACTGTGGACTGAGCACTAAGCAAAATGGTAGAAGACATACAAAGGATACAAAATTATGATTCCTTTCTTTGAGTAACTTGCATTTAAATAGAGATCTACAATATGAAAATGTTACATACAAAAAAGTTAAGAATATTTTCAAGGCTACATCTAAGTAAAACCAAATCAATTTGCTGCAAAAGGGTTAAATAAGGGATAAAGAGATAAAGTAAAGGCAAAATCAGTATAATAAGATGGGTTTGGTGATGGAATGTTTCTTAGAGAATATATTTTGAGATGAGCTTTGAAGGAGGGGAGGGACATTAATTGATAGAAAAAGGACAGGATCCTTTAAAAGAAATGTTGTGATCTTTCGTATAATCATTTTAATATTTAACCGCTTTTTCTTTATGCCTGACTAATGCTCAGGACCCTTGGCTCTTGTTCTGGAGAATGATGAAGAAAGAAATGTTTAGAGCTCTCCAGTTGAAGGAATTACAGAAGGAATGAGAAGAGGGGGTCAAGATCACATAGCTGGATATAAAACATGAAAGTTACCACAAGCTCAATAGGGCAAAAGTATAGGAATTCTGTCTTAAGTTTTCTTCTCCTATCATTTACCCAGAACTGAATGACTGCAGTTAGAACTCTGTACCTTACTTCTCACTGGCCCTCCCCTTATTTCTCTTCCTATCATGATTTCTGATTTATCTGGGGAATAAGAATATTAAAATGCATCCCAAAGATCTGTGCACACTCTTCGGTTCCTTTCTGTGAGACGTACCCCACACCAGGGAAAGTGTTTGTACCTCCTCCCCACCATTAACTTCTCTCATGTCTGGTCCTTTCAGCTCCAAGACTCATTTACCTATTTCTTGCACCCTTCCCACAGTGAATCTGAACCTTATTTTTCCAGCTACTTATATGGCACAGGGAGAGGATAGGGAAATGAAAGAAAAATGGAGCAGAGAAAAATTATAAGCAATAACAAATCAAACAAAAGAAAATGAAGAAATAGGTTTAAGCAAAAGGAAAAAATACTTTAAGTATTTACATGGGCTGGTGTAGGGGAGGCCAGGGGCAGTGCTTAAGAAAGACTACAAGTTTAACTCCTTCCCAGGAAATGAAATTAGATATTTATAGATACTGCTGTCAGAAAAACCTTGATTTCATTGATACTGGATGAAAACAATCACACCTTCTTCTGATAAATATATTTCCAATCATAAATAACTTTACATTTTGAAATTATCAATAGTCAATTTTCATATATAAAATAAAGTTTTAGCTTCCTGTTTATTAAACAAATTTCTATTTTTATTTCAAAATTGAGATATTCCAGTCTCATATGGCCACGTATTGAAATTTGTAATCTTGAATCAAATTTATGTAAAAGTGAAGTTGACATATTAAATCCCAAATTGTATTAAGTCAGTTAGCCATCTGTTTTGAGAAAGATACCAAGTGCTTAAAATGAAACTTGACAAATATTTCATAAAAAGTATGTGTGAAAAGGAGAAACACACACACACACACACACACCACTATTTCTATTATAGAAAGGATTATGTCAAAATACTATCCCCCTTTGACCACTAGATGGTGCTTTTGCACTCTGTATTTTAGTGAAAATGCAAAAAATATCTTTAAAATGGTTGACAAAAGTCTTTAATTTTAGAAGAATCATTAGAGTTCAAAGCACTTGTTATCATTTCCAAAAATATTCCCCTGACACACCCTTGGGTGAGAAATGTTAATATGAAGGTGAGAATGAAATGCATATACATATGTATAGACATATACACATATTATGCATGTATATATACATATGTACATGCCTGCATGCATGCATGTATCCCCCACCTATCCCCATGCACACGATCCTTTGTGTCTGCTTTCAATGGGCCAAAGTAATTAACATTATTTCTGTGATTAACACCCACACATCACTAAGCAACTTTTAATATACCAAAAAACTATTTATTACCAATTTCAATCTGATCATGTACTTGGTGGTTCAAAAGCTGTCATGGTGGGTTGGAGGTGGTAGAGAGAAGGAAAAATAGAGGTATACCTTCAAAAATCTCTTGTGGAAAACAAAATAGAAAAAGGCTTGTTTCACTTTTATGAAAATGTGGTGCTCCGACTTGTTTTTCTTATTGATAATTCATGTCTTGAGCTCCCTTTCTTCATTTGTTTTACATTCATAGATTCTTAGAATGGCAGCGGTCCTCAGAGATCATCGATCTAGTCCAAGCTCTCACCCAAAGGATGAATTCTGTCTATAACTTTCCTGCCAGATGGTTATGCAGTCATTTTCCTATAAGCAAGGATGCTACTGTGCAGGCTTCAGTTTTGCTAACTTGCTGCTAGTGCTGCTGTGGAAAAGCCTGGCTACAATCCCCTTTCATCTGCTAAAACCCTTTTCAGAGTTGATTGTTTTGACAGAGTTCATGAGCATCAAAGAGCTTAGGGTTTTAAAATGTCTTGACTTTCAGACCAATGGCCTCTTGGGAGAGGTATATATTATTGTAAAGGGCCAGACCTGCCCATGACAATGCTTATGGGAGTTGAGAGAGTGAACCCAGAAAAGGGAGTGGGGTGCTACATTGATAAAAAATGCTCCGGTTTTACCTGTAATTTTGAACTTTCCGAGATACCTCTTTTTTTTTTTTAAGCAATCAGGGTTAAGTAACTTGCTCAAGGTTACACGGCCAGTTATTTTGTGTGGGTGTTAAGCATTTGAGCCCAGAACTGAACCCAGGTCTCTCGACTCTGGGGCCGGAGCTCTCACTCACTGTGCCACCTGGCCACCCCTAGAGATACCTCTTTACAGGAATACTTGTCTTTCAAAGGCTGCAGCAACTTTTTAGGAAAATCTGTTAAGTCTGCAGAAAGAAAACACTTGGAGCTTCTTCCTGGAGGCTACTTGCAGTCTGAGTTGGGAAAAGAACATTCTTTGGACCAGGATTTGGAAGCCTATGTTCTCATTGCTGCTCTGTCACTCATGAGCTGTGAGACCTTAGCAGATGCTTCCCTTCTCTGGGCCTTAATTTCCTCTTCTGCAAAATGAGGGAGTCACTTGTGATATTCCCTCAGGTTTGCTCCTAGTTTGAGCATTTCTTGGTTCTGTGAGGAGGGGAAAGGATGAGTTCAGTATGTGAATCTTGTATAATGTCAACACACATTGAAGGGCCCTCACAATCTTGCATTTTAATTGTTTCCTACCTCCCTGTTCTTTTTATCTCACTATAGCAGTGCAACTGATGGACCCAAATACTGACCACCTGAAGGGCAGTCTTATTACTACTACTGGAAGTTAAGTGAAAAAAATCATCCCCAATTCTTGAATCTTGAATCTTCACCCCCTCCCCTAATTCTTCAACTTCTTTCTAGACTGTTTGTCTTCATTCTTTTATGGCCTTCAGCCTCCTGAGCCTAACCTGATTTACACGCAGCCACTGAGGTGATACCTCCACAAAGTATTCACCTCAGTTAACTAGCTTCCCCATCTTAGGCGGCCACTTTCAAGCATCCCCAAGGTCTCCAGTACAATTTTGTTTGACCTTTAGTTAAAGACTGCCTCTACCAAGCAACTGATTTTCCTGTTCCCAAGAGTGGAGGTTGGAGCTGGGTTTTTTACTATGCTGTATATTAAAATTGTATGAAATCAGTTGGTTCCCATATAGCACCAAGTGATAGTACCCTAAAAACTGAGAGATGAAACATAACTGCACATATATATATATATATATATATATATATATATATATATATATATATAGTTACCTTCTTGATTCAGTGGTTATCATGGCAAAGTGTCCAACACCCTTGTTCACTTGTAAAAGAATGCAGGCAGCAAGGAATCTTGGATTGAGAGCTAACCATGGAATCAAGAAGGCCTCTGGCTCAGTCACCCTGGATAAATGTCCTAATTGTTCATCGCTCCCAGGCAACTCCCTAACACTTTAATAAACTTCAGAGCAGATTCTGAGCTGTATAAATGGAGGGAGTTTCCTATACCAGTAAAATCTCAGGTGTAGACTGAAGAGGTGAGGGGGAGAAGATCCTGGAACACAAAACATTTTTTTAGAAAAATTTTTATAAAAGATACCATTATTTAGACCTAATATTGTGGGGGAAAAATACTATTAACATGTGTGACTTATGGACAGCACTCAGGGTAAATTTGTGTGTGTTCTTTATTTCTCAGGAGAGAATGGTGGTCAAAGATCTTGAGGAATCTGTAAGGCTACATTTCAATGATGGCAGAGAGGGAGAGGAGCCTAGCTTTCAGAATATGAAAGGAAAGAAAGTTCCAGAGGAGGCCTAGGAGGGGAGATTGGGACACCTGAACTCCCTCACAGAGTTTTGTTTTCCTAGTCTTTCTTTCTTATAGTAATATAGATGTAGAAAAGGATTTCTTCACAGAGCTGTGGAGGAATTAAAAAAAAACTCAAAGTTAAACATCTCCTCTATTGACAACTGCTCTATGTTTGTATGATTAATGAAGCTTGTTTTATTCTGTAATGGAAAAGGTGGCTTCATGCTCAGTTCCCCCAAAGTCCCTATGTTTTCTGGGGTCTTTGAAGAGAAGGAGCAGGGATGACATAAGGATTTAGGGTCCTCTAAGTACTCTATATTCCTAATAGAATAACCTATTGGGATAGATGATGCCTAAGGCTAAAGTCTTGAATTCCATGGACATTTTCATATATATATATATATATATATATATATATATATATATATATATATTTTCTTTTTCAGGCCTTTATAGACAAAGATGCTTAGTATAACATAGTTTCACATTTTCCTAGTATCTTAGAGGGTGGTGAGCTGTGTGTATCCCTGATAATTCTGTTTATGGGATAACCTGGCAAGGTAAATCATGCCTGCTCATGAATTCCTGCAAGTCCAGGTCAACTATATTTACTATAAGGATGGTAGTATAGTCAGGTCCTCCTAAATTCAAGGCTGGCCCCTCTCCTAATACTCCTTGTTCATAGATGTGATTTTACATAATCCTAAAGGAATTTTCATGTTAGCAAAAGTCAAACTGACTTATCATTACCGTATCCTTAGGTATGGTATTGTATATGCCCACATAGATTCTTCAAAATTTGAAGCTCTAATTTGACTCTCAGGTCTTATGTTTACTATGTGCTTTACCCTGGAATAGTCATTTAATTCCTCAATAACTCAATTTTCCAATCTGTCAAATAGAATATCAATAATTGCACCCTTATTTCAAAAGGTTGTTGTGAGGAAAACTCTTTGTAAACCTTTAAATGCCATAGAAATGGTAGTATATACAAGCATCACCATAATTAATATAATCCATGACATATTCCCAAGGGAGGAGGCAATGAGTAATTTAGGAGACGTAGAAATATGATAAAAGCTTTATAACTATGGTAATATGGTCTTCTGCACCTTCAGGAATGAGAAGACAGAGAGAGAGAGAGAGAGAGAGAGAGAGAGAGAGAGAGAGAGAGAGAGAGAGAGAGAGAGAGAGCAGATTTTGACCTTCTATTTCACTGATATTAGGAATTCTCAGATAAGGATCTTCCTCTATCAGCGCAGATTGGTACCTTTACTGAGACTTACAGTGTTTACAAGGGTATAAGGGTTACCTGGAATACTGAGAGGATAAGTGACTTGGATTTGCACAGCTAGGCAGGACTTGAACCCAGGTTTTCCTTGTTCCAAAACTTTTCCTCTATATTTCACTGGCTCTTATATATATATCTGTACATGTATAAAATAAGATGAATTAAAATTGCTTCAACAGTACACATATTTTTTATTTATACTTTTGTCTATATTAGAAATATGATTAGGAATGTTATTATGCTATTACAAAATTTAAAATGAACATAAATCATACCAGAGTAAGAATTTGGTAACAAGTTAACATTTTTATCAGCAAATATGATCACGAAACTTACTAAATTATTTGATTATTCAGGAAATAGGGAAATGGATGAATCATGAGGTCATAATAGCTTATTAATGATGAAAATAACTTATAACTGACTAAATTTCTTAACTCAAAAGTTGTTGGGTTTTTTTTTCCATCCAGAGTGGAAGGAACAGCACAAAACAGATTTTCCTGTTAAGGAAGGATTAATAAAAGAAAATTCAAAGGATAAATATACATGACATTGATTATTTAGAACTTTTTGGAACAGTCATTGCTGGAAAACTCAGATGTCAAGGTGAGCAATTATTCTTATTTTCTATATCCTAATTGTCTTCCTTTCCCTTCCCCATATAGTTTTTTTTCTTTTCTTCACTTTTTTTGCAAACTGCATTGATAGATTATTATAGGCAAGTTTTTATTGAGTCAAAATACTCTTTGAGGCTTGTGATAAAGATTTACCTGATTTCCTATCCCTGTAGCTCTCTCTAGCTTAGCATAGGTAGCATCTAACTCCCACCTTCAAGTTCATCTCTAAGCAAAGCATTTCTAAGGATCCCTATACTTTCAGATCTAGGAGATGCAGCATCAAATAAGGCTTGCTACTATTTCTGTTCTGCTTTTAAGCCCTGTTTCTAGTAACTGGACCCTTGCCTTATTCTTTGTGATGAAATCCCAGTCCTATCGATCAGTGTTTGCATTTTAAATTTGAGCCTCTACATGGTACAACAGTTCTTGGACTTAGGTTCTGGCTTATTCCCTCCAGTACTTCTGGGAAACAGAATCCTCCCTCTGACTCTGAGTCCACAAACCTTAGGTTTCTATTTCTGGCCCTTCTCCATTATTATACCAAGATTCATTTCAATCACCAAAGCTTTTATTAAGTGCATTCTATGTGTGAGACACTGGGATAGGTGGTAGAAATGGGAAGATAAAACAGATAGTAGTTTGTACTCAGGGAGCTTATATTCTACTTGGAAAAGAAACTCATAAACAGATATATATATATATATATATATACATATACATATATATGATAAGTTAAGGAAGAGGACTAAGGGGAAGGAGAGAAAGAGAAAAAGAGATGTGAGAGAGAGAGAGAGAGAGAGAGAGAGAGAGAGAGAGAGAGAGAGAGAGAGAGAGAGAACTCTGAAATCCTTAGCAGCTTCTTATGAGAAGTGGAATATTTGCTGAACCTTGGAGAAAGATAGGGGATTCAAAATGTGGAAGCAAGGAGACAGTATATCCTAGACATGGGGAACTATCTATACTTGGAAACAGAGAGAGAAAATGGAGTGCTGAGTTTGGGGAACAGCAAAGAGGCCAGTTTGACTTGAATGTAGAGTACTGACAGGAGAGCAATATAAAAGACCAAGAGAAAGGATTTAGAGAAATAGAATAGAAACTAGACCAGAGAAGCCAGAATACCATTGGCGGGGAGGGTGGTGGGAAGAGGAAGATGATTCAGTAAAGAAGTCGTCATGGTAAAATGGAAGAGTGCTGGACTTGGAATTAAAAGGTTAGGATGGGGGACATGTACGATGATCCAGTAATGGCTCATAGGATTATCAGTTTTAAAGCTGGAAGTACTGTCAGAGGTTGTTGAGTCCAACTTCCTTAGATGAGGAAATTGAGGCCCGTAAGATTGAAATGACTTGCCCAGGGTCATGCAAGTCTGAACTTAAGCTTCTTCCTCTATAAAAGAGCAAAAAAGATACTTCTAATTATACTTATCAATTATACTACCTGTAATCACAGGATTGTTATGAGTCTAGCAGAGTAAAAAAAAACAACAACAGAATAAACAAACAAAAAAGTCCCAAAACCCACAACACTTTTTTTCTCATTGGTTTGTGGATACCATGCTCAGAAGATGACCCTTCTTACCATACAAGCCTGATTAATCTAGGACTTCTAGTTGAATCAAGAGGCAATTGAGATGTTTTAACCAATCTGTCCTTGGGAGAAAGCTGGAGACAGAAGCAGAATTAGAGAGAGAATGAGTACTCAACCCCTACCCCTGGTCAGAGAAGGAAGGTGATTTGAGCAAATAATGATCCCCTGAAGTAACCAACCAATCAATGAATATTTGTTAAATGTCTTCTATGTTTCAGGTGCTATGTTAGCTACTGGGGATACAAAGACAAGAAAAAAAAATAGATCTCTGGGGTAGAGAGGAAGTAAATGGTATGAGGCACCATAATTCTACATGGAAAGAATTAGAGGGAGAGATTAACTTGCAAGGTGCAAGGAGAGAATTTTCCTACAATCCCTGAGATATTGCTTAGGTGTGAGGCCTGGTGTAAGGGTAACTACGTGCTAAAGAAGGTTTAAGAGCATCTGAGATTTGTTTTCAATCATAAAACTAAACTGGATATTTCTTGTTTGTTTGACACATAAAAGTCAGTTGTGAAAGATCTGGTCTCTTGGGAAAAGTAAGGAATATTATTTGCTGGAAAGGGAACAGTATACATGTTGGCGGATAACAATTGGATCTGAAAACTAAATGAACTCCTGCTAGGAAGTGAGGAAAACTGCTGGAATAAGGTTTAAAAAGAATGGCCAGCTTAGGAGCAAAGCTGAGGAGTTGTGTATGGAGGGCAGTGGATAGGACTAGTGGTGGGATGATCAAGGCCTGCTGAGAGCTCAGGAGAAAGACAGAGGGCTGCAAGGGAACAGAAGAGGAAGGAAAGAGGGGGTTAGAAATGAACAATACTGACTAGACTAAGAAAGAAGTCTGATTACTCTAGGCTAGAACCTGCATACTAGAACCTAGAACCTGGGATAATACTGAAAGTCACAGAGATGGTAATCAAACTCTCTGGGGAGAGGGTTCCTTACTAGTCATATCATTACTTTCTATGGGCTTGCATGTGGATTCTGTTTCCATTACTTTGTGCATAATACTGTTCATGTTTTGAACTTTCTAAGCCTATGTAATTTCAAGGAGCTCTTGTGATGAGGGTTAGAAGAGTGTTTTGAAAGGGCCCTGCTCTGTAATCAGAGAACAGGGGTCAAATTCTACCTTTGGTGCTTGATATATGTACAAAGTTGGGCAAATCACTTAATCACCCTGCGCATCAGTTTTCTCATCTGTAAAATAATGAAGTAGTTGAACTAAATGGGCCCTGATGTACTATCCAGGTCCTATGGGTAGAGGCAACCTGTCAGGGAGGTGAGAAGGTTCCCCAAAGTGTGTCCATGGCCTTCATGTCAAAAGGGAACTTTTAACATAAGGGTTAGATGGAAAAACTACTTAATAAATGCTCATGTTCTTTGTAAATGGAATTATTTACTTAAAAGTAGATCACTTTGCCTAGCTGGATTTCTGTTCATTGTCTACTGTTGGGCCCTCATTGCTTTTTGCATAGAGCATGTCTAGTCTGTTCATCTTGACCATTTTCAGTTCAGTCTCTGACCATTAATGAATCTCATAGAAAGGCGCTAGTTTGCATTAATTTTAGATGGTATTGCTAAATCACTTGGATTGCATTTCATAATGGTCAGAAATTTCTAGTGTCCAAAGATTCAACAAGGACCTAGACATGGCGGACAACAACAGGACCCAGTAGCAAAATCATGCTCCCAAAGGCCTTTTATCTTTTCCTTCTTAGAAAAGTATTTATGGCAGATGAATTGCCTCTAAGCTTTATGTGTGATAAACTGAGGAGGAATGGCTAAGTGGCACAGTGAATAGAGCACTGGCCCTGGAGTCAGGAGGACCTGAGTTCAAATTTGGCCTCAGACACTTAACACTAGTTGCGTGACCTTGGGCAAGTCACTTAATTCCAATTGCCCTTCCTTCCCCCCCTTCCAAAAAGCAAAAAAACAAAAACAAAAAAATAAAACTGAGAAGGAATTGCAGTTGATGGAGAGAAGAAAAACAAAAAAGGCAGCAGAAAACCTCTCCCATGGTAGAAGTTCACTTTAGTTCTTTTTCCTCCAAAAAGCATCAGCTGAGATATGGATGTGGGAGAGTGGGCACTGATTCATTAAACACTTGGGAATTTTTTTTTTTTTAGTTTCAGAGAGATTGAAACTTTAAAACACTACTTCAAATTTTATGTTGTCTTTTATTTTCAAATATAACATAAGTCATTTTTACTATTGTATGTTCCTATCATCTTACCAAAAAAGTACCTTAAATTCATTCAATGTCTGTTTTTTGAGTGGTTCTCAGTTCTTCATAAACATGGATGCACTCTTCCTTCCCTTGGTGTTTTGTAAAGCCTTTGTTGCTTCCAAAGTTTTTATATTCACTGGAGTAAAGGACAAAATAGGCAAGATGGATAGAAGTCAGGAAGATTCATCTCCCTGAGTTCAAATCTGACCTCAGATATTTACTAGTTGTGTGACCCAGGGCATAACCCTGTTTGGCTCAGTTTTCTCATCTATAAAATGAGCTGGAGAAGGAAATGGCAAACCACTCCAGTATCTTTGCCAAGAAAACACCAAATGGGATGGTGAAGAGTCAGACATGATTGAAAAAAAAAGAACAAAAAGGAAAATTCAATTATCTTTTGTATATTGTTTCCCTCATTACACTGTGAACTCCTTGAGAGCAAGAACTATTTTTACCTTTCTTTATGTCTCCAGAATATAGAACAATGCCTGGCACAAAGCAGGCTCTTTATAAATATTTGTTCATTGACTGACTGACCCTCTTTTCTAGCTGCAGCATCTGAGGTTTCTTTTTCCTTTCCCCACTTAAAGATTTTACTATCCTCGTATTCATGGCTATTCACATTTCTTGACCTCTTTTTATTTTTACGATCTCATTTACCCTCCTAATAGATTACCCTCCTAATCAATCAGTCAATTGACAAGCATTTATTAAGCACCTATTATGTACCAAGTACTGTGCTCGGACTGACTGGGGATACTGAAGACAAAAAAAAAAGTAGCAACTGTCACTTCCTTCAAGAACCCCCCCCCCCCCTTACTGAGGGAGAAAACACAAGCAGAGTAGTCATTAGAAGGACCAGGGGTGGGGCGGGCAGGTGGCGCAGTGAATAAGAGTGCCAGACCCTGAATCGGGAGACCCAGGATTGGTTCCGGCCTCAGATACTTAACACCCACACAAAATAACTGGCCATGTAACCTTGAGCAAGTTACCTAACCCCAATTCCTTATAAAAAAAAAAAAGGAAGGACCAGGTGTGTCCATTGATAAAAAAAAAATTGAAAATAATTTCACTATAATTAGCTATAATTTTTCTAATTGGCAAATGTGCCTTAAATACAAAAAATTACAAGCAGATATAATTTTATTTTGAAATAAAATTTTTGTTCTACCATCACTGTTTTCTTTGCTTTATGAATAAAAAATGTAGTCCATCAATTACTGTGAGTAAGCCTTTTGAGGTAATCTTAAATTCTGGTCCTTTTATTAAATACATGCAGAATATATATGAAAAAAAACAAGGTAATTTTTGAGGGGAGCAGGGGAGAAAAACCACTAGCTGAGAGCATGAGGAAAGGTCTCATGTAGGCCTTATGTAGCATATAAACTGAACCGAGGGAATCTAGGGATTCTAAGAGGCAGGTATATGGAGGGAGTGCATTCCAGGCAGGGGGAGCTATGCATGTGGAATCCCAAGAAGATCAGGTTCACTGAACCACAGTGGTAGAAAGAAGGCTGAAAAGATAGATTGGAAACCCACTGAGAAGGGCTTTAAATACAAAGTAGAGGAGTTTGGATTTGATTCCTGAGATAATAGGTTGCTATTAGAGTTTACTGAGCAGGCCAGTGACCTGCCCTTTAGAAAAATCACTTTGGCATTTGTATGCAGAGTGGATTAGGGATGGGATAGATAAGACTCAGTTGAATTCAGGTTCAACAGGCTACTCAATAGCTCCATCCTATTGGACTCCTGGCCTCCCCTATGCCTAGTGAGAGGCACTGGAAGGTGGACTTAGTGGAGGGTGGTCTGACTTATAGGAATGGGAAGCACATGGAGTATGGGGTGAGACCCTAACAACATTAATATAACAATTACAATGTGCTAGGCACTGGGCCAAGTGCTTTAGAATCATCACATCATCTGATCTTCACAACAGCCCTGGGAGGTAGGTGCTATGATGATCCTCATTTTACAGGTGAGGAAACTGAGGCAAGCAGAGGTGAAATGACTTACTCAGGGTCACATAGACAGTAAATGTCTGAGTCTGCATTTGAACTCAGGTCTTGTGACTCTAGGCATAGTGTTCTATCCACCATACCACTTGGCTGACTAACTCTCCTTCACTGACTCAGGGTTGCAGTTTTTTTCCTGACTTTTACTCACTCTTGTTACATAGGTTTCTTTGCAGAATTTGAAGATACTTTAAAAAAAATTATGCACCCCTGCTTTTGGAATACATTTTCCACCTAAATTCTTATAATAGTTTTTAAGATAAGATTGAAATGAGCTTGCATTCTTTGTCTGGGTAGAGGCAGGTGAGATTGGCAAAGCAATGTCCTTTAATGTTGGATTAAACATTGACCCTCAATCCAGAAACTGAATAACTGAAACATGGGTAATGGAAAAATAACTGAAGAAATTAAATGTCAATGCCAAATGATCTTTCTGAGATGAAGAAATATTTGACAAAAGACACGAAAATGTGTGCCTTTGCGCGTCAGTTTATTGTATCTTCTTCCTGAAGTTTATTTTATTTTGATCAAAGATAGTAGATTAAGCCACAGAGATGTAAAACACACAGTCTGTAGGCCTCACATGGTCTGAGTGTGGGCAACAACCAGATTGAAATGTAATTGGAAAATATTAAATAAAATAATAATAATATAAAAATTAATAATAAAATACAACATAGGTAATGTTAATTTGTGATTTTCTAGATCAATATTGGAAGGATCCATTTCTATTTTTGTTTGACACCACTGGGTTAGGATTTTAGAAACCATGGAATCCAATCCCCTCTTTTTACAGATGAGGAAACTGAAACTTAAGTTAAATAATTTTCCCAGAGTCATGGAGCTAGGAAGTATTTGAAAGTGGATTTCAGCCCAGAGCATCTTGATTCTAGCTTCAGTGCTCCACTTGGCTTCCTGGCCCTGGAGTTCCCATCAATCTTTAAGATCACACAATCACAAGAGCATGGTGGAAGACACCATGGATATCATTTCACTCAAAACCCTCATTTTATGGACAAGAAAGCAAATACTAGAGAGGTATGTCACTGTCCTGCCAGAATGTGACAAAGTGCTAGAGATAGTTAGGAAAATGCCTTTTAATAACATTGCCAGTCCTGTCTATCTCCCAACTCCGGGCATTTTCACTGGCAGTTCTCCATGCCTGGTATGTTCTCTCTCCTCACCTCTGCCTCCTGGCTTCCCTCACTTCCTTCATATACCATTTAAAATCCTACCTTTTATGGGAAGCCCTTTATAATTTTCCTTAATTCTAGTGCCTTCCCTCTGTTGATTATTTAAGATTTATCCTGTATATGGTTTTCTTGCCCACAGTTGTTTGTAAGTTTTCTCATTTATTAGACTGTGATCTTCTTGAAAGCAGAGATTTTTACCTTTCCCCATATTCCCAGTACTTAGCACAGTGCCTAAAATACAGTGGGCCCTTAATAAATGCTTATTGACTCTCTACTAGCCCATGCAATAAGCTTAGTCATTAAGAGTTCCAGATGCAGAAAGGAAAAAAAAATGAAGAATGAACAGAAATATTTGATAATGTGATAAAGAAATGTTTCAATAAACTAATATTTGTTGAGTAGTCACTATGCAAGGCATTGTAACACATAAAGTGTTTGGCATATGCTCTGTTCTCAAAAGGCTAAGGGTTTAGTTTAGAAGATAAGGGACAAGCTCACAAAATCTGCAAGTGATTAGTGTCTAATGAGTGGAGTGAGAAATAAACAATACAGGAATTTAGTGGAAGAAGAAATTACTGTGTGTTAGTGCAATCAGGTAAAGGCTTCCTGGATGACAGAATTTGAACTGAGCCTTGAAGACTAGACATGATTTAGATCAATTGAGAGAAAGAGGAAGAACATTCTGGGAGGAAACTCTGAAAGGAGCAAACGCATTTGGAAGACAAGACATTAGTTTTGCTGGATTGCTGGGTTACTCTTGAGTTGAAATGGAAAATAAAATCAGAGAGAGAGGTAGGCAGAGACTATTTTATAGAAGGTCTTGCATGTCAGGGTAATGAATTTTAAACTTTATAGCACAGGCTAGTAGGCTAGCAAAGAGTATACAGTGGAGAAGAGTGATGAAGGCAATGAGAAGATAAAGCAACATTCTTAGCCTGAGATGAATATTATGAGACAGCTTTGAAAGAATAATGGAGTCTGTGGGACTCCATAGTGAAGAAAAGAGCTAGCTCAACTCTCCATGTATGGGATATTGTTAAACTTGCTTGATGATGCTTTGGGTTCTACAGAGCAAACGTATTGCAGTTGGGAACATTTCATTTTTTTTGTACATCGGCAATAGGCCATGTGAAATAAAGACTGGTATTATATATTAATGATAAATCATACTTATATATAGTGCTTTAAGAGTTTGCATACATAATCCTCACAACAATCCTGTGAGGTGGATGCTACTCTCATTTCCATTTTGCAAATGAGGAAACTAAGGCTGAGAAGCTAAATGAGTTATCTAGGATCACAGTGATAAGTGTCAGAGGCAGGATTCAAAGTCAAGTCTTTCTGACTTCAGGTCCAGCACTTGGTACATTTCAGTGTTTTATATAACTGCTAGGGAAGACTGTCGTAGATTGTTGATTTTGGTAGTCCCTATAGTTTGGTCTTCTTAATCAATAAGAATATCCATTTAGTGATGTGATCCATTGTATTCAGATGTTTTTTTCTGGCAGTAAATTAAACACACACACACACACACACTTTCTGAAATAGTTTGATGGACTGTATGGAAATTATTAGAATTACACAATAGATTTGTCCAATGGGCTCCCATTCCAATGTAAAGTTCAGGGTACTCATTGATGGGTAAGCAAGCATGTTGCCCCCATTGACATCATTTGGATAAGCGAGGAAACCATTAACATTCTTGGAAGTTTCATTAAGAAAATGGAAGCCTCTTCCTCTTCATTTATCAGATGAACCCATTCAGGCCACACAGATTTGGCAATAGTCAAAGGAGGATGTCCATGGAATCTCTGCTGGGAAGTCAGATCTAGAATATATACTTCATTTAAGTTTCCAAGTAACTACATGACGAAGTTACATGGGAAAAGCCTTTGTTTGGAGAAATCTGATCCTTTTCTGCCATTGCCAAAACAAACTCATTTGGACAAATAAAAAAAAAAGATTTGGGAGTTTTGAAACGTAAATTATAAACCAAACAGGATGCAGCCTAGTTCTTGAGGAAATGATTCACTGAATTAACGTAATAAGAGAACATTATTTGTGTAAGGCTTAAACAATTGTGCTCTATCTTCAACTCTTAACTATCTGTGATATAGCCTTGCCCAAAACTGCTGTAGGTAGAAAATGTGGGACCTCAGATGAAAGACCTCAAAACCTGGGTGTTCGTATGTGTACAGCTACATAGTCTGTCTTTGCCAGCTATTCATGTTCCATAAACCTTGGCAGTTTTGAAAGCTTTATTAAACTATGAGTATTTTTGACAAAAGATTGGTTTTTCCCACCATGAATAAAAAAACAATGGGGTCGAATGACAGTATCCAAGAAGTCTGAGGGGCAGTGAAAAGGCAGTAAGTAGCATTGGGGTGCCTCCATTTCTCCTCTTCCACATAACAATGATGTGCATTGATAAGGAGGGGTTGGAAAAGGCTTGAAGCTGATGTGGCATCCCTGTCATCATAGTAGGGCAGGAGAGTTGTCACTTGCTCTGCTATGCAGACTGCCCAGCTGAACCCATCTTTCCTTGGCAACTGTGCCCCAGTGAGACAAACTAGAGTGCCATATGGTGAGTAGGCACAATGCCATTTTGACAGGCATGAGTGTCGGCAAGGAAGGGACCATGTATGAGCATCAAATGTGTTTGTTGTGGGAAGGATTCTAGGCCAGGAATATTAAAATAACTGTCTGTCCTTAGCTTTTGCACATATGGTTAAGGAGATATGCTATGATGACTCACATTAACATGGAAAATAAAAAAAATATATATAGAACTATGCAACCATACTAAGTAGACTTCTTGTGCTGATGAATCAGGCCTGGATTTTTCACAAAAGAAGTTGTAGAGATTTGTGTACTATGACAATTGACTCTTTTCTAGGTAACCAATAGAATTGTCCAGCTTCACTGAGAGTCATATTTCCATGGACTTCACAGAAGGGGTGAAAGATCTTTTTTTGATTTCTGCTGAGAGGTCCTCAGATATTTCCTAATATCATTTCAAAAGTAAATGGACTAGAATAGGCCCATTTAATATTTCAATTCCAAAGAAATTAAATTAATTTTTGCAATGTTAGTAGAACTATTTTCCTGCCTCAGGGATCATTTGTTTTAAAATCATTAAAGGTTTTGAGATGACATTGCACTGACATTTTGTGTGATTAAATTAAGGGAATTAGCACAAAGCCATTTCATTCCTTCATAGCTTTCTTAGTGGGGATGTATCTGCTCAATGTAGGAAAAGAGAAAAATTATGTTGCTTGTGTAAATATGTGCACATATGCATATGTTTTTCTTGCAGACTTTAAAGAAGTTCAGATTCCCATTCTTGGTGGACCATTAGATTGCATAATTAGCCAGTTTAACTCTGTTGGTAACTTTTACATGGAGAATATGTTTTTGTGTATCGGGAATCTTGATAAAGCTTGTGGTTTCTAGGCTACCAACTCCCCCCCCCCCCCCCCGCAAAAAAAAACACCAGGAAGTGGGTTTTAGTATCATTGTACAACTAGAGTCTAACCATGCTGGGGTGTTTGGATATACCATCTCATTTTCCCAGGTGCAAATCTACCCCCTTCTCTACCATTTCTGTGGCCCCACTTGAATACAATTCCAAAGTAGGGCCCCATATACTTAGTATGTTGAGGCACATACTAAGCTTATTTACTTCTCATGAAGCAAACAGGCTTAAGCAAAACTTAGAAGAAAAAAATTGGAAGCACTTCTCAAAAAAAAAACCAACATAAAATATTGGACGTACTTCTTGGATGGAGAATAACTTGAATCTTGAGAAGACTCTGAACTCTTATAATAGTAACATTTTTATTAACACTTACTGTGTGCCAAACACTGCTAAGTGCTTTACAATTATGATCATCTTTGGTCAACAACCCTGAGAGGCAGGTGCTGTTATCATCCACATTTTTTAGTTTAGGAAACTGAGGAAAACAAAGGATAAATGGCTTGCTCAGGGTCCCATAACTAATTAGTATCTGCAGCCAGATTTGAATAAAGGAATTCCTGACTCCAGGTGCATCACCCTATCTGTCCATTAGGCCATCTAGCTGCTTCTATGAAACAATATGGTATTGCATTTCTCTCAAACTTTCATATAGTTTTGAAGTAAAACTCTTGCCAGAACCTGCTACAGATTTTTCCTAATTTGATATTTTCAACCCAATGGTGATAATATTTTTAATTATAGGGCAATCTTGGTAGACCAGATGCAGTTCTTGACTATATAGCTGGGATTTTTGAACAATAAACACATTTGGATATAGGACAATAAGAAAAAATTATATTCAGGTATCTTGAAATGATTTAGTCTAGAAACATTACTGAAGTCTAGAAACTTAACAAAGGGATTGGAGAATTGAGGCAAATGGACAACTTAAGTTGGGAAGAAGTAACCCTGTTTGTGTTAAGTGAGTTAGGGAGCTTAATTCAGGCTTGTGGTTAAGACTAAAGTGGCTGATCCTGGGTTCACTTTTAACCTTCACTCCTTTCCATAGTCCATATCTTTTTATGGTTGGTTTCTTAGGATCCAGCAAAAATCGACTGAGTTGTTTTTGTTATTCACTCACATCTGACTATTCACGACCTCGTTTGGGGTTTTCTTGGCAAAGACACTAGAGTAGTTTGTCATTTCCTTCTCCAGTTCAATTTACAGATGAGAAAGCTGAGGCAAAGTTAAGTGACTTGTCCAGGGTCATACAGTGAGCTTCTGAGCCCTGATTTGAACTCAGGTCTTCCTGACTCAAGGACTAGTCTTTTTCACATAGCTGCTCTGACTTATCTTTATTTGGAGACAAATCCCTTGACAAGAGTACAGGCAGCAAATAAACAATGTTTAACTAGAGTAGGACACTCTGGAGAGCAACTTGCCAGTTAGCCCAGCAGTGATAAGGCAGGGGAGAGAAGGTGGAGAGGGAAAAACTTCACCATGACCCACAGCCCAGAAAGTGGAGACATCCAGTTGAATGGCAAATTCTTTGTAGGTCAATCACGATTTTGAGGCATTGGGGAGCTTTGATGGAGGGGTTTTGTCATGATGGTAAGAAAATGAGCTAAGAGGAAAAGGTAAGGGAAATTAAATTGAGATAGGCTTTATTAAATATGATTGAGTAGAAAGCAAAACTGCATGTTATGTTTTGTTTTCTCAACATGAATAATTAAAAATTTCAAGGAAGAAATGGACATTTGGGATACAGATTTTCAAAAAGATTGTGTCTCATACTTCTACAATATGGTGTCTGCTCTAAATCCTGGGGTGATGTAATAAGAATGTAAATTTTAAAGATCTTCCCTGCCCCAAGGCTAATGTGCACCTGAAGCCTGGGGTGGGAGGCTTGTTTTTCAGTAGACACTTCTTGATTGGCCAGTGAGTCAATAAGGTTGTTACATTCTCTGAGCCAGGAGAAGGCTATATAAGCCCTGATGTGTAGCTTTGTTTTGGGACTCACTTTGAGAAGTGTTGTGTGATTTGATCTGAATTCTGGGAAGCCGTTGTTGAGAGTCCCCCGGCTTTGAAAAACCCAGATGTGGAAACCCAGATGTTGACTGGGTATGGATGTAATGGTTGGACAGTTTGGAAAGCTGTCTACTTGATCTGTTAATGTCTTGATAATTCTGTCTGTATATTTTGAAGTTTGGGGTGCTGACCTTTTTCCCCTGAACAAGGTAAACGATATATGTCTGACTGATTAAAGTAAGCTTGTTAACCCATTTTGAGTTGCTTTCCTTTAACAAAGCAGATCCAAGAACCTGTGGTAGCAGCAAACCCTGAGGACGTGCTTGGGGTGCTTGCTGCTACAGGTGAAAATTTGCATTGAAAGAAATTTAGGATGTTGTACTCCCAAATAATAGTCTCTGTTCATTCCAAGATAATTATTTTCATTGCTATATTTGACTCTGATACATTGAATTTGTCTAAACACCAGCCATGGGAGGGTTGACATTTGGAACTTTGTGTTTAAAATTATATTTCTTTTGGACTCATGAAAATGGTCTGTTTCTCACTTTCTTTTTTTAATTAATTAATTAATTTTCATTTTTAAAATGCTTTATTAACTTCTGATTTACATCATTCATTTCCACCAGATTTTGAGTTACAAATTTTCTCTCTGTTTTCCCCCTACCCACCACCCCAAAATAGCAGTCCCACAGGATATCCCATCCTCCAATCTGCTCTCTCCCATATTTTCTTCCATACACCTTTTGACTTTTCCAGTGGATCTCTATGCCCCAGTGCCTGTATATCTTATTTCCCAATTACATGTAAAATAGTATTAATAATAGTATATATATGTATATATACTATTATATATGTATGTATATATACTATTATATATATATACATATTTAAATATTTGAATTTAAAACTTTGAATTCCAGATTCATTCCCTTCCTCCCTTGTCACCCACCCTTACTGGGAAGATAAGCAATTCAGTATAGGTTGTACATGTGTGGCTAATGCAAAACAATAACATAGTAGATATATTGAAAAAGACTGACTATATTTCCCTCCCTCCTATCCCACCTCCCAATTGTTCTATTCTGTTTTGATCCCGTCCCTTTTCAAAAGTGGGTGCTTCCAACTTCCCTCCCCCTGAGCCTTGCCCTCCCTTCCATCATCCCCACTTCCATCATCCCCCCTCTGATCCCCTTCCACCCCTACTCACCTGCAGGGTGAGATACCCTATTTAGTGTGTATTTCATTCCCTCCTCAAGCCAAATTCAATGGGAATAAGGTTGACCCATTCCCTTTTGCCTTCCTATTCTTCCCCTCCATTGTAACCATTTTACCTTGCCTTTTCTATATGAAACAGTTTACCCCATTCTGTCTCTCCCCATCTCCTCTCATTATATTCCTCTCTCACCTCTTAATTTCACCTTTTAAGTATCATCCCTTCCTGTTAAATTGGTCCTTTGCCCTCTATCTATGTATACCTGTAAACATATATATACACATTCACATACGTATTCATATGCCCATATACCCTTATATATAGACATACATATATATTTCTATTCCCTTCAACTACTGAGAAAAGTTTCATAAGTTACAATTATTGTTTTTCTGTGTAATAATGTTAATAGTTCAGCTTTGATACGTTCCTTATGATTTCTTTTCCCTGTTTACCTTCTCATGCTTCTCTTGCTTCTTGTTATCTGAATGTCAAATTTTCTATTGAACTCTGTTTTTTTCAGCAAGAATTTTTAAAAGTCCTTTATTCCACTGAATGACCATATTTTCCCCTGAAACATGCATTTTTAACATGTTTAATGTTTAATGTAACGTTCTATGGATTCAGGAGTGACTCTGACACTCTTCTAGTTGTATTACCATGGATTGTCACTTAGTACCTCCAAGTCTCAAATTCCTCATTTGTGAATTGAAGCTAATAATAGTTAAAATTAGTCACTCACATTATTATGAGGCTTAGATTGATTAATAAAAGATGTAAACTTATGCAAACTTTGTGAACAGTTAGGTGGCATAGTGGATAGAGTACCTGGCCTGAAGTCAGGAAGACTCATCTTCCTGGATCCAAATCCAGTCTCAGACACTTACTAACTGTGTGACCCTGTCCAAGTCACTTAACCCCATTAACCTCAGTTTCCTCATCTATAAAATGAGCTGGAGAAGGAAATGGCAAAATTCTCCAATATCCCTGCCAAGAAAACCCAAATGATGTCATGAAGAGATGGACACAACTGAAATGGCTGAGCAACCGCAACCACAACATTTAAACTTGAAAGTACTATCAAGAGTTTCCCAAAACCCATCCACGTTTACCCATCCTATAAGACTCTGGAGTCTATATCCTCCCAAGGAACCCATCTGACATGCTGTGGTCCTTGCTAATATGCTCTTAACATTATTTGCCAGATTTTCAGTGCTCTCCCCAAGTTTTTTCCCCCAAAAAAGCACTATAGAGGGTGTCCCAAAAGTCTTAGTGCATGTCTAAGCTAGTAAAGCTTCAAACTTCATTAAGACTTTTGGTATTCTCTATATAAATTTTTGCTATCATTATTTAATATGAAAAGTAGGTAATCTTTGCCAATAGTTCACATTTATAAACTACTTCATATCTTACAAAGGGTTCTCCCTTCATAATATTCCTGTAAGATGGCTAGACAAGCATCTTTGTCCTTTCCATTTTATAAATGAGAACATTGAGACTCAAAGAATTGATATGATGTTGCCAGGCTCACATGGCTGGTCAAATGATTAAACACAGTTGGTTTAAATTGTATTTTTTGGTGGGGGCGGCTAGGTGGCACATTGAATAGAGCACCAGCACTGGAGTGAGGAGGACCTGGGTTCATATCTGGCCTCAGACACTTAGCACAAAAACTAGCCGTGTGACGTTGGGCAAGTTGCTTAACCCTAACTGCCCTCCAAAAAGCAAAAAAAAAATTATATTTTTTGGACATGTAAATAATCTCTTCCCCACTTTTAAGAACTAAGACATCATAGTGAAACAAAAGTACATGAACGAAAGGCATTTTAATTTTTACTTATACATTGTGTTAAAAGAGAAAACAATTTAACAATTTATTGGGTCAAGGTTACTACAAAGTGGGCCCTAAGTCTTCTGACATACAGTCTGGTGTTCTTTGTGCATCATCTAACAGTATTTATTATGTACCCACATTAAGAATTAACTTTCTAGGTAGTTAAGAAAAGAGCAGGATGGTTAGATAGTATCTAAATTGGTAATTTACTATGAAATTAACCCATTGAACTAATGACCCAAGCAAAGGCAAAGCAGGGTTTTCTATCTTTCTGTCTCTTTTAATGGTGGATTTTCACCCTAGTAAAGTTCCTTCTTCCATGCACATGTGGTTTTCTGTGGTTGTCCTGTGAATGTGGTGTGAACTTGCTTTTATGAAGATTGCTGTTCTTTTGCTGCATCTCCTTGCAGTTCATATGAGAGTCCTAGGCAACTGGAATGATTTCAAAAATATTCTTGTTAAAGGAGAGGAAAAAAGACATCTGTAAAAGCAGAGTGCAAATTTAATTTTTAAAGAGAAAGAGCTCCATCAGAAACTGAACATGGTGTAAATCTACAAATATGGAGAAATATTGTATATGTTGAAGTAAAAGCCTTCTTGAAGCTCCCAAGTCAAATAGTAAGTGACCTGGCATTTGATCTCTATCACCTTTCTTAAGAATAACTCAATATAAATAAGTCCTATTAACAGGAAGATTGTCTGAATGGATGAGCGTCAAGCTTTTAAGTAATGTTTGCGTAGTCCTGAGCACTGTTGGCTATGATAAGGCCATTTAACTTCAAGCAAAATTAGGCACTGCTACTTAGAGAGCTTGTTTTCATTCTTGTATAACTGATTTTGATGCATAGCTTTGGGAAATCATAGAATCTTAGAGTTGGAAGGAAGCATAGGCATCATCTAGTCCAATTTGCCCAATGTAAACTTCTACAGCAGATGGGCATCTTTGACAAATGGTCATCTACCTTCTGCTTAAATATTTCCAATGAAGAGGAGTTTAGTATTTTGTGAGGCAGCACATTCCACTTAACTAAATTTCAATTCAACCAACTTTTATTAAGCACTTATTTTGTCCCAGACACTGAGCTAGATGAGGGGAATACAAAGACAGAAAACAAATAATTCCTGTTCTGGAGGATTTTTCAGTCTCCTGGCGTGGGGTGGGATATTCTGGGTACACAAAACTAGTGGAGTAGGGAAGGTTCCATTGAGAAAAATGACGGTTCAACTGAGCCTGGAATTTCTAATCAGTAACTTTTATTAAGTACTTACTATGCCAGCCAGTGAAACTTCAATGACAATAGCAAAATCATCCCTGTCTTCGAGGTATTTACAGTTTATGGGTGGGATGGGGAGAAGAAGTAAATACAGAATATATACAAGATGATGTAAAATAATTTTCACAGTGAAATTGGGATGAAGCACTGACGATTTGACAGACAATGTCAAAATCATGTTAGAAAGGGACCCAAACATGTTAGATGGATTGGCTGGGAGAATACAGACTCCAGCGTCTTATAGGATGGGTAGAAATTGATGGATTATGAACTGCGCTATTGGATGGAATAACAAGTCAGATCATAGATACCTTGAAGTAAAATTAAAAGTATATTTTAAATAAAATATACCATTCAAAAGATTTTATTTTAATCTAAGAAGTTTCGAACAAATTGAAAGTGGTGAAGGATTCTGAGGAGTGGAATTAAAGGAGAGTGAGTGCTTTCCAGGGTATAAAAGGTGGCTTCTAAGAACTCATGGAGGTGGTAGGGAGGATGATGAGTAAAGAGGACAGTGGTCCAGTTTGTCTCACAAGTATAAGGAGGTAGAGAGAAGGATATGGAGAAGTATGAAACAAAGCTGAAGATATCTAGAGGTTGGTCCTTCATTTTGAAGAGCACCAATGACATGAAGAGATGATGTCTTGATTTGCACATGAATTAAATTGAAGTGGGATAGAGTTGTGCAGATGCAGCTTCACTCTCTCTTCCAGAGTCATTGAAGTCCAGTAGTAAGACAAGCATCAAAACAACTGGTGATGGTCCAGGATGCACTGGATGCCCTCAGTGTTCTCCATGTCTGACCAAGCTCAAAATGATCCTCAGCACCTGCTTCAGCCTCCTTCCTGGCTATGGGAACAAATTGTTCCATCTACTTATTTTGCAGGGGGAAGTCTTCTCATGCTTGGGATAGACATCCCTCCAACTTACTGATGGGTTTGAGGTCTGTCAGTTACCATCAAATCTACACAAATGGCCTGGAGTTATAGCTTGGGGGCAGACTTTGGAGGGGATTACACGTGTAACCTGAGGAATTTGGATTTCTAAGAAACTATCAGGATACATTAAAAGATCTTGAATAGGACTGTGACATTGTCACATATTAGTAATTTTATTTAGCTTTAGGGGAATTATTTTAGAAGTTCTGTGGAGGACTAATAATAATATCAATACTAGTATTTATATAGCACTTTAAGCTTTGCAAATATATATACATATATAATATGTAACACAATATTATATATATGTTTATATAATATACATATATACATAATATTTAACCCCTGCTGCAACTCTGGGAATGGTGTGTGTGTATACGTACAAATACATAAATACATGTATGTATACACATATAATATTTAATCCTCACTACAACCCTAGGAAATTGGTGCTATCATCTTCCCCATTTTACAGATAAAGGAACTGAGGTTGAGAAAAGTTAAGTGACTTTTCAACCAAGATCACACAGCTAATAATTGTCTGAAGTAGTATTTGAACTCAGCTCTTCCCCACTCCAAGTCTGGTATTTTATCCAATGGGATACCAAGATGTATGACTACATTTGATGGGAGACATTATATTTGGATATATTTATTTTTCAGTAATCTACATGAATATAACAAAACCTGTGAGTATAGATGATATCATCCACAGAAAAAGAGTATAGAGAAAAATATTAATGGTTTGGAGATGGATGATGATTCAAAAAAGAAAACCAAGTAGTGGCCTTAAAAAGGGAGGAGGAAGAGATTAGAAAACTCAGTGTCAGGGAAGTCAACGAAGGAGAAAATAACCAGAGGAAAGAAGGGCTAACAGTGGCTAAAGTTTCACAGAGAATGGGGATTATGAAAAGATCTTCAGATTTTGCATTTGTGATCTTTGGTAAATTTTGAGAAAGAATTTTCAATAGAATGGTAGATTTAGGAGGGAAAAGAATACAAAAAATAAACAGCAGACCCAGTACACAGAGAAGAAATCCATGCCATAAGTGATACAAACATTGAGGGATTGAATCTGAAGATATCTTAAAGAGTGAAAGATGCCAAGACAATAATGGAGAGGACTGGACCTGTGCTTTCATTGGTATAGGGCACTCCTGGGAGAGTAAATTCCTTGAATCAATGTAGGCTAGAATTTTAGTGCAATTTTTGTTCTTAAAGAGTTACTTAGATCAATTAGAGGTTGAGATTTGTCCTCAGTGGCCCAGCCAGTACGTATCAGTGGTAATATCTGAACCCAGTTCTTCCTGACACTGAGACTGGATCTCTCTATTATGCCACACTGCCTCTCTTTTCTATTTATGAATTTTGTCGTATTTTGTTTTTACATTATATACATTTACAAATTACTACCATGTCACGAGAGATAATTCACAATGGCCTTATCTGAAAGTGTATGCAACATTTCATACCTGTAGCATTCCTCACCTATTTTTTTTTAATGAACAGAAATCTATTCTCTCTCTCTCTGTCTCTCTTTGTCTCTCTCTCTCTGTCTCTGTCTCTGTCTGTCTCTGTCTGTCTCTCTCTGTCTGTCTCTGTCTCTCTCTGTCTCTCTCTCTCTGTCTCTCTGTCTCTCTCTCTGTCTCTCTCTCTCTCACACACACACACACACACACACCATTTCAGGAGAGGGAAGTAATTTCTTGTAACAAATATGCTTAGTAAATCAAAATAAATTTTCTCAATAGTTATATCCAAAAATATACATGTCTCATTCTGCACTTGAAATCTGCAATGTTGTTAGTTCTCTCTTGGTCTCTGGGGCGAGTACGCCTCTTGCGCTGGGTCTTCTTCAGTCTGTAAGGCGACGAAACATGGCCGGACGATGGCCAGACGCTGGCTCTAGGCGGCCCCGCGGACCCTGCAGCGACTCGAGGTCCCCGGCGCCCTTGGCCCCGGCAGAGGCTGGATGCCTGCCTTCAACACAGCTGCTGAGCGTAGCGCTGGAGAGGACTGCGGCTCCACTGACCCTCCTGTTGAGCCAGATTCCTCAGATTCCTTATTGGCAGAAAAGGCTGTGGAACACAAAGCTCTTCGACTGCAGAAGAAGTCTGGGATTTGACTGAAAGATACCAGAAAGCTCTGGCTGATTCTGAACATGTACGGAGGCGCACACAGAAATTTGTGGAAGATGCCAAGATATTTGGGATCCAGAGTTTCTGCAAAAATTTGGTAGAGATTGCAGATATATTGGAGAATGCCACCAAGCATAGCTCTGGGGAAGCAGAGCCAGGGGACCATAAGCCAACCCTCAATAAGGTCTTTGAAGGACTCTTTCTCCTCCAGGCTAAGCTGCAGAGTGTGTTTGCTAAGCATGGCCTGGAGAAAATGAGCCTCTTGGTGACAAGTATGACCCATATGACCATGAGATCTTTTGTCACATACCGGCTGATGGAGTGCAGCCAGGCACAGTGACACTTGTTACCCAGGATGGCTACAAACTTCACGATCGAACCATAAGACCTGCCCAAGTGGGTGTGGCTGTTGAGACAGGAATGATGGAATCTAGGACCAGGGTAAATGAACATTCTTCTTGCAGACCACATCTTTAGTCATTCACTTGACATAGGCAGTACAAGGTAGAACCAGAATTCATAACCCATATCACCTGACTCCTAACCCAGGTTTCTTTCCATTATGGTTTGATCATTTCATTCTCCTTATTAATCTTCAGTTCCCCTGATTTCCACTCCCCCCCCCATATCTCCATAGTCTCATTTTCAATATTCTCCATGATTTGGCCCTATCTTAACCTTCTTAGCTTTCCATTTTTCCATGGTAGTTCCCCTGTGCACTCTTTTTTTCAGACAAATTGGGTCTTTCACTCTCTCCAATTCTCATCTTGTCCCAACTTTTAATATTCTCCTCTTTCAAGCTCAGAGGTTGTCTCCCACATGCTATTTTCCCTTCTTTCCCCAGTTAGAAGCAATATCTTCTTTAAATCTCACATGCCTTTTTTCTTGATTTCTTCCCGTGCATTTCATTAAATATTATAGTTATTTATGTACATGACTTATTCCCCTAATAGACCATAAGGTCCTTGCATGCTGTTTTTTAATCTTTGTAGGTCTAGTACCTACCACTGTTCTTAGTACATAGTAAATTCTTCTTGTTTGTTGAATTGATTTTTTTCTCTGTATACTAATCACCATTACCCTGGTCTAGTCCTTCATCATTTCACATTACTATAGCAATCTCTTAGCTGGCCCATCTGACTCCATTCTCTTTTTCCTCTAATCCATTTTGACCACCACTGCCTGAATTGTTTTCCTAGTGTGTAGATTTGATTTTATCATGTCCTGCTACCAAACCATTAATGGTGCCTTAGTTTCTATCCCATCATATCTGAAATCCTCTATTTAGTTTTGAAGACCCTCCATGATCTAGACCTATGTTGCCTATTAGAGCAGCAAGCACCCTAGCACACCCAGGATGGCTGCTAACACAGGTTCTTAGATCTGCTTTTCTAAAGGAAAGCAACTCAAAATGGGTTAACAATATTACCTTTATCAAACATATATCATTTACCTAGTTCAGCGGAAAAAGTCAGCACCCTGAACTTCAGAGAATACAAAGAGAAGTTATAAGCAGACAAAAAAAAAATCCAGACAGAGAAACAGACCAGCAGACAAGGCTTCCAGCTGTCTGACCATTATATCCATACCTAGTCAGTTACCAGAGAGGGAGGCACCAACATCTGGGCTTTCAAAGCCAGGGGGCTGAACAGCTGCCCAGAGTCTCATCTGGTCAAATCACATAACTCTTCTCAAAGTGAGCCCCAAAACAAAATCTCACATCAGGGTATATATAGCCTTTCTCTTGGCTCAGAGAATGTCACAACCCTCTCGACCCACTGCCCAATCACAAAGTAATAAGGTGTGGGCATTCCTGAAGAACAAGCCTCCTGCCATAGGCTCCATGTGGCCACATTCAGCCTATTAGGGGGCAGAGTATATTTTCAAATCAGGAAAGGTTCTCAGAGTCACTTAAGCCTATCAAGGGGCCTAGGGTCAGGGAAGATCTTTAGATTCCCATTCCCATAACACCTATTTGACTTCATTTTTTTTTTCAGTTTCTCAATTTGCATACTCTATTAAGGTCATGCCAGTTCCCTTTGTGCTATAACCATGCTCATTTTCAAAACCTCATCAACATTCAGATTATCTCCTAGCTGGGAACGCCATCTCTTCTTCCCTTCATCAGTAGAGGCCCTAACCAACCTGGAAGTCACAGATCATGCCGCTTGTCTTTTCTGATTGTTACAACTTGAATGAATCCCTTTTTAAATCTGAACTTCTGTACTATATAGTCAGTACAGCCACGAACTATCACTTATATTCTGTCTTTATCCTTTCTCAATTGTCTCTTCTATCTGAGTCTTAATTTTCTCAAATAGATGGTAGCCTTCCTGAAGGCAGGGTCTACACATCTTCTGTACTGTCATAGGACCCAACACGGCATTTGCCAGTTGATTAAAATATGCAAAATAGGCTTCTTCCCTGCTTCCTCATGCAAATCAGCCTGGTATATATGCCCCTGTTGTTTCCTGGTATGGTTCAGTGATGCCAACTTAATTGAAGTTGTGTTTTAGTGAGTTCTTAAAGTGTTCCTTCTGCTCTCTCTATCTTGGCTCACAGCCATTCCACTATAGTTCATAAGGTATCAGCTGCCAGGGCATCTTGACTGTTGTTGACTGACTGGATGGCACAGGCTTGTACACAAGCAGACTTATTCAGGCTTATTGTCAGTTCTCAGTGCTGTATTGACTTGGAAAAATGGTTTGTAATCATTTGCATGTCTTCTTCAATGTAGACATTGCTGCTGAATGGAGAGCCCTTATTTATTATACAAGATTTACTGAGAATGTACCATGTGTACATTCTTAGAAGCCTCATGAGTAGTTTGTTATGTGACTAATGATAACTGACATTTCCATAAGACTTTAGGATATCCACAGTGTTTTTCAGATTATCTGATTTAATCTATAATGATTTTATGCTAATCAGTCATTAATTCACAAGTGCTATTATTATCATCCCTCTTTTTACAGATGAGGAAACTGAGACTCAAGAGTTCAATGCTTTGTCCAGGGTCACTCAATCAGTAAATGTCAGAAGTAGGATCTGAACCCAGGTATCTCCTGTCCATTTCACCATGCTGCCTTGTGTTTTAAAGGAAATAGAAGATCTGATTTATAAATTAATAGTGTAGAGAGGCTTATGGGAAGGTAATGGTGTATTAGGACCCAAAAGAGTTCTGCAAACACCTGAGTAAAGCTCTAAAAATGTACCAGGAGGAACAAACCGAAGAGAATCAGCTATAAACTGGTCCTTTAAGAAAAAAAGTTCCATGGAACGTGATACCTTCATGCTAGCCGGATCCTCCTGACTTGCTAGTGGCACAGAAGATAGAGTGCTCGACCTGGAGTGCCCAAGTTCAAATTTGACTGCAGACACTTCCTAGCTATGTGACCCTGGGCAAGTCTCTTAACCCTGTTTGCCTCAGTTTACTCATTTGTAAAATGAGCCAGAGAAGGAAATGGCAAGTGACTCAGTATCCTTGCCAAGAAAACTCCAAAAGGGGTCAGGAAGAGTTGGACATGACCGACGACCCCCCCCCCCCCAACCACCACCACCAACAACAATCACCTGACTCGCTGTCACTTCCCTGGTTGTATTTGCCTGCCTTTCATCTTTATCTTTTCACTTTTGGTCTGAATAGCAATTTCCATTTATTCCTCCATACAGTGCTCAATAAATAAAAAATTTTGTGCTCAAAAAAAAAAAGGGAAAAAATTTTGCCAGTATCCCACAGAAGGTCAGAGAGGAGGTAAATGAGGAGATAGGTATGGGGATAAAACTAGACTAGCTCTCAATGTGGAAGGAACAATTCAGAAGAATCACAAATATCTACAGGAGACAAACTCAGCATGACTTAGCAAAGAGGTGACTTGTGCCCAAGCCAGAATCTAGGCAACCTGGTCCTGCACCATAGAAAAAGGGAAAGCCAGACAACTCCTGCACAAGCTGGGGCCTAGCTTTATCCATCAAACTTGGAACCAAGCAGGCCTAGTCACACCTTTCAGGCATAACAAAGCAGTTTGTTTCAAACCTAAGAAAGAGATTGAGACTGAAAATATGCATAAAAGGGGAGGGGAAAGCCCACCAAAGACAATGAAGAGATATTTTGGACTGAGAGAAGTTCAATGTGTAAGAGCATAAATTCACAAGAATCAAAGAAGTAGAGTCTTGGAGAAAAGTGTCCTGGCCTCATGAAATAGAAAACTATCTGGAAGAAATATTTTAATGAGGAGACATGAAAAACAAATATTGGGATACAAATAAAACAGAAAACTTGTACGTTTGCCAGGGGTGGAAGGTAGCAATTAGATGGTAGACGGTGACACTTATCATTCTTATTCTCTCAATTATCCTGAGTGACACTTTCAGAAGTCTCTTAAATGGATCCAGCCTTTCTGGAGAGCAATTTGTAACTATGTCCAAAGGGCCATAAAACTGTGCCTACCCTTTGACCCAGCAATATCCTTTCTAGGGCTGTATCCCAAAGAGATCATACAAGTGGGAAAAGGGCCCACATGTATAAAAATATTTATAGCAGCTCTTTTTGTGTTGGCCAAAAATTGGAAGTTGAGGGGATGCCCATCAATGGAGGAATGACTGAACAAGTTGCTGTATATGAATGTGATGGAATACTATTATTCCATAAGAATGATGAGCAGATGGACTTCAGGAAAATATGGAAAAACTTACATGAACTGATGCTGAGTGAAGTGAGCAGAACCAGGAGAACATAGTACAGCAACATTGGGAGATGACTAACTTTGATAGAATTACTTCTCAGCAATGCAAGGATCTAAGACAAGTCCAAAAGATGCATGATGGAAAATGCTATCCACATCCAGAAATAGAACTATGGATTCTGAATGCAGATTCTCTCTCTCTCCCTTTTTATTTCTTCTTTCTTGTCATTTCTCCCATTGGTTCTAGTTCTTCTTTATACAATGACTAATTTGAAAATATGTTTAATATGAATGTATTAAATATATAGCCTTTATCAGATTGCATGCTGTCTTGAGGAGGGAAGAAATGATGGAAGGGGGGGAAATTTAGAATTGAAAATGTTATGGGAGTGAAGGTTGAAAATTAAAAATTGATCAATCACTTCATTAAAAAAAGAAGTCTCTTAAGTGTCTCAATATTGTACTCCTAACTGGACACTTATTCTCTTTCATTCAACTGATTTTCTCCCTTCTATCTTTCTTATAACTAAGATTACATTGACACTAAAAGGATATTATTTACCAATATCGTTTATATATTGGTACAGTAATATGCAGAAATGCTGGGGCCTCATAAAATGAACTCTTCTGGTTGTAAAGACAAAGTCATCCAAAGTGCAGCATACCTCCTTGCCTATGCATTTAATTGTCAGAAAGAAATAAGAATACAGCTAGAGTATACCTGTCATTACATCCAGGATATTCTAACAGGTTAATGTGTACTAAGGAGATAGCTCTTGGTCACCCTTATCAGTGGAGATGACCTTGGTTTCCTCACAAGGTGGGAAGGTTTTGAATAAAAGTCTGGCAATAGACTGTCATTCAAAGACCAGCCTCCACCAAAACCACAGAGGTTTGGCACCAGAAAATTGACCAGTAGATGATGGATAAAAATAGTAGACACACATATATTTTATGTACAATAGCTCATGAAGACCATATGTGCTTAGCACAATTCCTGGCACAATAGGAGCTAAATAAATAATGTTTGATTGATATGTTAAGGGATTGTGATCTGTATCAGCAGAATGAATACCCATATTGTTGAAATCAGAGATCTTTTGAAACAAGAAGAATGCTTCATAGATTTTAGTTAGAAGGGACATTAGAGGTCATCTAGTCCAACCCCCTCAATTTTACTGATGAAGAAACTGAAGCCCAGAGAAGTAGTTGGTTGTTGTCAGTCACATTGGTAGTAAATGGCAGAATCAATAATGGAACTCAATAATCCAGCCTTGGACACTTAATACTGATTAGCTGTGTGACCTTGGGCAAGTCACTTAACTCCAATTGCCCTGCCCCTCCAAAAAGCCAAAAAAAAATAATAATAATAATGGAATTCAAATCCTCTAACCACATTCAGTACTCTCTCATTGAACTGCATTGACCACATATAAACAGACAGTGTATAGAATTACTTTGAGTGATAAGGGAAACACAGACTGGTATTACAATTTTATGAATTTGGAACAGTTGACTATATTTTGAAACCATGTTTCTCATAGTCACTATGTACTACCCTAAATGAAGAACTTTATCATTCATAATTTTAATGATGCTTTTCTGGATATTGCAAATATGCTAGTTTTTATTTCCTCCTATCTATAATTTTCTGTTTTGTTTTGTTTTTATGCCTCCACAATAGCTGTCCATGCTCTTACTTATATTTCTAAATTAGTGGTCTGTGTTGGAGGAAGAGGACATCAAAATAAAAGAGGAGGTGAATAAGCATGCAAAAATGAGTCTGGAGATGAATTTCAGAGGGATGTTTGCTGACAAAATTGTGTTGTGGTTTCCCCCCCTCCCATTTCCTAGTTCTTCATCCATAGATAACAACGCCATATGTTTGTTTTTATGGTCTTTACTTTGTCTTTTATAGGATCAGATAAGCAATTTGAATTCTGAAAAGAAAGATCAACTTTTTGCATTTCAGGGGTGATATTAGAACTTCATGGTTGTTTGCACAGTTCCACTTAAAGATCATAATCTTGAACACATCGATGAATAAAAATGTCTTCCCCAAGCCTAGAGCAGTCAAGATAAACCTTGAAATACTGAACTGTAAAGTATTCAAGTGAAAACATCTGTAATATTGGCCTTTAAGTATAAATATCCAAAGTATAAACATGCCTTTATTACTTGAAGTAGGAGACCTGGGTTCAAATTTCATGACATATTTATTAACTAAGGTGATTATACACAAACCATTTAATTTATCTGAACCTCAGTTTCTTTATCTGTATAACAGAGATAATAATCCTTAACTTACAAGTGTCAGTTGGGCCACCCTCTCACTCAGGCATTTCAGGTATCAGCACTGAGATCAATTAAATGCTGCTTTGCTCAGCACCATCAGGCCAAAAACTTGGTATCTCAATGTTACTTTGGGATATTAAGAGAATCAGATTTTTATTGAAGGATTCATACATGTATAAAAATGTTCTGCTTCTTCCATACAGTCACCTCAAGGTCCCATAGTTCCCAAATTCTGAGATGGATTTCACTAAAATCTGGATTTCATTCTCCAACTTGGAGATAACCAGGCACCCCTTGGAGCTATGGCCCAAGGAGATGACTTTAGGACTGAATTTAGGTTTGGGCTTTTATTTATTTACTTATAAACAATAAACAACATGAATAATCCCAAATACATCAAATACCTCACAGCAGCAAAGAATGACTCAAAGTCAATCATGTACCGAAGCTTGACCAATCCAAGGTAAACATTAAGGCTTGACTCATGGGCCCAGGAGAGCTAGATGTTTAACACCTGGGTTGTATAAACACAAGAAGAAACAAAACCAGGGGATACAACAATCCAAAGCAATTAAGCAAAAGCAACCTATTATATACATATTTTAAGTGTTTCCAAAGCTTCTTTTAGTTTCATTGGGCTGCTACCCTCTCTCTCTCGATTGCTGTAAGGGAATCCCTTAGCAAATCTTTAATCCCTCTCCAGACTACACTTCTGACTCTTCACTCAGACTTTTGTCTACTCTGCCCCACTCTCTAC
Source organism: Petaurus breviceps papuanus (assembly GCF_028583685.1). Classification (NCBI taxonomy): domain Eukaryota; kingdom Metazoa; phylum Chordata; class Mammalia; order Diprotodontia; family Petauridae; genus Petaurus; species Petaurus breviceps. The sequence continues at coordinate 82,478,412 of NW_027187419.1, read as the reverse complement.
CCTGGAAAATTCCCAGCAGCTCTGGACTTTCCACACTTACGGTCCCTCCTCCTTCTGATTGTCTGGTTAGGCCTGGAAGCCCCATTTTAAGGAGGGCAGCCAGTTCACTCACCTTCATTTCTCTTCAGGCTACACTCCTGACTCTTCTTTTGCTCCCCATTTTCCCTACAATTTCCCTTTGCATACTTTTATGTCCCCTATCTGTCCATCTCCTTTCCAGCTTCCCTTTATTTCTTATCTTCTACCACTTGAATGTAAGCTCTTTGAGGGCCAGAACTCTCTTTCTGCTTGTATTTGTATTGCCACATGTCTGGCACATGTTAAGCACTTAATATATGCTTGTCGAGATGACGTGACTTTAAAACTATAAAAATATGAGTCATCATTTTTATTAATATTGCTCATAGAAGTATCTTCAAATATTCACATAAAATGACAATGAGGTCCTTTCTTAAAACTTCAGATCTAGTTACTGACCTTGATACTAGACATTCCAGGAATTAATGCCTAATTCCCTGACTTTATTGATGAGAACCAAGGAATACTCCTCAACCTGGTGGTTCACTGCTTTAACTAGCCCTATAGGACACTCAGAGAAATCATGGTTCTCAGAAAGCTCGCTCCCTCTAACTCGTAATTCTACCTCTTCTGTGAGTAGCCACACCAGATTCAGTGGTTCAGGAATGTAACCTATGTGTTCTTATTTGGTTGTTTTAGATATGTCTGACTCTTCATAACTCCATTTGGGGTTTTCTTGGCAAAGAATACTGGAGCGATTTTGTTGAGGTGGGGGCTCTGCCCACCCAAAAACTGTTGGGGTTTCATGATGTGTTGTGGTGCAACTGTCTCAAAGAATTCAGAGTCAGACCACCTCTCATCCAAGTATAGGCATTTATTGAGAATGACACCTCCCATGAAGTGGGCTAAGTTCCAAGAGGAGCCAGAAACTTCAGAGAAAGCAAGATCAATTTTTATAGGGTAAAGATGCAATTATGTAATCAAAATTTACATGGACTAGAGGAATATGATTAATATTAAAAAGGCAGGAGGAGTTTGTTAAGGGATTAGGTAGGTAATGGAGGAGGGGTCCCATCTATGACTCAAGGTTAAACATCCTGGTTGTGCTGCCCTTCAATTAGCTAGCTATTGTGGTTGCCTGATCAAGATAGCTAGGTATTGTGGTCCTGTCTTGAACTGGATTGATGATGTGATTGTGACTGAATATAAGAACACACCTATTTCTGTGGGAATGGGTCTGGGGGCAGTGATGGGATAGAGGCAGTAACTGGGTTCCCACTACATGGACACACCTGCTGTTTCTGTGGCAACTAAGAGTTCAAGGACACACCTGTTGTTCCAGTGAGCAATGAGGCATATATGAAGAAGTTAAGACATGGGCAGGGGGCTAGGTAGGTACAGTGGGCCTATAATGAAGTTAGAATATTGGGACTGGGGACAGCTTTATTAGGATTCTATCAGTTTGTCATTTCCTTCTCTTGCTCATTTTACAGATGAAGAAACTGATGTAAACAGAGTTAAGTGACTTGCCCAGGGTCACACAGCTAGTAAGTATCTGAGGCCAGATTTGAACTTAGGAAGATGAATCTTCCTGACTCCAGGCCAGGCACTCTGTCCGCTGTGTAGATTAATTATAATGATACCCAGAAATACCGGGAAAGCTCTACTCTTTTTTTCTTTTTTGACTGCCATTCAGTAGAGCCACAAAAGCATGGATTAACTCTTTGTGGTCCTTATAACCATGGAAGCAAAAGAAACAGCATTCAAATATATTAAAACAAGTACGATATATGTTGATCACCAATGAGGCAGCCTAAAGTCCACAGGGCTTAGTATAGTCCCTGTCACATAGTAGGCATTTAATAAATACTGATTGATTGATTTTACTTTATAGGTAAGCCCAACATGCAGATGTTTAAGCCAAGCACAATTTGGATACTTAGATTCAATTTCCTCCTCAGCTGATCTTGTAGGACCTAGTAGTCATCCCCGGAGGCCATTCCATTCAAGACTTCAGAAGGACCACATCTAGTCAGTAGAGAAAGACCAACAGGTACTGATTCTTCCACCAACCACTCCCATATTCAGATGCTCTGCACTGGCCATGCCTTCAGACTCTTGCCTTAGCCACATGGCTAATGAATCTTCCCTGAACCTAGACTAGTGAGGACATAGCCTCCTCTACCACACTATTGTAGTCATCACAGAAAAGTGATTACCACATAAGAAGTAGACTTCTGTCTCACTGCTTTCCTTGTCTCTCATTTTTCCTCTGTGTTTGAAAGACAAAATGCCTACTCCCTCCCCACCATCTCCTAGATTATTTCTGGCACAAGCCACCACTGACCTGGCTCTTTGTCTTAATCATTCAAAAATATTTGTTAAGTTCCAACTATGTTTCAGGTGCTATGTAAGAACCCAGGGATATAAAAACAAGAGTAAAATGGGTCATGACTTTAGGGAGACTATAGTCAGGCTGGGAGAAATAACACATATATAGGTATATACAGAATATATTCAATGTGGTTTGGGGGACAATTAACAACTGCTGGAATCACAAAAGTGTTCATGTAGAAGATGGTGCTTGAGCTAGGCCTTGAATGAAAGGAGGGATTCTGAGAGATAGAGGTGAACACTGGTCAACCACCAGTTCAAAAACACAGAGATAGGGGATGAAATATCATATAAGAGTGACAGTAAATGTGTCAATTTGTCTAGACTATAGTGAATGGAATGGAATCATATATACTGAAGCTAGAAGGGAAGGTTGGAGTAAAGATGTGAGAGATTTTAAAACCCAGGTAGAGGAGTTTATATTTTAGATATGAGCAAGAGAGACACACAGGGAAACCGTCTTATGCTTAAAGTCATAGAATGACACACCTTCTGACTATTTAAAGGAAAATATCACTGAATTTTTAAAAAAACTGGGTAGTAAGACAATAATTGTAGGTATTTTCAATGTGTCTCTTCAATGAATCATATAGGTAAATGAAATAAGTTAATTTTCTTTATAGTATATTAGAAAAACAATTATGATAGACCTTTGGTGACATTTTAATGGGAATGTTAAGGGATATGTGTATTTTTCATCATCCTATGATACTTCTACAATAATTGCTCCTGTGGTAGGGTACAAAAACAGACATAAACATAGAAAGTAAAAAGATTAAATGCATAATTTATAAACTATAATGCAATTAAATTACAAACTAAGAAATATGGATGGACTTGGACTAAAGCAGAGATTAAATAATTAGTGTGTCAAGGAACGAGTCATAGAAAAATAAATAATTGTGTTAAATAAAATTATAATTGAAAAGTAAACTCAAATTTGGGGCACATTGCTAAATATTTTTCTTTTATAAAAATGACAATCTCTGAACACATAATAAAGAAAAAAGTCATAAATGAATTTAACATGTAAATAAAAATCAGAAAATCAGTAAATTTACAATCTCTAGATAAAAAATATAAAATTTTAAGATAATAGAAGAGATAAAGAAACAAAAAGATACAAACTACAAACAAAAAGTTGATAAGTAGTACAAATAATTATTTTTAAACCTGAGGAAACCATTAGCTAACTTCAGTTTTTGAAGAGTGTTTAAAGTCAAATTTTAAAACTGGAAGTAATTCACAATAAATGATAGGAAAATAAAGAAAATTATCACAAATAATTAAGTATAATCACATACCCCTAAATTGAAAAAAATAGAACTGGCATGAGTTACAAGATACATATAAAAACATAAAATACCTTCTTGAACAAAATAGGAAATGCAGAATCTAAATAATTCAGTTTTAGAAAAAGAACTTGAACAAAATGTAAATGAACTACTAAAGAAAAAATGAAAACAAATAAACTTTGATCAAGATGTATTTGCAAATTAATTATATCAAACACCTAAAGTACAAATAACTCCCATGCAAATAAAATGTTTTTTTGAAATACCAAAAAGAGATAGTTTAACAAGTTCTTTAAACAAATGTGACCTTGATAGTCAAAACTGGGCCAGGTAATGAAGAGAAAGAAAAAGTTTGGACTAATATCTCTAATGCATATTGAAGTAAGAACATTAAATAAATTAGTACCAAAGAGGATCTGTCTGTCTGTCTCTCTCTAGAAATTATTATAATCAGTCAGAGTGGTCTAACATTAGGAACACTATAAACAGTGATAATAAATATTATGATAAATTATGATAAAAAAGAACATCATATGATTATATCAAGTACAGAAAATGAATAAAATACAGCTCATTTAATTTAAATATATGAAAACATCATAGAAACAAAAAAACACCCTTCTTTAATAAATTTTTTTAAAAGACCAAGGGCAATCATTATTTGTAAGAGAGAAACACTGGAAACTTTAACAATGAGATTGGAAAGAAACAAGAATTATTATTTGAAATAGTATTAGAAACACTAGCTATGGTAATAACACAAGAACAAGAAAATGAGGAGATATGCATAAGTAAAGAGGAGATAAAAGTATATTTGTGGAGGATAGGCTATATACTTAGAGAACATTAGTGAATCAACAAAAAAGTAATTAAGATAGCTTCAGGAAAAGGGCAGGGCAATAATATGAATTTATATTTCTACACATTTTTGGCAGAACTAAAGAGGAAGATATAGAAAAAGAAATGAAACAGATAATTTAAATGCATTAAATGACTGGGAATGTATGTGTCAAGACACATTCAGGATTTTATAAACACAACTATTTTTTACAGAAATAAAAGAAAACTTAAATAATTGGAAACGTTATTAATGGTTATGACTGAATGTCACTAATACATTAAAAATGACAACACTGCCCAAATTGTTCAATTACCTAAGGGATACTTTAAAGAATTAGACAAAATAATAAAACTAATTTAGTAGAATAAAAGGTCAAGAATACAAAGGATATGAGGGAAAAAAATATTAAGGAGGAGGACTTGATAGTAGCACATCTCAATTTGTACTTGAAAGTAATAATAACCAAAGCTATTTGGTACTGGATAAAAATTAGATATCTAGATCAGTAAAATAGATGTGATAAGGAAATACTAGAAACAAATTCCAAAAACAATGTATTATTCAAATATCCCAAGAACACTAACTATCCCAAGAACTTGTGGGAAAAGTAGAAAGCTATCCGGCAAAATAAAGTAGTTTTAGATAAGCACCTTATTTTGAATAACATCACAATTTTTAAAAATTACATTTTAACGAAAAGAAAATGACAGATTAATGATGGGATCATTCTTGAATCAATTTGAGTCGGGAAAGACTCATTCATTAGATCAAAGATAAAAATTAGTACAAAGATTTTTTAAAAACAGCAAAAATTATAACATAACAAAACATCTCTACCCTTACCTTTACAAACAAGATATTTTGATGAAAAATGGGATATAAATATAAAAAAAATCATGACATTTATATAGTTCTTAAAGTTTTGTCTAGCTCTTTACACTTTCTCATTTGATCCTCATGGCACCGCTTTGAGGTAGACATTATTATCCCCATTTTACAGATTAAGAGATTGATATGGAAAGATGTTAAGAGCCATAATCAGGTTCATATAGTTATAAGAATTTGAATTCAGGACTCCTTGATTCTAAGTTCAGTACTCTGTCCACTATATTATTTGCCTCACAAAATACTTTCATTGAGGATTTTAATGTAAATCAATTGTCACAGCAAGATCAAAAGGTCTCAAAAGTTCCTATTTGAAACACCAGTTTAGAATATAAACTCATTTGTAAAATTTTATGGAGAAGGAAGATGGGAGATTTTTAACAGTATCTCCATATAAATAATAGATAAGCAGACAAGGGTTAAACCAGTTTTAATGACTGTTAGTGAGAGGCCCAAACTAAGCAAAGTCATCTCAAGGCCATTTAAGGATGAAAATATAAAAAGGGACAACAAAAATAGAAAAATGGGAAAAATCTTAAGAGATGTTTATAATTTATAACTTTATATGTTTTTATTCACTTTCAAAGATAGCAGAACCACTACATTCAGCTCTCATGTTACTTGTATTTACTCAGAGGAAGCAAAAATGGTGCAAAAGAGAACCAAGATGGGTCAAGAAGCTGAATTAGACCAAGGATACAAAATGGAGTTTGATACTTTGAAGGCACTGAGAGTTTTATTACCAAGGTATCCCAAAGAGAGGAAGATACCAAAAGTGTGGAAAACATTGTGGACCTTAGAAATATGGAAAAAATGTGAATGAGAGCATGAATCATTATTGACCTATATATCTACTTTCCTATCTATATACATTTTTATGTGAATAATATTTTAGGCACCTAAGGTATTTTCCATTTTAGTGTTAGTAGGCAATAGGCAGGCTCTCACAGGTAATATTTTACAGTGGACCATATCTTCACCATCATACAATTATTCGAGAAATGGGTATATAGGATCCCACTGTTTGTTGATTATAAGACAAATTATTTGACTTAGTAAAAGCAAATGCAACCTTGAGAAACTCTCCAGGTTATGTCCAATCCCTAAATTGAAGAATTATTCAAGATTACTTAAATATAGACAACATAGACTTAAAAGAAAACAAACAACTATCTGATCATTAATATAAGTTAAAGCATAAAACCAGAATGTCTATTCATCTTAGGCGTCTCATAGGAAACAGTACAAATATATCTAATGTCATTCAGAGGACAATGAAGAAGTGTATAGTGGGTGTGTGCAGGCTGTAACATATTACAACTAAGGCACCACAAAGAACTGGAGGAAAGAATGCCATGTAAGAAATGTATAATTAAAAAGGAAGAGGGGCTGACCACACGATGAGAATGAGGGATGCTTGTCCCTGGGCTCCATTGGAGTCCCTGGATATCAGGGAATTTTGAAGAAAGCCCACAGCACTGTGGGAAACTCAGAAGAGAGTACCGTGTTTCCCCAATAATAAGACACTGTCTTATTATTCTTTTTGGACAGAAAAATACCAGAGGGCTTATTTTCAGGGGAGGGCTTATTTTAATGAACATTGACAGCAATTTTAATAAAGAGGTAAATGTGTACAAAAAAATGTACCTTTATTCAATAAGCAAATCACTGGGGAAGAACAGGATGATGCGCTCACTGCTGCAGCTCTGATTGGATGCAGCTCAGAGCGCGGCGTGCGTTTCACGGGGGGGGGGGGACGGGACGGTGCATACAGAGGGTACCGTAATGTAGCGTGTAGCGCAGGGGATCACCTTCACTACAGTAGCAATCTCAATAGGGCTTATTTTCGGGGGAGGGCTTATTTTAGAGGAATCTTACACTGTAAGGGGAGGGCTTATTTTCAGGATAGGTCTTATTATCGGGGAAACACGGTATATAAAAGAATTGCCCAGAATTATTAAACATGGATTGAAGGCCATTCACACGTTAGTGAGAACATTCACATAGGTGATACACATGTGATTTGAGTATGTTCAGGGCAAGAGAATGATCCATGAAGCACTAGGGCAGCTGGTGGATTTATTGGATGGAAGTGTTGGAGTCTACATCACACAACTTACTTTCCTTCTGGGGCACTCAGTGGTGCAGTGGATAGGGCACTAGGTCTGGAGTCAGAAAGATTTGAATTCAAATATGGTATCAGATGTGTAATAGTTGTGTGACCCTGAGCAAGTCACTTAATCTGTTTACTTTGGTTTCCTCATCTGTAAAATGGTGATAATAATAGCGTCTACATCCCAGGATTGTTGAGATCAAATGAGATAATAATTGCAAAGCATTTAGCGATATAAATCCTAGCTATTGTTATTATTGTTGATTATCTTTTGACCCAGAACAAAAAGTTAATAGAGTTGAAACCAAAGATAAAAGAGGAGACAGTAAGAAAAAACCTAGAGAGCTCCAATAATTTCCAATCAAAAGACACTGCTAGGACTAGAAAAAGCCATCTTTGCAAGTGATCTTTGCAAGATACCAGAGGACAGGACTTCAGGTACAGGACTGGGGAAGAGAAAATGCCTCAGGTTTCAAATGAGGAAAGAGGGTGGAATCTGTGAGCATGCCATGGACACCTGTAGAGTAGTACTTTATTAAAGAAATGACCTGTGAAATTTAGGAATAAAGGCAGTGATCATTGAAAGCCAGGAAACATTCATCAAGAACACATTAATCCAGATAAACTTCATTTCCTTTTTTTATTTTTTGGAGAGAGTAAGAGCAAGGGGATTTTGTAGATGCCTTAACTGAAATATTTAACAGTAATCTAAACTATCCTTTTAGATAAATCTGAGAAAGGCAGGTTGAGATAATAGGACAATTAGGTGGCTTTGGACCAGATTGTATGACAGTATATCCAAAGAATAATTGTTAATGGGCTAATGTCTCAAAGTAGTATCTCTAGTGGAGCACTTCAGGGCTCTGCCATTGGCCCTGTTCTCATAAACATTTATTAGTGATTTAGGTGAGGGCAGAGAAGGCATGCTGGTTAAATTTATAATTACTCTGAAGCTTGGGGGAAATAGTTAATCATTTGCATGACAAAGTCAGGGTCCAAAAAGACTTCCACATACTAGAAAAATGAGTAGAATCTAATAAAATAGGGAAAATAATAACAATGATAATAATAGTTAAAGTTTATTTAGTGCTAACTATGTGCCAGGAACTGTGCTGAATCCTTTATTAGCTCATTTGATACTTATAACAACCCTGGGAGGCAGGTACTATTATCTCCATTTTGCAGATGAGGACGCTGAGGCAAAAAGAGGTTAAGTGATTTGTTCAGTCACATGGTTGTTTCTGTCTGATGCCAGAATCAAATTCAAGTCTTCCAAACTAAAGGCCTATTCTATTTACTACATACCTTTGCTACTTCTAAGTATACAATTTTATACTTGACTTCAAATATAGTTCACAGACAACAGATGATGAAGGCGTAGCTAGACAAAAGTTTTCATGAACATGATCTGGGATTTTACTGGAAGCAAGCTTAATAAGTCAATAGCCTTAACGTCAATATAGTAGCTCAACAGTCAACATGGCATCCAAAAGAGCTAATTTTATCCCAGAATTCATTGCTGTTGCTGTTCAGTCATTTCAGTCATGCCCAACTCTTCATGACTGTATTTGGTATTTTCTTGCCAAAGATACTGGAGTAGTTTGCCATTTTCTGCTCCAATCCATTTTATATATGGGGAAACTAAGGTAAACAGGGTTAAGTGACTTATCCAGGGTCACATAGCTATTAAGTGTCTGAGGGCAGATTTGAACTCAGAAAGATGAATCCTCTTGACTCCAAGTCCTGTTCTCTACTGCTTCACCTAGTTTTCCCAAGGATTTATTAGGAAAGACACATTATCCAGATTAAGGAAGTATCTAGTTCTACATACTTCACCTGGTCAGAAGAGACATAGAAGGCTGGGCTCTGGGTTTCTTATTTTAGGAAAAGCATTGATAAGCTGAAGCACATATCTAGGACAGGTCAACCAGAAGTATGAAAGGGCAGGGGACAGTATCATAAGAGATTCAATTGAAAGACCTGGACCTAGAAGAAGAGAAAACTTGAGCAAATGATAGCTGTCTTCACGTATTTAAAGTGCCATCATATGGGAAAGGGATTACACTTATTTGGGCCCTAGAGGGCAAAAGGAGGATCAATGGGTAGACTCTGCAATGAGGTACACTTAAATTTGATCTCAGGAAAAATTCCTAATTTTTAGAGTCATCCAAAAATGCAGAATGGAATATGTTGCTTCTTGGCAAAGATTTTCTGGAGTGGTTTGCCATTTCCTTCTCCAACTCATTTTATAAATGAGGAAACTGAGGCAAACAGGGTTAAGTGACTTCCCCAGGGTCACACAGCTAGTGAGTGTCTGAGGCCAGATTTGAACTGGGGTAGATGATTCTTTCTGGTTCCAGGTCTGGAACTCTGTCCACTGTACCATCTAGCTGCCCTAAGTAGAATACATACAGTCATACAAAGGGGTTGATTCCCTTTTCTTGAAGTCATCAAACAAAGATGGGATGGATACTTGGGGAAGGGTGGAGGTGGGTAATTATAGATGAGATTCTTGTTTAGCTATAAAGTTAATTAGACAGTATCTGAGGTCTCGGCCAACCCTGAGGTTCTATCATCAATGGCCTTCTGCTTTGGAATCAGACAAGTGCAAGTCTCTATTTTCACATCCAAATGAACATGCCACAATTGCAGCTCATGCCTACATCAGGGCTCTGAAGGAAGAAACAGACCACTGCTTCCAGATGAAGAGAGCATTTGCTTAGTAGCAAAACTGTTCTGGTATAGAAAGATAGTTCAGGGAGACGTACTGTGGTTTCTGGGCCATTCAGTCAGAGCTAGCAGGAATTTGCAAGTAAAGAGGGCTTTATTAAGCTTCTCTTTCTTCATAATGAAATACTGTTGTCTACATGAGAGGTCTTGTTTTGACATGTAGTTTTAGTGCTCTGTGATCTAAGAGAGGAAGCAGGAAAATGGGACAGTTGGCACAGAAAATAACCATGAAGAAAGTCAGGAGTACTGAGTAAGGAACAGAGAGCTAGACAGGAAACATATCACCTCTCTGTAGATTGTCTGTTGTATTATTGAAGAGAATGAAGAAAGTTAACAGAAAATAATTGGGAGAATCCCCAAGTCAGCTAACTCGCATACCACCATGGAATTCTAAAATCTGAAAGTCTCTTCACAAATTTCTATCGTTGAGTCATTTCAGTTATGTCCCACTCTTTATGACCCCTGCTTGAGGTTTTGTTGGCTAAGATACTGGATCCATTTGCAATTTTCTTCTCCAGCTCATTTTACAGATGAAAAAAACTGAAGCAAAAAAGGCTAAATGACTTACCCACAGTCACACAGATAGTAAATGTCTGAGGCTGATTTTGAACTCACCAAAAACAGTCATCCTAACTCCAGACCTGGCACTCTATCCACTATACCATCTGCTCTGCTGTCTTATTGTAGTGGGCAGGTAACCCTGGTTCTCAAAGTTTATGCTAGTAATGCAAATCTCCAACAGGTTCTGTCATACTAGAAAGTCTTATAAGACAATCTTGGAAACAAAGTTTTGAGGTAGCTGGGTGGGTCAGTGGCTAGAGCCCTGTGACTAGTGTCAGGAAGACACAAGTTTGATCTCCACCTCAGGCACTAACTGTGTGATTCTGGGTAAGTCACTTAACTTCTGTCTGTCTAAGTTTCTCAATGTAAAATGGGAATAATAACATCAGCTACCTTGCAGAGTTGTTGTGAGGATCATATGAGATATTTGTAAAAATAAATTGCCTGGTGCTCTGTAAATGCTTATTTCCTTTCTCTTCCCTTTCCATTTTCTAAGGAGCAGCCTAAGTAAGTATGGACAAGCTGATCATTAGTAGGATGACCACTTAGTTCTGAAAATCACCAAGGAAATCACCATCAGCCATGGAAATGTATAAAAGAACAAAATGTATGCAGTGGGCCTCAGTCAGACTCAGTCGCCTTTGGCATCAATAGTATTGATGGGACAGTGGAGGAAAGTGGGGTAGAGAATGCTAATAGTCACACTGTTTTTAAAAACCATTTAGAAATATTAACTTAGCCAGAGTTACTCTAAATGTGAGATCTTTCTCCAATGACCAATGAGGATACGTGTGCTACAGGAGCTGAATCATATCAGTCTTGACATTTTCACTATAAATGAAACAGGAAGAAAAAAAATGAAGGTGTAACTGAATAGAAGAAAGGTCCAAAGTTTCCCCTTAGAGAGGCAAGAAGGGGAGTTGGCAGAGTTGGTTTTATTGTTCATCCAAAGGTAAGAAGAAAAATCATTTCAGGGGACATTTTGTCATCTCTTACAGCAGAACTCAGTATAAATATATATATATATATATTTAAACTCCAACGACCATGAAGATAGTTGCAGTCAAAAGCAATATAGGGAAAGAGGAATAGAGAAATTCTATAAAAACTTGGTAATTTACCAAATAAATTTAAAACAAACTTCAGTATTTGGTGATTTCAATGCAAAGGTGGGCATAACAGGGATGGGGAATAAACATAAATCAGAAGTGAAGAAATAAGAAAGGTCAGAAGATTTATAGGGTACACAGAAGCTGCGTCCCCATAGTGGTTAAAGCACTAGGCCTGGAGTAAGAAAGACCTGAGTTTAAGTCCAGCTTCAGATACTTCCTAGCTGTGTGACTCTGGGCAAGTCACTCACCCTCTGATTGCCACAGTCTGTTCATCCATAAAATGGGGATAATAATAGGAAAGTCCTCTCAGTTGTGAAGATCAAATAAGATAATATTGGTAAAGTGCTTAAGACAGTGCCTGGAACATAGTAAGGACTACATAAATGTTAGCTATTACCATTATCATTAATAACATATGTTAGTCTTGTTCTTTGAAATTCCTCATTTTCATGTTCACAACTACCATATGTAGTACCATATCTAGTGCCCTTTGTGTGATGTCCATTTTCAATTCTTCATAGACTATCTCACAAACATACAACAAAAGTAGAAAGAAAATCAGCAAGAAAAACGTGGGCCTTTCTTTTTGGAAGAAGTCTTTGAAGGGCTTTGTAATTTCCTGAAAGCAGTTTAGTTCACTCACCTTTGTAAATCTGCACCCAACCTGTTGTCCATTTATACTTATATCTCCCCCTTCCTCCTCACTCTCTTCCTCCTCCTCCTCTTCTTCGTCCTCTCCTCCTCCTCCTTTTCTATCTCTCTGTCTCTCTGTCTCTTTCCCTCTGTCTCTGTCTCTGTGTGTATGTCTCTCTCTCTCTCTCTCTGTCTGTCTCTCTCTTTCCCCCCCTCCTCTCCACTCTCTCCTCTCCCTTCCCCTCTCTTCTTCTCCTCCTTCTTCCTGTTCCCTCCTCTCTCCTCCTGCCTCAAGTATGTATGTGTGTGTGTATACACACACATTTGCATGCATGTATACACACAAAAAAATCCAAAAAATTGCCCATCTAACTACATGTCATGAACAACTAAGTGGCTTTAGTGGAGAGAACACCAGGCCTGGAGTTAGGAAGATATGAGTCAAATCTGACCACACACACTTACTAGCTGTGTAGCCCTGGTCAAGTCACTTACCTTGTCTGCCTCAGTTTCCTCATCTATAAAATGAACCAGAGAAGGAAATGGCAAAGCATTCCAGTATCTTTGCCAGTCAGACATAACTGAAACGACTGAATAACAACAAAAACTGCATATCATAATCTGGGAAAAAGGAAACTCTTTAATCACACACACACACACACAGTTGCACTTAAAATTAAGCAGAAAGAGAAGAGATGGTCAGATTATCTGGGAAATTGAAAATTTCTCTGATGAATCTTTCTTCTAGAAATAAAAGCTCATCATTTTTATTGCTCTGCAGAATTAAGACTGCATATCATCTAGAAGGCAATGGAAAGGCTCTTGGTGAGTGTGCACAGGTGTAACAAATAACAAAGAACTATGAAGAAGCAAAAGGAAAGATGTCATAGGATCATAGAATAATGGAGCTAACTTTACAAGGGACTTCAAAGGTTACCTGGTTCAGTCTCCTCATTTTATAAAAGAAAAAAAATCGAGGGCCACAGAGTTTAAATAACTTACCAGAGTAAAGAAGTAATAAATATTAGAGCTTAGATTTGGTTTTTGTCTGTTTTCCTGTAACAAATATGCATGGAAAAATAAAACAAATCCCAACAGCTGCCATATCCAAAAAAAGACTCCTCATTGGCCCTCTAGAACCATAGTTGGTCAATTAAGGTTATTACATTTTTCAAAAGCTGTTTTTCTTTATGTTGTTATTGGTGTTGTATACATTATTCTCCTGTTTCTGTGTACTTATTCCATATCAGATCATGTCTTCTCAGATTTCTTTGAAATCACCTCTTTTATAACTTCTTATGAAATAATAACATTCCATTCCATTTGTTACAATAATATGTTCAACCATAGAGCAGATGATGGAGACTCCTTTAGTTTTCAATCTTTTGCTGAACAGGTTACCACTCATTGATCTCATCTTTGCCACTAAAAAAAGAGTTGCTATAAATATTTTGCACCTATTTAAACTTTTCCTCTTTAATTTTCAAATCACTTTATTAAAGAGTTTCCATAGTTTAGTGATTTGGAGGCATAATTTTACATTGCTTTCCAGAATGGATGGACTTCTTCACACCTCCACCAACAGTGTATTAATGAGCCTGTTTTCCCACAGCTGCTCCAACATTTGTCATTTTTCATTTTTGTCATCTTTTCCAGTCTGATCTGTGTGAGGTAAAACTTCCGGGTTGTTTTAATTTATGTATCTCTAATTATTAGTAATTTGGAGCATTTAAAAAATTAACTATTGGAGCAGCTAGGTGGAACAGTAAATAGAGCACCGGCCCTGGAATCAGGAGGACCTAAATTCAAATCCAGCCTGAGACACTTGATACACTTACTAGTTGTGTGACCTTGCACAAGTCACTTAACCCCAATTGCCTTGTCTTCCCCCTTCCAAAAAAAATTGGTGATAGCTTAGATTCTGTTATTAAAAACTGCCTGTACATACATCTCTTTAAATAATTCACCAGTAAAGGAATGGGCCATATTTTTTTTTTCTTTGAATGAATTTCTTAAATATTTTGTTTATGATATCAAGAGAAATTTCCTAAAGACTTCCCAATTCAACTCTTTTAAACATCATTGTGATTTTTTTGTCCAAAAAAACAATTTAAATTCTATGTGATAGAAATTGTCATTGTCCATTTTATTTTCTGTGATTCTCTATCCCTCATTTGATCATGAACTCTTTTTGTTATTCATAAATCTAAAAAGGTGATTCTTCCTTGTTTCTCTAATTTGTTTATGATAAGACTTTTATATATGTTATGTATCCATTTTAAAGCTTATCTTGGTGTATCTTATAAGATGTCAGTTTATACTTAATTTCTGGCAATGTATATTGTGGCTTCGGGTCAAGATGAAGAAAAGACCTCTCCTCAGGTATTGAATGCTGTGATGATATTGTAACCTTGTTGTGGCTTAGCGGTAGATGGTCTTTGTGCTCTCCACTGCACCTTTGAGAATGTGTTTGGTGGTGATGGATGGTATTATAATTCAGTTGTGATCCTGGGGTGGAAAACTGTACTTTGTGACTGACCAAATGAATGTACTTTGTTTATGATGGAAACTAATCTCCACTTGAGAAGAGAGACTTTGTGATTGACTAAATGAATGCACTACTCCGGGGGTGGAGTACTGAGGACTTAAAGGCTTTGTGATTGAATTGAGGACTTAACTAAATGATTGAGTTACTCTGCATTTTGATTTTCTCTTTTCTGTGAATGTTTTGCCTTAATTTGTTACTGAATAAATGGAGAGTTACTATACTCCTAATTCTGAACATGGAAGTTGCTTTTGCTTGTTGTTACATTACTCTATTACTCCATCTATCTATTATCACTCTGTGCAACAGAGACAGTGTTGTTTAAAGCTGAGGGATTGAGTTCCAAGGCCAAGAAGACCTAAATTCCAGTCCCATCTCTCATACATCCTTTCTGTGAGACCCTGAGAATTTGATTTAACCTTTCAGTGCTGGAGTAACTCTCTGAGATTAGAAATTGCAGAGAAATTATTGGCTTTTTTGGTAGAAGTTTACTCATGTAGGAGTTACCTATACCACTTAAATCATGAGACCCAGTCCAGTCTCTGTCATAGAGATTAATCTATGCTGACACACAGAAACATATACTCCCATATTCCAAAACCATCCTTTTTACCTCCTAGCATCAAACTGCTAATTAACCTTATACACATACTGTAAAGTTTTTAGTATTATATTTAGCACAGAACTATACTTTTAGTAACTGTTTGTAAAACAGGCCTCTAAGCAATTGTAGTTGCTCTCTTAGTACTCTAAATTTAGGTCATTTCAACAAAAAGCAAAGAAAGATTTCTTTTAACAAGACAAATAAGACAAACATAGGAATTTGTAGGGTTTTTTTTTTTGCTGAGGGTAGGAAGAAGGAGGGGGATGATTTACTCTTGTATTTGTCAAAAAAAAACCATCTTTCAAAGTCAATAGTAAAATTACACATACACACACACACACACACTCCACCACCACCACGATCATTATTGGATTATAAAAGTTAGCATAATGTAATTACCTTTTTAAAACAATTATCTCTGGTTTTGCTTTTGTGAGTAATATCAGATGAGGAAAGGCCACTGATAACTCTTCCCTTAATTAATAGTAGTAGTAGTAGTAGTAGTAGTAGTAATAGTAATTAACATTTGTATAGTGCTTATTATGTACCAGACACTGTGCTGATAGATTTATATACATTACTTCATTTGATACTCCACCTTGAAAGTTTGGTATTTTATTATCCCTACTTTACAGATGAGGAAACTGAGGCAAATAGAGGTTAAGTGACTTGCTCAGGGGCATAGAGCTAGGAAGTACCTGATGCTAGATTTGAACTCAAATCTTCCTGACTCCAGGCCCAATATCTTGTTTAATGTGCCGCCTTCCTGTTGTCATTTATTGCCTCAAGAAAAGTGTCTTAAATGATTGAAAATTTAATATGAAAAAGGAAAAATAAATCAGGGTACGTGGCTCTTCGATGTGAGGTTAGATGACTATTTTTAGAATAGATAAGGCCACTTGCAGTTGGATTAAAATATGTTAATTGACTAAGATTTCTTTACTTAATAGCAAATTACATAAGCCTTGTTTTAATGTTTCATATATTAGTGAGTCTTGAATCTTAAGATGGATTAGCAGACATATTACAAAACAAAACAACCAAAAAAAAAAAAAAACTAGGACAAGACCAAACACAGCACAACCAACCTGACAAATGACCATCCATCTTTGGCTGTAGCACTTAAGTGAGGAGAAACCCGCTACCTTGAGAAACAACCCGTTTTACTTTAGAATAGTTTTAGTTATTAGAACAAGCCGGCAGCTGCACCTTCTGCCCCCTAGGGGCCAAGCAGAATAGCCTATCCATCACCTGTGTCTAGGTCTTTCAAACACTTGAAGGCACAGCTGCACTCCTCTCCTCTAGGCTAAACACCCATCGCTTCTTCAACAAAGGTTCATATAATGTATTTTGGAAACCTTCTGCTGTCCTGGTTTTTCTCCTCTTGCTCGCTCTTTCCTGATTTGTAGTGTCATTCCTAAAACGCAGCGCTTAAAAATGATTGAAATACTTCAGATGGGATCTGACCAGGGAGAGAATAGTAGAGTTGGTATCTGATCACACACAAACAGCTTCAGATCTTAGTGTAGCTTCAGATCCCATTTGATTTTTTTGGCTTCCTATCATTAGATTGAATCCTATTGAGCTAAAATTCCAAGATCTTTTTTGTGCAAAGTCACCTGATTACATCTTCCTTATCCCACACTTGGACAGGCATGTGGTACAATGGGAGAGTGCTGGGGGTGGAGCTACCTCCCAAGGTTGTGGTGAAGGTTGAATAAAATGATAATTGTAAAGTGCTTAGCACAGTGCCTGGCACATAATGAGTGCTTTGTAAATGTTAGCTATTATTATTTCTATAGTTAATTTTTAACATAAGTATGGGACTTTAAATATTCATTGCTATTAAATTTCTGCTTGTTTGCGTCAGTCTATCTCTCCTGTCAAGATCTTTTTGGATCCAGTTCTGCTAATATGTAAGCTGTTAGTTCTGTCTTCCTGTGATTTATTTTAATTTAATTTAAATTAATTTAATAAGAATATCATCAAAATCATCATACAAATAATTGATAAAAATGTTGGGTTGGTCCAAGGATATAAGCTTGCATGCCACTAGAAATTTTTTTTCCAGATTGACATTGTTCTGTCAATCAATATAGTGGCCTGACAAGTCATCAAGTTATAAGTCCACCTAGATGTAGTATCACCAAAGGCAAGACCACTACCCATAAATACACCAAAATCTGGAACCCAAAGATAGGACATGCTTCTAAGCTGGCACCAGAAGATAAGATAATACCTCCAACTAAGTTTTTCCCAATGTTAAATCTGTCATGAAAAATGAAAGTTGAAATGAAAGAAGATAAGGAAAAAGTTTGTCCTCATGGTTTTTAGGCTAGCAATTTCTGAAAGTACAAAAGTAAATCTCCTTGATGGTGTCTAACATGTGTCTGGATGATGAAAGAAACTTAGGCCATCTTAGCATCACCAGAATGAGTGACCTCACTGAAGGGTATGCTTCAACTTACTTCTTTGGAAAGGACAAGACCTGAGGGGTACACATTTTCTTCTACTAATACCTTATTAGGTCAAGGTTAACACATGAATATATTGCTTATATGGTGAAATGGTTAGCACTCTGGACTTGGAATTCAGTGATTTGAGTTAAAATTTCAAAAAGAAGCTCATTTGTTGGATACGTCCTCCAAAACTTCCTTTTCTGGACACATTGACATACAATACTTTAATAAAAGTCCACCCTGGGGCTGAGCTCGATTGACCAGTGAGTACAAACTTACCTAAAGGACTTTATCACCTGGTTCTAGACCATGTTGCATGTTGCTCTCAGAACAGTAATCAAATCAATACTGCCATTGCTTCTGGAAAAAGAATGAGAGTAGAATGCCCTTACAATTTCACTAATCATTCTTATGATGACCTAGACAAAACTTCCTTCTCAGGCCACCATTCTCCCATATTCCTTGTCTCTTGCTTTTGTAACATAAGCTCCATCATGGTACTTGGTTAACTTTGGTCTTTGTATCTGTAGTTCCTTGACAGCAGGAACTGTCTTTCTAATTTCATAATTGTATCTCCAGCAATTAGTGCAGTGCCTGGAACATAGTAATAAATACTTGTCTACTATTGAGTATGGATGCATTGTGACTACATGGTAGTCATACTTAATGTTTTAAAAATTCATTCATTCATTCATTCATTCATTCAATTTACCACCTACATTAAAGGGTTGTTGCCAGGAGGTCCTTCATAAATAAATTGTGTTCTGGTAAGAACAACATGAATATATTTATTATTATTAATATTACTATACCCATTACATGGACAGAGGGCACCAAGTCCCTGGACAGTCACTGAAGCACATCTCTGGAGTGATTACTACAGAGTGCTTGCTATAGAGGTAAACAAATGCCATTTTCAAAACGAAGTCCCCCTCATTGCCAGAAAAGCCTCCTAAATTGTCTGCAGCTGAACAAACATGGGAGCCATGCCACGTGGGAGCACCAACAGAAGACAGCCTGGCACTTATAACTTTGACTTATCAGTCATTGCTCTAAATCATAGCATAGCTGTCATCTTGCTAGCCTAGTTGAGCATGTCTATTTTTAGCCATTAGTCATGTTCTCTATAATACCAGCACTTCTGGGCCTGGAACGTTAGAGATTTGATCACAGTTTAAGGCTTGTGTGTGTGTGTGCGTGAGTGCGCGTGTGTGTGTATGGGAAGTAGGGGCAAATTTTAACAAAATTCCACCTGGCTGCTTTTGAGCTTCCAAGTTTGAGAGAAGAAAATTGGTGTTGGCATGCTAAGACTTTTCCAATGTAAGTATCAAACATATGTTATAGGAATAACAGGCAGGGGGCGGGGGAGAGGGGGAGGGCAGAGTATAAAACTAGTTTCATACAGAATATTTACTTGTTATTCCAAGTAACAGTTTTAGCTGCATATGAATCACGAAAGCATGGGGTCATAAAAAGTATAAAATCATACAGGTTCATGGTCAGTTCTATTTGAGAATTTGAAAGACCCTAACAGAGTTAGGAGAAGGTTAGACAAAAGTCATTAAAAGGTTTGTAACTTGTGACTGCTATGTTATCGATAATAGAATGCTCTGACATTAAACTACAAAATTAACCAGAAGCCACACATTGGGCCTAGATACACAAACCATACAAAGCACTTCTGCTCCCAAATAATTCAAACAAATTATTTAGTTAAAAGGAAGAGGGGTTGGAAGTAATTGTTTTGAATATTTGTGTTTAAAATAGAAGAGCAAACATCTGTATTATAAAACTGTTTTGAAGACAATGTAGATAATGTGGAAACAGAAGCCAAAGAACATTAAGGCCTATTTGACCAATCAATGCATAACTCTGCCTGTTGCTGTTGAAGAGTATTTTTAAAGGAATTCATACATTGAAGGTGAATTGGGGTGGGGGTGGTTTTTTGTTGTTATTGTTGTTTTATATACAGCATCTTCTGCCTCCTGTTGATCTGGAATTATAGAATCTCTGTTTGCATCTTGACTCTGCAGGTGACTACTCTCTGTATGCCCTCAGACAAGTCATCATCGCTAGACTTCCCTTTCCTTTAGATTTTCCTTTATGTAAAATAAGGGAGTTTGACTGTATGATCTCCTTCTAGTGCTAAAGCAGAGGTTAATTTTTTCTGCATGTCATGAACTC
The DNA here is from genome assembly GCF_028583685.1 of Petaurus breviceps papuanus. NCBI lineage: Eukaryota > Metazoa > Chordata > Mammalia > Diprotodontia > Petauridae > Petaurus > Petaurus breviceps. The sequence continues at coordinate 82,458,038 of NW_027187419.1, read as the reverse complement.
TTCTGGCAGTCTGGTGAAGCCTATTGGCCTCTTCTCAGAATAATGTTCTTAAATAATTGAAGGAAATGATAAATTTCAGTTAGAGGTTAGTAAGAATAAAGATGTATTTTTTTCTCATTCAAGTTCATTGTTGCCCTGAACTTGATCCATGGATCAATGGAATGTAGGTTGAGAGCCCCTGCTCCAGGCTTTCCTTTATATAAAATAAGACTATTAGATTGGATGGATCTATGAGTCTTCATCTAGTTTCAATGGTACCATGAACATCATGTGAAAGACTAGAGATTTCATGGAAGACAGATTACCTTGAGAGGAAAGACCACTTTGCCTTTCTATTTCTATCCATGGGACTTAGAACAGTTGTTTACAAGCAGTAAGCATTTGATAAATGCTCATTCATTCAGTTTTTCATAGAGAAGTCTTGGAGTAGCAACAGTTTTGACCTTTTCTGAAACTTGGACTAGACTACAGTATCTAGGCTAGTTCAGAAAATGGTGCATTTGAAGTTTTGTTGCATGAGATGACTGACTAGACTAACCCCTGACCTCAGATGCATTCATTCTAGGCTAGAAAATTGGGCCTACATAGTTTGAAGGACTATCACATTAGCACTGGCAACCCTGGAGAAAAGCATCATGTCAAGTCTGCAGGTCAGCTACACCATATATTCCCATGCACTAAACCTACTTTTAAATACTTAGAAGAATACCTCAGCAAAGGCAAATATCTATATTTAATATGGCCCCCTGTTCTGAATTTCCTCTCTGGGACTGTGTTTGAAGGTATTTGATTAGTTTTGGGAAAACAAATATTCAAAGGATTGGAGATAGCTTCTCCAGCAGTGTTCTGTGAGATTGGGACACTGGAGCCATTTATTAGAGGCTGCTATAGGGTCTTTGTAGATGCTTCAGACCAGATAGTTGGGGAGAAGGGGAAGCATGTCAGCTTTTTCTCTGTCATCTACTACTTGTACAGCAAAGTACTGTTAATAATAATTTAAATGCTCTAGTTGTCAGTCACTGCTCTTTCTTTGTAAATGTTACCCATTTCATAAATAAATCAAAACCTGCAGACCCTAGGTTTTCAGAAACTTGAATGCTTTTGTTAAAATTGTATGAAGCAAATTCACAAACACATGATTTATATTATCTCAGCACAGCACAGGAGATGATAGAATATACTATTTAAATTAACTTCTCTCCCAACAAATGAAATCAATTCTGTTCTTAGGGTACTTTTCATCTGCCTTTTGTCTTGTTGCTGAATCTTTTCTATTTCTCTCACTCATTCATCTATTGTGCCCTTTCCTTGATCTGATAGCATTAAACATATAATTAAGTCATAAAGGAGGGAACTGATGAGTATAGCAGATGGTAATTGCTTCCAACATTTGAATGAAATGATATGCATTGCTACAATTTACAGCTCTCGCCTCATATTTTATTCAGGAACCTTTTATCTCTTTTCCTGCAGAATTATTCTGCAATAAATTTAGACATCTTATCAATAGCTTGGTGATAGTAGCAGAAACAGAGGAAAACTGAACTTTGTGCATCTTAATGTTTAAAATAATTTTCTACAATAATTGAATTATCTAGCTGAGGACATCATGTTGAGAACCTGGATAATGTCTTCACTTTTTCAGGGCAACTCTGTGATTAAAGACAGAATGAGACTCTTTACAATTATAAATTGTTGGCCAGGGAGATTGGAAACCCAATAGGAAGCCTTTTTTTTTTCTCTCCCCCCCCCCCTCCCCTTAGGTGATATTTTGCTCCACACATCCAGTCAAGTATTCAGGGTAAAGGGATTGTGAATGAAACTTTGCTGGGTTGTGTTCAGAGAAGGGATAATCATACCCTACCATTGAAATTTCCTCAGAGAAATTTGGGACTTCCCATTTCCAAGTATACTTTATTTCTCTCCCTGGACTTATTTTGTTACCTGGGATCTTATCTTTGCTAAATGCTGATATGCCTTGGAAACTGCTTATAACAATAATTCTGTAACCTCTTGGAGGCCTTTAGAACATTTTGTTATTTTGTCAATTCTGGTAAAAATGAACCCAAACTAAAGTTATATTACATAAATATCACAAATTACGTGAAGTCAACTTATATAAACTAGTCATATTACATAAATCAAGCTCAGTGTTAAAGAATATTTTTAACTGAATCCATGTCTATCTGAGAAAAAATGAATTCTACCATCTGACATTTGTTTAGTTATGATGTTCCCCTTTGCTGCCATCCCCATTATTTTTATAGAGTTTTTTGGGGAAAGGACAATAGTCCCTCTTCTGTTATTAGTCTGGGTAAATGTGAACATTTCAGGCTCTGAAGTCTAAACTCTATGTGGAGGTTAAACTATTTCAGTTAATCTTGCTCATTTTCACCTGCTGGACCAATGTTTTAATTTCAGCTGTGTGTATAATTAAGGAATATTGTTACAGTATTACTACTTCAAATGAGAGCTATCACGATTAGCTGCCAAACGGGATGAATCATGTGACACAAATATCAGAACAATGTAATCCATTTCTGTAATTAAAAAAAAAATCACTGTCTAGGTCTGCCCCAGACATAATGACTATTTAGACTATGTAATATATGACTATGACATAGAATAGAATATAGCTTTGGTGTATCCATACCTCTTCTTCTTCCACATCCCCTAACATATATCCCCTAACTCCACAATCTCCTATCATTCCATCAGCTAGCTGTCAACTTTGTTGTCTTGTTCAGGAGTGTCCAACTCTTCATGGCCCCTTCTGGGGGTTTTCTTGGCAAAAATACTTGAGTGGTTTATAATTTCCTTCTCTAGCTCATTTTACAGATGAGGAACTCAAATAAACTGGGTTAAGTGACTTGTCCAGGGTCGTGCAGCTAATTAAGTGTCTGAGGTTGGATTTGAACTCATGAAGATGAGTCTTCTTGATTCCAAGCCCAAACAGTCTAAGTGCCATCTAGCAGCTGCTTCCATGCTGTTAACTAAACCTGGCTAACTGTAAGCAGAGAGTTTATTTCTTCTAAAGGTATTAGCATTTTAATAGGAATCACTTGAAGACTGGAAATCCTTGAAAATCTAAAAGAATGAATCTTTATTGGAAGAATTTCAGGTACCATAATAGAAAAGGGGAGGGCCAGTCTCTTTCTTCCAAGGATAATATAGAGTCAGTCCTGCCTATATTGACCCACTTCAGTGTTTGATTTCCCATATTTGTTCGCTTTATAAGGGATCTGGGCTGAATGCAGGAAGTTAAGTTTAAGTTAAAGTAATTAGACCAGAAGAAATTGCCTCCAGACTAGGGTAGAGAACTACATTCTAAAATGTAGAAGTTTTAGTTGAGGGAGGCAGCTATGTAATGTAGCAACCAAAACACTAAAACCAAAACCCCAGCAAGATTGAAACCAGAATTTGATCTTTACGATCAATAATTTAGAGCAGGGGCTTTTACTTTTCTTGTGCCAATGATCTCTTTGGGAAGTCTGGTGGGCCTTATGGACCCCTTCTTAGAAAAATGTTTTTAAATATATATGATAAATAAAGTATGTAGGACTGCAAAGAGAACCAATTAATTGCACTTAAATACAATCATAAAAAAAAACAACCAACCAACCAACACATGGATCTCAGGTTAAGAACTGGTTTAAAGCATTTGGAATCTTATATCAGCAGAGCAAGACTTGATTTTAGCACCTGGTCAGCAAGCAGAAGCTAGTTGACAGTAGATAGTAGATAGTAAATAGTAGATCGTAGATCATAGATAGTAGATAGTAGATAGCAGATAATTGATAGAGTTGGTCTGGATTCAGGAAGACCTGAGTTCAAATTTGATCTCAGCCACTTTCTAGCTGTGTGACCCTGGGTAAGTCACTTAACCCTGTTTACCTCAGTTCCTCATCTTTAAAATGAGTTGGAGAAGGAATGGCAAACTACTCCAGTATTTTTGCCCAAAAAACGAAACAAAACACCCAAAGGGGTCACAGGGAGTCAGACTGAACAACAGCAACAACCAGCAAATATAATTATTTTAAAATAAGAAGTAATCAGAATGTTGATACATCTTTCTTCCACCATTCAGGGGGCTGTCTTCTGGCCGATCTTCTCCTAGGCTCTGAGCACAACTCTAAAGCACAATATTACTAGCTATAATTCCACCCATCTCTCAAGTTATCACAGAATATAGAATGATATCATGGAAGGATTGTTGGGTTTGGAGTCAGAAGATTTGGATTGAAATTAGAAATCAGCTACTTACTATCTGCGTAACATTGAACAAGTCAACTCATTTCTTTGTTCTGCCATGGATGACCTAGAAGGTTTCTGCCCCGTCTATGTGGAGATATTAATAGCACTTACTTCCTAGGGTTATTATAAGGATCAAATGAGACAATTATTGTAAAGTTCTTATTATAGTACTGACACATAGTAGGCACTGTATAGATGTTAGCTATTATTATTATCTTTTATCCTGTTGCAAAGTAGCCATAATTCCAAACAAGTATGACTCAATTGATTTTAATTTTGATGTATGATATAGTAGAGGTTAGAAAAAATTTAATTACCTCAAAGAAAATGAATGAAGGTGAAGTAGTTTTGTTCAAATAATAATTCCTCTATCCCCTCCAGTAGTCATCCCCAATAATAGGACTTGCTAGTCCTTCCTCTTTGGGTGGCTTGACTATATTATTTTAAAATAGGCCACATTTTATCTGTATGCGCCTCCCCCACAATCTAAGGGGGAAAAATTCAAATGAGTATAGGTTGTAGAAACATTTCAATGTTCAATCACTTCTGTTCTGCATTCACCTTATTTGAAAGGACAAGAAGCAGAAGAAATGTTGACAGACAGAAAAGAAATTAGCTTTCTTTAAGCATAATTAACAGTGAAAGGGGAAACACTAGAGAGGTCTTATATTAGCCAACCTTTGAGCTTTTGTGCCCTTAAAAAATAAAACAATGGGGGTCCTAATCATCTTCTACTTTGGTATAAAAAGGTTCCCCCCTTTTAAAATTTCCCAACTAATTTCACAACCCCAGGGGAGGAGAGAGGTAGTCAGAATTCTCTTTCAAAACTTTGAAAGTTTTAACCCTGTTAGTTCTGAAGGAAGTTTTCTTGGCTAAATTTTTTTAAATGTACTATAAACTCATGTTACCATGTAACATTATAGAAGAACAAAGGACGATGAGCATAGTATGAATTGTTAATTCTGGAGAAAATTGTGTGTTTTCAATTTCTAAGAAAAATGTATCACAGAAACATAAAATAAACCCACTCCCTTTTAACGTACAACACTTCTCTTTTTAAAACTGTCAAAATTAGGAAGTATGACATAGTAGGAAAAATGGGATTTTCATCATTAAATATTTCTGCTTCCTTTGCAATTTAAATATATTTTACATAGATGAATATCTGAAATACAAAGTATATATAATTATTTAATGCATATTTATGAATAGATATGTTATACATATATGAATACATTTTTAGATACAAAGATATAAAACTGTGTGTGTATGTGTGTATGTGAAAATTTAAGGTGGGGTGGAGGAGGTTGAATAGGAAACATTTAGAGCTAAATTTCCTCCTTTGACTAGTCCAACTGCATGTGCCTAACTCAGCATTGATGGGGCTTGGTCCTTTGAGGAGGCTGAACTTTTTTCCTTGATCCCTACTGACCTTCAGTTACTCAGCATTTGTTTTTTAGCCTTTTGAGATGACAAAGCGTCTGTTTCTTTGTTGGTCACTGATTAGGAAGAGCCATTACTCAGTGAACCCTTACAAAAGAGAGTGACTCAGGTGTCTTCCTTCCACTCTCTTAGTTACATCCATGTGTATTTCTGAAACTTGGGGTACATAAGGGGGAGAGGGTAGCTCTTCTATCTCCTCCTCTGGGCTGATGGCTATCATAAGCAATTGGAAGCTGTGTGGGGTATGGTGAAGACCCATCATAGAATTTAAGGCTGGGCTTTCAATTCAGTTTTTTCTGTGAAAACAAGCTGTTAACCCAGGAGTGTTCCAGGAGAAAGCATGGGAACACAGGATGTAAGCACATCTGCATGTAGTGTACTGAATCTGTGGGATCATCATGCCTGCTTGTTCTCATAGGACCATGAGTGAAGTAAGTGAAAGCATTCTCATAAAATGAAGACAGTGCCCTAAACTGGAGCTGGGCTTCTGCTGCAAGCAAGCCTAAATTGTGCTTTCTTGGAAACTGAAAATGAAACTTAATCCTCCCCTGCTATCACCCACTACCAAATAAGGTATTAAATGCTTTCATCGGTTTTCATTGCTTGAAGGTTGTTTCCTTGTTCCTTGTATAGGGTAAATTTCCAAGCTAGATTGTGAGGCTGAGCTCTCAACCAATGAGGGCAAGGTCAGTGGGAGGGGTTGTCTGCATTAGGATACACAACCTCATTTTGCTTTCTGTAACCTCTCTCCCTCCACTGGTCTGTCCTGGTGGAGGCGATGCCCGTTTCTTACAAGAATTGAATAAATCCTTTTTGTTCCTACCTTGAGAAGTCTCTGAGTTCTTTATTTAATTTTGGATAGGTGTTTGTAGCACACCCAGGATGGCTGCTAGCACAGGTTCCTAGATCTGTTTTTCTAAAGGAAAGTGACTCAAAAATGGGTTAACAATCTTGCTTTAATCAAACATATGTCATTTACCTAGTTCAGGGGGAAAAGGTCAGCACCTCGAATTTCAGAAAATACAAAAAAGTTACAAGCAGACATAGAAACACATCAAGCAGACAGGCTTCCAACTGTCTGACCATTATATCCAACCAACATCTAAGTTTTCAAAGTGTAGGGGAGGGGACAATTTGGGGCAGAGCTCAATGGCTGCCCAGAATCTCATCTGGTCACATCACACAACACTTCTCAAAGTGAGCCCCGAAACAAAACCTCACATCAGGGTATGTATAGCCTTCTCCTGGCTCAGAGAATGTCACAACCCTCTTGACCCACTGCCTAATCACAAAGTATCGAGGTGTGGGCATTCCTGCAGAACAAGCCTCCCACCATAGGCTCCATGTGACCACATTCAGCCTATTAAGGGACAGAGTATATTTTCAAATCAGGGAATGTTCTCAGAGTCACTTAAGCCTATCAAAGGACCCAGGGGCAGGGAAGATCTTCGGATTCCCATTCCCATAACAGTGTTTTAATCCACACAGAAGTTAACTGTCAAGTGAGCCTGATCCTGGGTTTGCAGCTGCTCTTCACCGTTTGTGATTTTTTAATCTTGGGTAAATTAGAATTGTTCTCAGATGTCCAGGCTTGGAGGCCCCCTTGTGAATTCAAGAATTCTGAGTTCCTGAGTACTTTGTTCAGAGCTGACAATAAGGGAAGGAGTTCAGACAACAATTCGAAAACTTCTTGGAGAAGATGACTGCTAGCAAAATGGGTCTAGAAGACCCTGCCTTAGATTAATAGAAGAGAGGAACTGGGAGCTTTTTGGACCTAACAAGCTGAGGCATGTGAGGAAAGGGAGTGAACTCACTTTTATTAGAGGTCAGGCTATTATGGGACTAAACCCTTTTAGGAGACATGCCTAGTACAGAGTTGAGAGCAAGTGGACATAGTGCCCCAAACCCTCAGGGCCCAATAGTAGATTTTAATGCCTATAAATAAAACAAAATCCTTAGTATTTCCTGCATACCAAATACTGAATCAGAAGCAAATGCATTCAAGAAATCATGTAGAACTGGATAATTTGAGAAAAATAAGACTTTAAAAATTGGAGGATAATCACTAAATTTCCATACTCAAATTAAATACTTTTAATTTAAGTTTTAATTTTAATTTAATTTAAATACAATTTAAATACAAAGCCAACCTTGTAAACACAAACACATATTGAATAACAAGCCTGAAGAATGACTTAATTTACATTCAGAGGCATAAGGAAGCAACCCTTAACCAGAAAAGAATTTGTTTCTATATTTGAATACCAAATCTTCCCCTTTTACCCATCTGCCCCCTCCTTTATCACCATATATTGTTATTTACCACTAGGCTTAATACAATACAGTTTTAACATTTTAATTGATATGCGAATTAAAAGGTCTCATAATATTACCACACACACAAATTAAAGACAAATATCAAATATCTGTATATCAATCCACTTTGTGGATAGCCCTTAAACACTTTTACATTTCTTTATAGTTTCTCCCAATCCCCCAGTACCACAGGCTTTCAATTTCTGGCCAGTTTATGCCCATTGATTAATAACTAATTTTAATAACAGAATTGTAGGATGTCAGAGGTCTAACCACTAGTCAATGAATGAATCCTGCCTATAACATCTCTGATATTTAGTCACTCAGCCTCAATTGGAAGGATCCCAATGTTAGCCTTTCCAGCGTGCTGGCAAAGACAATATTCATAGAAGCAGAATATTACAGTTTTGATTGTTCTAATCATTAGGAAGTTTTTTTTTTATCTTGAGGTGAAATTTGCTTCTGTGTTATTTCTATTCATTGCTCCTTATTTAGTACTTTGGGTTCTGCCAGAAAAAATCTAATACTTTTCTTATATGACTGACAATCCTTTAAATATTTAAAGGCAATGATCATCTCCCCTCTGCCTTTTCCAGAGTGCAGAGAAACATCATCAGTTTTTACAACCAGTCTTCATATGACGTGGTCCCTAATCCTTTCAAGCATCCTAGTGATCATTCCTAAGACATGTATCAGCTTATTGGTGTCCTTCCTAAAAATGGCACCTAGAAATAAAAAATAATACTCCAGATGTGGCCTGGCCAGAGCATAGTATAACAGAACTATTACTTCCCTTGTTTCACTCACTAAACTTCTGTTAATCCAATCATTACTCTAATTTGAAGTTATAGTTAACAAAAACCATGACATCTCTTTTTTCATATGGAGCCTCCTTTCAGAGTTCCAATACACACCAGGATATGCTAAACTTATACAATTTATTTTTTGAAATTAAAATGCAGTATTTTACATTTATTCCTTTTAAATTTCATCATATTAGCATCATTTCATCATTCAACCTAAACAACAGAGATAGATACTCCTTGGATTAGAACTGACTTGTCCATATCTTCAATGTGTCAACTCATTACTTCTCCATTCTCCCAATCAATTCTCCCACTTCAAGAAATTTCAAAGCACCATCACTCTCTAGCTTCAGGCCCTAACCAGGCTGTGCTAGATCAGTGGTGACTTCTGTTGTCTCACTCAAACTCTATCTTCACCACCTCCTTTCTTTGCCCTTAAGGGAAAGATGATCTCCATCTTTCATGTCTTACTTTATTCATATTATAGTTAATTTTATTTGATACCATAATATCTAACATATCTTTAAAAATAATCATTTTGCTCCTTTCTCCTCTCCAACATCAGCCTTGTTATTTCAGGAAAAAATATTGACCCCTTTCCCTTTTTCTGTCTAGTCTTTTTTTTGTTGTTGTTCATTTCTGAGTTAAAAACAAAAACAAGACTCCTACTATGACTGATTAAGCACAAGACCAGTGTAAGAGATAATTAGGAAGCATTACGAGACAATAAGAAAAACACTGGCTCATGGAAGCAAAGGACCTGAGTTCAAATCCTGTTTTGATTTTTACATGACCTTGGTCAAATAAATAACTTAACCTCTGCATGCTTATAAAATGAGAGATTATGACTAGATGGCCTCTGAGGTCCCTTCTTAACTCTAATGATCTTAACTCTATGATCTTATAACCTTTTACTCCAGTGTCAATGAATCAGTTGATCAATTATTGAACCCATAGATCCAGAGCTGGAAGGGAGAGCTCACAGGCCATGTAATCAATTTTAAAGATGACCACAATAACACCCAGGAATATTATGTGACTTTCTGACGTCCCATAATTTTAATGCCTTTTCTCTGATGATTATTTTTAATCTATTCAGTATATAGTCTGTTTGTACAAAACTGTTTGCATGCTGTCCCTCTCATTAGACCAAGAGCTCCTAGACAACAGGGACTATCTTCTCCCTTTCTTTGTATGTTCAGGACTTATCACAGGTCATGTCACATAGTAGGCACTTTATAAATGGTTACTGACTGACTGATTGCTCAAAGTCATATAGGAGTTAAATATCAGAGACAAGATTTGAACCTAGGTCCTCTGACTCAATAGTTTATATGTTTGTGAACAAGCCTTCTTAAGACTTTATTAAGTACAAGATGCTGATCTAAGTTCTGGGAATACCAGGACAAAAGTGAAATAGGCTCTGGTCTCAAGGAGTTTACATTTTACTGGTAGAAACAACATGCATATATATAGATGTATGTATATGCATATACATGTTATTATATTAGATTTATATATATTTACATACACATATATCTGTATGCATGTATTATACAGAGTATATAGGAAATATGTACAAAATTAGCATATTAGAATTTTGAGACTAGTATATCAACAACTTGGGTTGATTAGAAAAAGACTATATAACCTAAAATACAGGTTCACTCTTGTCGCTCCCCTCCACACACATTCAATAAGCTCCAGTGGCTTTCTATTGCCTCCAGAATCAAGTACAAAATGCTCTTTTTGTCAGAGCAAAAAATGGTATTTTCCTATTTTTCTGGTCTTCTTATACCTTACTCCACAAAATACATGCTTAAATCCCGTGACACTGACCTGCCAATTCCTTGAACTCCATTTTTGGGCTCCTGGCATTTTTTCTGACTGTCCCTCATGCTTAGAATGTTCTCCCCCCTCTACTTGGCCTATAGACCTTCCTGGCTTCCTTTAAGCCAATAAATCAATAAACAGTTATTAAGCACTTACTGTGTACCAGGAACTGTGTGCTAAGGGTACATAAAATGAGAAAAGCCAGTCCTTGACCTTAAGGAGCTCACAATATAATGGGGGAGACAAACTGTGAACACATATGGACAAACAAGCCATATACAGGATAAATAGGGACTAATTAATAGAGGGGAGGCAATAAGATTAGGAGAAATTGGGGAAGCTTTTTCAGTAAAAGATGAGAGTGTGGTTAGGAGTTGAGTAAATACTGGGAACCTAGAGATGGAGTGTCTTGTGTAGGAACAGCTGGGATGCCAGTGTTATAATATTGAAGACTACCTGCCAGAGAATAAGGCAGAAGATTGGAAAGGCAGGAATAGACTAGGTCATGAAGGGCTTTGAATATCAAGTATTTGATTCTGGAGGCAGTAGGAAGCCACTGGGGCTTATTGATTAGTACGTGTTTGTGTGTGTGTGTGTGTGTGTGTGTGTGTGTGTGTGTGTGACATCATCAGAACTTCACTTTAGAAAAATCTTTTTTGCAACTGAAGGAAGAATGGACTAAAGATGGGGAGAGACTTGAGGCAGGCAGACCCACCAGTAGGTTATTATTGTAATAATGCAGATGTGAGGTGATGAGGGCTGTTACTAGAATGGTGGTGATGTCAGAGGAGAGAAGGGGGCATATTGCAGAGATGTTGCAAGGGTGAAATTGACAGGCATTGGCAGCAGATTGCATGTGGGGGCAGAATGAAAGGAAGTAAAAGCCCATATTTTACTGGAAGCCTTCCTGTACCCCTTTTAATTATAGTATCTTCCCTCTGTTAATAATTTCCTCTTTATGCTTCATATTATTTATAGCTTATAGTTATTTGTATGTTGTTTTCTCTGTTTGATTGTAAATTCCTGGAGGACAAGGGACTGTCTTTTGCCTCTTTTTGTATTCCTAGGGCTTAGCACAGTGCCTGGAACATTGTAGATGCTTAATAATATTTATTGATTGTTTGATTGATTGGAGTGCATGCTGTCACGAGAAATAGCCAGTACAGGGGCACAGACAGAGAAGGGAGATGGCATGTCATATGTGCAGAATAGGATGAATGCCAGAATAACAGCTGACAGAGAGGAAAGAAAAAAATGTATTTGAAAGTTTTAAAGGTATGAAGGAGCCAGGTCTTACAGATGCTGATCCAAATGTTAAATAGAGGTATTTCTGCTTGATTCTAGAGACAATAGGGAGCCACTAGAGTTTTCAGAGCAGGGGAGTGACATAATTAGGCCTGTGCTTTAGCAAACTCATTTTGGTAAGTGAGCGGAGGATAGATTGAGTTAAGGAGATCCTTAAGGCAGAGACACCCAAAAGGAAGCTCTTTGGATAGTCCAGGTGAGAGAAGGGAAAGTCCGGAACACTATAGTGTGTAGTAGCTTTATGGGGAGAGAAAAGATTATCCATTCAACAGGTCTTGTGAAGCTAGAAATAGCATTTGACAACTCTTTAATGGGTTTTAAGTTTTTAATTAGATATAATAAAGAACCAGTTGCATTTATTAAGCACCTTTGTTACACAGAGCATTGTACTAGGCAGTAGGGCACTTTCAGGCATTAAATATGAAATGGTCCTTGGTCATGGAGCTCCCAGTCTTGTGGAACCACACAACACAAACAACAGCTGTAAATGAATCAATCACCCCACCCCACTTAGCCCCAATATCTGTATCAGGTGATCGTACCTCTATTTCATCAATCACCCAATCCCACTTAAGGTAAGTATGAATTAGGTGTGAACAAAGGTGAAATATCCATATTGAAACAATAAATCCAACAAAGGGCATCAGACAAGGTTTGAGAAGTCTATAATCAGTTAAGGGAAATATATCAGGCACAAAGTCCTTAGATTTTCTTGACATTGCCAGGGATCCAGTGAAACCTGATTCCTGTATATGGGTTATCCCTCACCTTTGTGAAATAACCAGCCTCTCTTTTCAGGTCATATACTTCTTTGATGGTATTTACATTACTTCTTATTGTAATTCCTTTTATGTTGTGGCTTGAAGCTTGCTTATGCATATCACCTACCTCCCTATTGCCTCCTCTGTCCCCCCCTCCCCCGGGCAATCAACACTTTAAATACTTGAGAGATTGTAGTGTCCCATCATTTGCAGCCCTACAATGTCACTGGAAGAATATTGGTATTAAAAATATGGGTTTTTATTTCAAGGGGGAGTTGAGGAACATTAAAAGAGCTTTGCAGTTTTTCAAAGGCAATACAGCTCACTCTCCTCATCCTGTTCAATTCTGATGTTATACATTGTAAATTTATAGTGAGTAAAATAAACTTGATTCCATGCCTTTCTATCACAATACTTAATAGCCCAAGAGCAGGAGAGGAGGATCTAATGGTGACATGGACAGGTAGGCAAGGGTTTCCTGGGCAGTGCCTAGATGTGGGGGCAAATCAATGGAATTTCAAAATTCAGTTTCCTAGATGTGGTTGAATTGAGATCTATGACATGACTATACTGTATAACTTCAATGAAGTGGAAATGGAGGTGGTCGGAGCTGAGGATCTTGAAGAAATGGGATGTCACAGTGCCAGCATTCAAAACAAATAAAAATGACTTTTATTCAATTAATATTGTATCTTGTTTATTAAAAATGTTAATATTGCAGTACTGTTGTTTTCTACCATTTTCCCCTTGAAAATTAAATGAGAGTCAGTGTAGTACACTAGAGCTGACTTCTTGACTCCTGATCGGGGAGTTCTAGGTTCAAATCATTCCTAGTATAATTAGAGGAAAGTCACTTAACAGTGCCCCCAAGCAACTCTCTAAGATAGATATGTTATGGAAAGATCTGCATGTGTGCATCATTATAGGAAGTTTTCACATTTTCACACCAGGAGTTTCTTATAGCCATGAAATCACAGGTCCAGATCCCCTCTCTCCCATGGGGCAAAATTAAATGGGCTTTTGTGTGCCAGCTTGGGAAACTAGCCACCACTTATGACATCATTTCTTTAGAAACTCTCATCTGAGTTCCAAACAACCAACAGATTTTTGATACACAGCACAACATAACCTGTTTATAAATTTAAGACTGCCTATAAGTGGAAAGTCAAATACATTGGGGGGAAAAAAGCACAGATTGAGCCAAAATGTTCAGGAATGTCATCTGCTCCCTGCAGGGCTAGCTCTAGGCAAAATGATGAAACAGGCAAAATTTGTCTCCTGTGCTCACCCATATTTCCTGTAAACATGTCTCTCTTTTGCCTTCTCCCCATTATCTTCCTCCTGCCTTTAGGCTATTCTGGGTCCTGGGATAGAGGGCCTTCCAGGGTGGTGCCATGTGCTCTGAATATGTCTTACTCCCCTGTCACCATCAGAGCCTACATAGACAATTTCCAATTCCCTCTGAGCCCTGAACTCTGTTAGGGAACTGATAAATTTTTAGGAGAACTAAAATGAATACTAAGAGTTTGAATGCCTTTTCTACCCACGAGACATTTTCCTTTCAATAGGTGCCTTGTGAGGACAGTCTCTTAGTCCAAAGGAATGACTCTAATTGGAATTTTAAGCTTTGAAACTGGCCTAGGATGGGAGGAATGCCTCTGACAAGAACATGTAAGTATCATGTTTGGATTTTTGTATACCTTTTGTATACCTTCTGTATACCTTAATAGGGCTCTCTTCAAGGTCATAGACTAAATCTTTGCCTTGGTTTTCATTTTGTAGTAAGAGGGCAAAAGACAATGTCAGTTTGCCATGCAGTTTTTGAAATTCAACTGCAGTTAGACTATTTGGCAGATTCTCTTGGGTTTGCCTTCAAATTAATAGCAATCTGGCCCAGGATCCTTCTGGGATGACAGTGATGGTCTAGGGGTTGGTAGTAAGGACTTAGATCAGAAACAAAATGCTAGTCACTAGTCCTCAAATTAAATGTGAAAAAGAACTTAATATTTTTGACTGATTGAAGGCCATCTCTTGGAGTATGCTCGGAGTTACCCTCCCTGGTCCTTGCTGATCACATGGTAACTCTGAAGTCTGTTTCCAACCATGTAGGTAACTCATCCTTAAAGAGCACGCAAGCTCGATGAATGTAAGAAAACCCGTATGTCCTTTTGTTAAGGTTTGTGAATCCTCAAGAAACAATTATTGATATGGTTAGCAATTACTATTGTGAGTAGTAAAAGTAGCATTCATATTATTAAGAAATGTTTAAACTTCAAGGATCTAAGATTTCAGGATGCTGTTAAGGAAAGTAAAAGATCGACTATGGAACATGTGAAATGCAGGGAAATGTTAAATATAAGGAATCCAATGAAAGCTCAATTAGCATGATTTACTTGAGGTATTGGATAAACACTTGGATATTTAAAAATCCTCTGCACATTTATATTAGGATGAGGAAATGTGTCGTTCATCTTCGAACCCCAGCACCTAACAGAGTGTGTGTTAGTCAATAAATATTTATTAAGCACCTACTGTGTTCTATGTACTGTGATATGTGCAGGAGATATAAAAAAAGGTGAAGGATTGCTCCTGCTCTTGGGTAGTTAACAATCTAATAAGAGAGACAACATGCAAATCACTATGTACAAACAAGTTATGGACAGAAGAAATGGGGAATAATCAACAGAAGGGAGGCACTAGAATTAAGGGATTGGGACAGGTTTCCTCTAGAAAGTGGGATTTCCTCTGGGACTCAAAGGTAGCCAGGGAAGCTGGGATTTGGATGTAAGGAGAGAGACTATGCCATGCATGGGGGACAACCAGCAAAAAATGTCCTGGACTTGGGGGATGGGGACAGCAAGGATGCTTCTGTCACTGGATTAAAGAGTATGGGTGTGGGAGTGCAAGCTTTTTGCTAATTCTTGTTGATTGTGTAATTGCTGTATCTGAACATTGGAGTTGGGTGGGGATTATACATGGCCCCACAGTTACAAAAAGGAGATTATTGCTCCCTGAGATCCTAAAAAGAAAAAAAAAATGGAATGATTGCTGTCCAACAAGCTGGGGTGAATTGAAGGCAATATGACAATACTATCAAAATTGTAATACATGTCATGTGATTTAAAAGTTGAGATTGCATACATCTTGATAGGTTTGCGTATATAGTTTTTCAGTTAATTAAGATTTAAGATATCTACATATAAAGTCAGTCATAGCACATAAAAACTCAGTAGGGACAAAATGAGGAACTATTTCACTTTCTACGAAGCTTGGAATGTTTTTTCTCAGATCTTTTCGAAATGACACATTTTCCTTCTAGAGTTCTGCTCTCTCTCCTCTCATGCCCCCCACTCCCCGATCAAACCTGGCTACAGAGTCTCATGCTTCTTATCAATGTTTTTCAATTTGCATTATGGATTCAGTACCCAGACTTTGCACCAGGGAAACTAGACAAATTATGAATAATAATAAATCAATAGCCATTAATTTGACCTTCCTTTGCATAAAGCACTGGTTTCTTTTTTTTTTCCATTCTCCTTGCCCCACGCAGTTCAGTCCTGTTGTCTCCTCACAATCTAGATTTCATCTTTACTCTTCACCATCTCTCACCCCCAAATCTATTTTATTGTCAGACTGTCAATTTCACCTTTGCTATATCTCTCCAATAGGCCCACTTCCCTCCTGTGACACTACTTTGTCACCTCCCTCCTGGAACACTACAATAGCCTGCTGGTTAGTCAGCCTGACAAAAGCTTCTCTCCACTCTGAACCATCCTCCATTCCGCCTCTAAAATAAAGTGCAGGTTTGATCATGTTATCTCCCTCCTCGATAAACTCCTGTAATTCTCTATCACCTCTAGAATCAAATATAAAACCCTCTGGTGTTCAAAGACCTTCACTGCCTGTTCCCTCTCCTCTGCCTTTCCAGTCTCCTTATGCTTTACTCCCCTTCATCCACTCTTTGATCCCGTGACATCTGTCTTCTTACTGTTCCTTGAATGAGACACTCCATCTCCAGATTCCAGGAATTTTCACTGGCTGTCCCTCAGTCATGTAATGTATGCCCTCTTCAGTTCTGAATCCTGGCTTCCTTGTCTTGCTTAAAGCCTTTCCCAAACCCCATAATTCTCATGCCTGCCCTCTGTAGGTCATTTCCCATTTATCCTATATGTAGCTGCTTTGTACATAGTTGTTTACATATGGTCTCCTCCATTCAATTGTGAGCTCCTCTGGCCCAGGACTGTCTTTTTGTCACTCTTTTTATCCCCATTTAATAGCACAATACCTGGGACATAGTAAACATTTCATAGATGTTTATTGACTAATGGACTCACACCTAAAATAAGACGCATTAGTGTCCTGATGGATCTCCAAGACTCCAATCTTTTCTTACTCACTCCAATATAAACATCCTTGACGTTTTGGAGAGTGGAGGGCAGTCCAGTCATTATCTACTGACCCAGAAAATCCTACTTCTAATTGATTTTCTCTCCCCCTTACAGCTTTCCTAAACCTTATCTTCTCTCCTTAAACATTCCTTGTCACTGCCTCCCCTCACCCTCCTTTCCAGCTGAGGAACTTATCTTATACTTCATTAAAATAATTTGTGGCCATTCACTGAGAGTGCCCTCTTCTTCCTTCTCATCTTCTAGTTTTTTTGTTTTTTACCATCATCACTATCTCCTCCAACATTCTAGTCTGTAACAATGACTTTACCTTTCACCTTGCCAAGGCAAGTCCATTTACATGAACCTTTGGTCCCATCAGCTTCTATTTTCTCCAGAAACTTTCTGCCATTATCATCCCTATTATCTCTGTCTATCTTCAATCTTCAATCAAGCTATCTTCAATCTCTTTCTTTCTAGTGGTTCCTTGCAGATTACAAACATTTCCATGTCCCTTCAGTGTAAAAAAGTCCTTCAGTGAGTCCTATTATCCTCACTAAATATAACTTTATATTTCTCCTTCCTTATTTCACTAATGTGGTCTCTCCAACTTGTCTCTGCTCACTCCAATGCATCTTCCACATAGTTGCCACAGTGATTTTCCTAAAGCTCAGAACTTTATGTCATCCCCCTGCTCCAGAAGCTTTAGTGGCTCCCAATTACCTTGAGGATCAAGGAGACATTCACTTAGAAGGGGTCCAGGACCATTTTGGAGAAGATATTCTGTCTTCTCTCTACCACGTGGGTGGTAGTAGCCTTTTTTACTGACTAAAATTTCGAGAACAGACTGCATCTCTAAAACAACTAAACTTTCTCTCTCTCTCTCTCTCTCTCTCTCTCTCTCTCTCTCTCTCTCTCTCTCTCTCTCT